>NC_067437.1:6712500-7078750 GCF_009764475.1 Pristis pectinata
AGTAGGCACATGAATATGCAGGTATGGAGGGATATGGACCATGTACAGGCAGTAAGGATCAGGTGTCATTAGCACGACATTGTAGGCCAAAGGGCCTGTTCCTGTGCTGTACTGTTCTATGTTCTGTGAAGGAGAACCAGCAGTTCAGGTGCAAAATAAGGCAAAGTCTAGAGAATAGAGCATTCAACCAAGGTCCAATCAGTGTTGTATGTTTGTACAGGAGGAACACAGAGAGAATGGCAGAAGCTGAGTGAGGAAGGACTGTTGGTTGCGGTACATCATTCCAAAAAGATTTGTGACGGATGCTGAGAAACTCTAGGTAAGAAGAAATAAAGAACATGAAGTGCTGTAAACACTCAGCAGGTCAGGCAGCATCTGTGGAGAGAGAAACAAAGTTAATGCTTCAGTTAAAGACCATTATAATTGGGAAAGAGAGAAAGGTTAATTTTTTTTAGTTGCAAGGAGGTTGGGAGAAGGGTGAATAGAACAAAGGGAATATTTCTGACAGAGTAAGGCCACAGTTGCTGTTGATGAAGCCCATCTGGTGAAAGGCTAATGAGAGAGATAAAACAAACAGAGGGGTATGGAAAAAAAGCTGTAAATGCAGATTGGAACTGAAAGAGACACGCAGTAAATCAGGTAGGGTCTGTGGAAGGAGAAAGACTGATGGATGAACTGCAGGAGAAACAACTAGCTCTGACACAAACAGAGAGAGTGAGTTGCCCGAAGTTGCAGAGTTCAATAGTACGCCCAGAAGGCTGTAACATGCCCGCGTGGAAGATGAGGTATTTTTCATCAGCCTTACGTTACACATTATAATGTAACGTGCAGGAGGTCACTGCCCAATCGGTCAGGGTGGGAGTGGGTGTGGGATAGAGAAGTGGCAGGCAGCTGGAAGTACAGGTTTGCCTTACAGACTGAGCGTGGGTTCTCTGCAAAGCTGTCGTCCAATCTGTGTTTGGTTTCTCCGATGCAGAGGAGGCCACGTTGTGAAGACCAGATGCAGTGGGCCTGCTGGGAAGGAGTGAAAGTGAGTCACTGCTTCATCTGGGAAGACAGTTTGTGTCCCTGATGGTGGGAAGGGAGGGAGTGAAAGGACAGGTGTTGTGCTTCCTGTGGTTATGTGGGAAAAGACCTACCCGTCCCATAACACGTTTTGTCGGATCTATGGCAATCAATGGTAAAATGGTAACAGTAACATACCTACCTTCAGCAATGTTGATTGAGGGAGAGGAACATTGGCCAGGACACTGGGGCACCTCCCCAACTCTCCTTCAAAGCTACGTTATTGAATCTTTTCTGCCAATTGTAGGGAACCGGTGAGGCCCCACTTCATCATTTCATTCAAAGGGTTACACATCTGCAAGTGTAGCACTTCAATGGGTACAGCCTAGAGCATCAGCTTGGATTCTTGTTCTTGTCTCAGGAGTGGGATTTGAACCCACAATCTTCTGACTCAGAGAAAGAGAGCTGCCAACTAAACCATATTTAATTCCTTCATACGATAGTTCCCAAAGTACGTAATTTTAAAAGGATTTGAAATGTGAGGGTTTGATTAACCGTGACGCTGGGCGATTTATTAGGATACTGTTGGAGGCCATTTTAGTGGAGGTCATATCAGGCAGTATCAGTGATCTTGATGGGACCTCCCTGCGACTATTCCAACCAATGGGGTAGGAGCCACGCAGTGGCAAGGAGGACCATCTTCCCACCCACCAACTCATTCAGGAGCACCTTCACCAACGACATCAGGTCTTTTGCTGCTCTGTCACTTGAATTGAAACATGACAGGTTTGCTAGAGAAACAAAGGACTGCAGATGCTGGAATCCAGATGAAAAACACGATGATGCTGGAGGAACACAGCAGGCCAGGCAGCATCCGTGGAGAAAAGCAGGCGGTCAACGTTTCGGGTCAGGACTCTTCTTCTTCTCCCTCCTTTCATGCATATGGACTGGAGGAGACCATTTTGCCCCTCATCTCTGTTATATCATTCAGTTCAATGGCTGTTTCATCAAATCACAAGAGATTACCAATTGACAGCGGTGCTGGTAAATCATGAAGACTGTAAAGGCTGTAGGGTTGACATTCGTACCACAGTCTTAAGGAAACCCAAAAGCAATGAAGTCATTGAGTCATAGAGCAGTACAGCAAGGAAACAGGCCCTTCGGCCCAACTCGTCTATGCCAACCGAAGTGCCCACATAAGCGAGTCCCATTTGCCTGCGTTCGGCCTGTATCCCTCTAAGCGCTTCCTATACATATACTTTTCCAAGTGTCTTTTAGATATTGTTATTGTACCTGCCTGAACTACTTTCACTGACAGCTCGTTCCATATACCCGCCACCCTCTGTGTGAAGTAATTGCCTCTCAGGACCCTTTTAAATCTTTCCCCTCTCACCTTAAACCTACGACCTCTAATATTTGATTCCCTTTTCAAGGGAAAAAGACTGTGTGCATTCGCCTTATCTATGCCCCTCATGATCTTATACACCTCTATATGGTCACCCCTCAGCCTCCAACTTTCCGAGGAATAAAGTCCTCGCCTGCCCAATGTCTCCCGATAACTCAGGCCCTTGAGTCCTGGCAACACTCTTGTAAATCTTCTTTGCACTCTTTCCAGCTTAATGACATCCTTCCTATAACAGGTAACCAAAACTGTACACAAGTGTCTATTTATTTTGAGGTGTTGTCACTGCAGTAAATGCTGCAGCCAATTTGCACACAGCAAGCTCACAAGGCTGTAAAGATTTCCCTAACTTAGCTCTGAGGTATGGTTGTCTGGCTTTTTACAATCCAGGACACAGGTATCTATTTTATTGCATTTCAAGAACAAGCAAACAAGTTGGCTGCACATGATGAGATAAGGGACGATGAGATGAGATATCTTTATTAGTCACATGTACATCGAAACACACAGTGAAATGCATCCTTTGCGTAGAGTGTTCTGGGGGCAGCCTGGAAGTGTTGCCACGCTTCTGGTGCCAACATAGCACGCCCACAACTTTCTAACCCATACGTCTTTGGAATGTGGGAGGAAATCAGATCACCCGTAGGGAACCCATGCAGACACGGGGAGAACATACAAACTTCCTACAGACAGCGGCGGGAATTGAACTCAGGTCACTGGCGCTGTAAAGCATTAGCGAACTGCTACACTACCGTGCCTGCCCACAATATAACCAACTTTTCAGTGACTGAAGATCTCTGCTTAAGTCCGGTCTTACAACGTACAAAGAAAGTAGAGGAATCAAGAGATTTGCAAGACTCTTAAGGCTGTTGTTTTCTTGCTAGCTGAAAAGCAGTTGTCCAGACTAAAACCTGTTCCTCAGCTTTTAGTCCATAGCCCCATTTGTCCTCACCCAGGTACTTTAAGTGCAACTCCGGATTCTACCTCTACATATCTCTCAGGAAGTTCCTAATGCCTTCCACCCCCTCGATGAGAACATTTCTCCTCAACTCCCATCTAAAACTTTCACTGATTACTTTAAATATTGACATGTAAATGGCTACACAGGGTGAAGTTTGTGATGGAAGGATAGAGCTTGTGTCAGTGAGTCTGAGGGGAAATGTTTTGTGTAAGCACTCGAGGAAAGCAAACGGTTCCAATGAATTAGTAGCACAGTTGCTGTTTAAATGCCACATTTATCCAGTTGATACGTGAAGTCTCTGTAATATTACTTTTGAGTGAAAGCAGGAAGGAAACATAATTAAAATGACACCCTACAGTGTGATTGTGCATCAAAGTTGTTCTGCAGAGTTAGCTCAGCCCAGCATGTAACAAGGCCGCACATTGCCTAAATCATTTTGTTTCAAAAACAATTTAATCGAAATTTTACATTGCACTGTGGTTTCCTGGAGGTCACTTTTGGTTGGTGATACCATGCAAGGGAGATAATTTATTCTGTGTGAAGGAGAATGTTATGAGAAAATGACTTAATTAGGCACAGTAGACTAAGAAGGCATGGGAGCAGGGAATCATTCATTCTGTTGTGTGACAACTTTACGATAGGCAGCTGAGTGTACGTAACTCCCTACCCAATGCCACTCCAGGAGGTGCTTGGCCACAGGGCTATAGTAGTCCAGAAAGAAGGCCGATCATCACCTTCTCAGGGTCACATATATCATTGGTGCATCCCTCCCCACTATCGGCTGTATCTACAGGAGGCGCTGCCTGAAGAAGGCAACATCTGTCATCAAAGATTCTCAGCATCCGGGCCATGCCATCTACTTCCCTTCAACCATTCGGTTCTTGAACCAACCTGCACAACCCTAATCACTACCTCAGTATAGCAACACTATGACCACTTCGATCACTTTGCACTAAAATGGACTTTGTTTTTTTGTTCTAATTATGTTCTTTCTTGTAAAAACTGTAGATGATTTATGTTTAATTTATGATTTTCTTGTGAATGCTACTAATCTGATGCTATGTGCCTGTGATGCTGCTGCAAGTTAGTTTTTCATTGCACCTGTGAACACATGTACTTGTGCAGATGACAATAAACTCGACTTGGACTTTTCTCTACCAGTGTTTGTCAACAATTGCTGGTCTCGATTATGCCACACTCCTGGTCTCATTTGAAGGATCTCTCAGTTGCAGCCTCAGCAGATACAACAGAGGCTCTCAGATAGGCACATGAATGTGCAGAGAATGGAGAGATATGGACCCTGTGCAGGCAGACGTGATCAGTTTAGTTAGGCCTTTAATTACTAATATAATTAGTTCCGTACAACATCGTGGGATGAAGGGCCTGTTCCTACTGTTCTGTATTCTATGACCGCCCATAGTTAAGAGCTAATAGTTGGATGAGATGCTGAAGGAATGTTACATTGCATGGATGGGCCCTTAAACCCACTTGTTTAAAGGTGCAGGAGATCACAAGGCTCTTCCTGGCCAATATCCCCCACACAACACTGATAAAGTGCATTATACAAGTACACAAGGAAATAGGGCCACTCAAACCTACCCCACCATTCAATATGAGCATGGCTCAACTGCCCCAATGCTCATCTCCTCTTCTGTGCCAGTTCTCCACAGCCCTTAATTCCCTGATCGTTGAAAAGTTTGTAAGGTATCTTTATTAGTCACATGTACATTGAAACACACAGTGAAATACATCTTTTGCTTAGAGTGTTCTGGGGGCAGCCCGCAAGTGTCACCACGCTTCCGGTGCCAACATAGCACGCCCACAACTTCCAAACCCGTGTGTCTTTGGAATGTGGGAAGAAAACTGGAGCACCCGGAGGAAACCCACGCAGACACGGGGAGAACGTACAGACTCCTTACAGACAGTGGCCGGAATTGAACCCGGGTCTCTGGCATTGTAAAGTGTTACGCTAACCGCTACACTACTGTGGCTGCCCTCCACACTCCTTAAATTGCATCTTCCTCCTCCTTAAGTTCCACCAGTGACTCAGCCTCCACAATCCTTCAGGGTAGAGAATTAATTTGGCTATTTGCCTTATTATTCATTAAAACTCACTGCACACAAATTGAATTTCACTTTTAGCCACTCTAAGGATGTTGACATTGTGGGCTGTGTTGACAATTACTGCTCTCCTTAATTGCCCTGAACTGACGAGCAAGTTAATTGTCACATACAGGCCAGATCAGGTATGGATGACAGATTTCTTTCCCAAGTGATCTGTCCTGGTGTTAAACTGAGAACGTTTCCTCTTCACTGCACGTAGAGTGTCAGCGTGTGACACGCATGAATTAAGCTGAAAGTGTAATGACCTATCTCAGTGTATCATCCGTGGTGATCTGTCCTGGAAATGACATGAACTGGATGGGTTTTTTACAACAGTTTTTTCGTTACTGGTAAAAGGACCATTTTTTTTAAACATTGCAGATTTTATTTGATTTCTTGAATTAAATTTCCCAGGTACTGTAGTGGGATTTGTACTCATGTCTCTGGATTTCCCCCCTCCCATTGGGCAGAAGATACAAAAGCCTGAAAGCACCTACCACCAGGCTCAAGGACAGCTTCTATCCCACTGATATAAGACTCTTGAATGGTCCCTCGTACGATAAGATGGACTCATCACCTTACAATCTACCTCATTATGACCTTGCGCCTTATTGTCTGCCTGCACTGCACTTTCTCTGTAACTGTAACACTTTATTCTGCATTCTGTTATCATTTTCCCTTGTACAACCTCAATGTGCTGTTGTAATGAAATGATCTGTATGGATGGCATGCAAAACAAAGTTTTTCACTGTACCTCAGTACATGTGACAATAATAAACAACTAATTAATTGTCTATGAAGCATTTTCGAACATCCTGGAGGTATGACAGGACCTATATAAATTAATTGATATAATTTACGTAAAATGTGAGTGCAGGAGAAGGCACAATAGGGAGGTCAGTTGTGATGTCCCATGTGACCCTGGAGCCAAGTCAAGACAAGTCAAGTTTTTTTGCCACATGCACAAGTACAGTGCAGTACAGGTACAATGAAAAACTTGCTTGCAGCAGCATCACAGAACATAAATTACACATAAATTCTCCAAGATAGTGAAGAAAAAAAAATCCCAGTGTCCAATAATGATTAAGGTCTTTGGGAGGCTGTAAAATTGATGGACTTCAGAACAGATGGTCAAACCACCAGTTCATTTGTGCTCAGTTGAAGTTTCCACCTCTTGTTTATACATATAACAGAGGCTGAAGGTGGCAGTAACTCTGGAACCTGTGACACATGGCATCACTTAATGAATGCTTATAGTGTTATCATGTTTTACATGAGTGGCAGATTACCAGGCCCCAAGCTATTCACTGAACATTATGAGGTAATGGAGTGTTTATGACCAGTTCTGATTGATCACATCTGTCTAAATTTGAGCCAATTTGTTTCGGGCTAGCAGCCTTAATTTATCTCCGTAAACTAAAGTGGTAAGAATAATCCTCTCCATCTCAATCCTTCTCAATAACTTTTGAGCACGATTTTTTTTAATGTTCCTTTTGACCGTCTCCTCAGGAATGCCTGCTTTTTCTCTCAAAATGGTTCTCCCCAGTTTCACTAATTCTTCACAAAGCTGAGCTTTCCCATTTAAGGAGCAGACTAAAGTGGAAAGTTGGCATTTCCCACTCTCTCCCCACATTTGAGGTGATGCCTGGTGTAACAATGTAGTAGTGACAGCAGTGGATCACTAAGAAGGCAAATTCCACCTGGGAGATTAGTTCAATAATTCCAGGCATTCATTGGTTGACACCAGAGTAGGGTCAGCCACTCTGGTTGAACATACTCTTCACAGGACTTCCAATTGCCCCACCCACTCTTCTGTCATTGGCCACCAGATGCATCTATCACAATGCTGTGATAGATGATGTCATAAATTACCAGATGGGTACCCAATACCGTAATAAAATAATTTATGCTATTTGAACTCTTTAAAGTTGAATTATGCATTTATATATCAACTTTCACATCCATTTCAGAATGTGCCAAAGTACTTGACATCCAATGACATCGTATGATAGATTATTTCGTGCCATAATTATCACATTGTGACCAGTTATATCCAGTGTACCAGTATGTGACATATCATATGTCCCATGATAATTTTTACATGCATGTTATGAAAGGACAGATCATTATGGATGATACACTGAGATCATGCCACTTATGTATCACATTTTGACAGTCTACATATAACGATGAGAGCTTTCTCTCAGGTGCCACACCAGGAAGGTCACATGACTTATCCAACTCTATTTGAAATAGAAACTTGAACAAAAGATTGAGAGAACAAGGAGACACAAGAGACTCTAGATGCCAGAATCTGGAGCAAAAAATACACTTTGCTGGAGGAACTCAGTGGGTCAGGTAGCATCTGTGGAGGGCAATGGACAGTTGACGTTTTGAGTCAAGACCCTTCATCTGGACTGAGAGATAGAGAGAAGATGGCCATTATAAAGAGGCTCCGCCCCTTCGCCTCACCTCTTTATAATGGCCATCTCCCCTCTATCTCTCACTCCAGTTTAAGGTTCTCAACCCCAATCGTCGACTGTCCATTTCCTTCCACAGATGCTGGTTGACCTGCTGAGTTCCGCCAGCATTTTGTTTTTTTTCCATTGTGAGAACAAAACTGTGAGAGGTGATGGCGACAATGTCAGAACAATATCTCTTGCATTAGGGTAACCTTGGTGATAAACAGATGGCTCCCTATGGCACCACACATTTCGATCTGTTGGTTTAACTGCAATACAAATGTAAGTGATGGTTGTTACACAACTTCCAAGCTTGGCTGGTCTGAGAAAAACAAAGAACCTGCACCATGAACATTGACAGCAGAGAATCAGCAGCTGGGACCCTCACCATTTGTATGTCTTACAGTCCCAAACAAGTCCCCAACACTTCCGTGACATGTTTGGACTATTTGAGCTCTTGTTCTTTTAAGGTTGAAAGAAAGGTTTGCATTTCTATAGCAACCTTCACATCACTTTCAGAACATCCCACGTTGAAGGTAAACCCCTGAAATGAAAGAGATAGACATAACTTTACATTTCACATTTGCTTACTGCTGGAACTCAGAAACCTAGAAGACATCCCTTGACTTTTTGGAACCTCTATGAGACTTCCATAAACTCCCTGAGGCCTTCACTCTATTCTGGACACAGCTTGTGTGATGTACAAGAGGCAGGGGTACAACTCATCATGGCTTCTTCGTTAGCACCCGCTAAACCCTCAACTATATTTGGCCACATTTGGAGTATTGTGTGCAGTTCTGGTCGCCCCATTACAGGAAGGATGTGGAAGCTTCCGAGAGGGTACGGAAGAGGTTCACCGGGATGCTGCCTGGATTAGAGAGTATGAGCCATAAGGTGAGGTTGGACAAACTTGGGTTGTTTTCTCAGGAGTGTTGGAGGCTGAGGGGAGACCTCATAGATGTTTATAAAATTATGAGAGGCATAGATAGTGTAGACAGCCAGAGTCCTTTTCCCCAGGGTAGAAATGTCAAATTCTAGACGATAGAGCTTTCAGGTGAGGGGGGTAAGTTTAAAGAAGATGTGCAGAGTAAGTTTTTTACACAGAGAGTGGTGGGTGCCTGGAATATGCTGCCAGGGGTGGTGGTGGAGGCAGACACAATAGTGGCATTTAGGAGGCATTTAGACAAACTCGTGAACATGCAGGGAATGGAGAGATGCAGATCATGTGCAGGCAGAGGGAATTAGTTTAACTTGGCATCATGCTTGGAACAGACATAGTGGGCCGAAGGGCCTGTTCCTGTGCTGCACTGTTCTATGTTTGATGTCATCTAGAGATATAAGGGTGGGACACACGAACACCACCACCTGCAGGTTCCCCTCCAAGTCAAACACCATCCTGACCTGGGAATATATCACTGGGCCTTCATTATCCCTGAGTCTAAATCCTGGAACTCCCTCCCCAGTGAACACAAAGGGACCACCTTCACCAGAAGGACTGCAGTGGTTCAAGAAGATGCAAGGGCAATTAGCGATGGGTAATAAATGCTGGCCTTGCAGTCATACCTGGATTCACGTATGAATTAAAAACAAACATTTTGCGTCCCCTGCAGCGCTTGAAAATCCCTCTTATAATATAGAGTCATACAGCATGGAAACAGGCCCTTTGGCCCAACCGGTCCATGCTAACCAAGATGCCCCCATAGTCCCATTTGCCCATGTTTGACCCATATCCCTCTGAACCTTTCCGATCCATGTACTTGTCCAACTACCTTTTAAATGCCATTAATGTACCTGCCTTAATCACTTCCTCTGGCAGTTCATTCCAAGTATGGACCACCGTCTGGGTGAAAAAGTTGCCCCTCAGGTCCCTATTAAATCTCTCCCCTCTCACCTTCAGCCTGTGCCCCCTAGTTCTTGATTCCCCAACCCTGGGGAATTTATTTATGGTACAGTATGGTTCAATCAAGCCTTGATACAAATTTAACATAACGTTGTGCTTTCATCTCTGGAAATAACCTAGGGTATTTCACCTGCTTTCTCTGTGGCCAGACTCACAGGTCGTGATGTTTGGAGATCCATGAACTGGAGGTTTGAAGGAGCCTGCCGTGGTGTCAGATCCTCAGCACAGAAGCCAAGCCCCGAGCATGCAGATGTTGGTGGGCAAAGCTCAGTCACGCCTTCAGTAGTAGATTCAGCTGGTGAAACCATATGACAAGGCTGGCTTGAGATCTGCACGTCCCCTACACGATCAGGTTTCAGAGCACGCTCGGCTAATATTACATGGAACAGCTATTTGTTTTTAAAAGAAAAATACAAGCTGCCCAACAGCTCTGTTATGAAAGGTCCAATGCCTACAAGCTCTCAATCGACCCCTTTGTTAGTTGAATTCTGCTCAGTGGCTGACACTTCACTTCCAGTTTTGTCATTTCGAGGCTTTGCTTCGGTAACACATTAAGCAGAAATGCTGCACTCAAATCATCACTGCAGACAACCTCACCCAACAGCGATGCTTCATATAAAACGTTTTCTGAAATTCCTCTAAGCAAAGCCACAGGTATAAAACACTGACTTAGGGAACAATATGAAGACAAATAAGATTTATGTTGCAGTTTTATAAAACTCTGGTTAGGCCACATCTGCATTCAATTCTGGTCACCCCATTATAGAAAGGACGTGGAGGCTCTGGTAAGGGTTCAGAAGGGGTTTACCAAGATGCTGCCTGGATTGGAGGGCATGAGCTATGTTGGACAAACTAGGGTTATTTTCTCTGGATTGACAGGGGCTGAGGGGAGACCTGATTGAGGTGTATAAAGTTAGGACAGGCATAACTAGACAGAATCTTTTTCCCAAGGTAGAAATGTTGAATACTAGAGGACGTCGCTTCAGGGGGGAAAGTTCAAAGGAGATGTGCAGGGCAGGTTTTTTTACACAGAGAGTGGCGGGTGCCTGGAACAGGCTGCCAGGGGTGGTGTTGGATGCAGATACGATAGTGGCGTTTAAGAGGCTTTTAGGTAGACACATGAATATGCAGGGATGGAGGGATATGGACCATGTGCAGGCAGAAGGGATTTAGTTTAATATGGCATTGTGTTCAGCAAAGACATTGTGGGCCGAAGGGCCCGTTCCTGTGCTGTACTGTTCTGTATTCTGTGTTCTATGTTCTACAATTACCCTTTACCTCTGGTGACCACAAAACTACTGGATTGTTGTAAACATCTGTTTGGTCAGAAATCTGCCGAGCCTCTCTGCCTGGGGTTGGATGTGAGTTCAGAACTGCAGTACTGTGGTTAACTGCCCTAGAAAGCCATTCAGCTGAATCATATGATACTCCAATGCTTCACTACCACCACCTTCTTCCGGTCTACTGGAGATGGGCAAGAAATGCTGTCCTTGCTAGCTTTTGATAGCTCTTTCTGAGAAGTGAATAAAGACCCACTTTCAGAATTTGCCACTCACCCATAGATAGGTCACCAGCACACAGAATAACAGCCTGTGCTCACTGGTCTCCAGGGGATCTTGCCTTTTCCCCTGGGAGATTGCCTTGATTTTCTGAGTCTGGAAATCCAAATTGCAAATGAACTCTGACTGACACTTGGCAGTAAATGGAGAGGAAAGAATTGTCTTTTCATTCTCAGGATGTTCCCCAGCGTAGTTCCTGGCCAATGAGTTCTTCTTGAAGAGTAGTTACAGATACATTTCACACAGCAAGATCTCACAAACAGCAAATGTGATGCATGAGGTCTTATTGATGTTCAGGTTACTTTCAGTCTGATATACTCTCTTAACTAGGTGCACCTGTGCTTGCCTGTGCAAGTGTGTGTGTGTGTGTGTGTGTGTGTGTGTGTGTACATGTGTATGTATGCACGCACAGCACACACGTGCATATACAGTATGTGCCATGCATGCTTCTTCTCTCTAACTTGTTCTGGTGGATGTCTCTGCTTGCTTGGAGAGTGCAGAGAGTGCCTGAGTCCACACACTGCTGAAACTAACTGACCAGTTCAGACCACGACTGTACTGCACCTACTGGTTCTCTGGAGGGTGAGTTCGATAACCTACAGTAATGACAACCGAAGGTAATATTAATCCTCTGCTGAGTGAGGACTGAGTTGAACAATGCTCAGTTAATGAGCCGAACAATGCTCTTCACATCCCTCAAAAGGCAATAACAAAGGAAATATTTTGCAGCACTAAAGCAAGACTGTCAAGGTTTAAGACTGTAATTTATTGCATGTTTGTAATTTAACACATCCTGAAGAATTTAATGCAATAACCTTCTAGAATAGGAACTTCAGGGGCAACTTTTTTCATGAAGGGTGGTACATTTGTGGAAGGAGCTGCCAGAGGAAGTGGTACAAGAACAACTTTTAAAAGACGGTTGGACAGGTACATGGATTGGAAAGGTTTAGATGGTTATGGGCCAAACCATGATTGGATGGGACATCTTGATCAGCGTGGACCAGTTGGGCTGAAGGTCCTGTTTCCATGCTGTATGATTCTAATCTGGAATCTCTTCTTCTGTCTGACTGGTAAACTCTGGCTGTGATGACGCTGGGAATGGGGTTTCTGTTCTGGCTGTCAGGTGGTTTGTGCAATGGAACTGACTGAATGTAATTGGCCTTGATGCTGGAGGATTGGCCTGGGAGACGACATTGACCTTGGTTCACACACACCCCCAGCAGATTTGGAGGGAACACCCTTGATGGTGGCTCTCCAACCTTGAGGCAGTCCATATCTCAGAAACATCCAGGAAGGGAGCTGCTGCTCAGTAGACTATGTGTTAGATTTGAGGTGTTGATCATAAAACTGTCTCTTCCTCAGATGGCCAAAGGTTGAGCTGGTGTACCGAAGGTCATAGAACATAGAACATTACAGCACATTACAGGCCCTTCAGCCCACGATGTTGTGCCGACATTTTATCCTGCTCTAATATCTATCTAACCCTTCCCTCCCACACAGCCCTCCATCTCTCTGTCATTCACGTGGCTACCTAAGAGTGCCTTGAATGTCCCTAATGTATCTGCCCCCACAACCTCTGCTGACAGTGCGTTCCATGCACCCACCACTCTCTGTGTGAAAAACCTTCCTCTGGCATCCCCTTTATACCTTCCTCCAATCGTCGATGGTGAATGTCATCATCGATATCTGGCTTCATTGAAATATGGTTCCTGAGGTAAGGGTAGTTTATACAGTGTCTCACCATGAGTCTGTATTTATGAAGGGTTGTTAAGCAGGAGCAGCTTGACGGATGTTCAGTATATGTCCCTTCTCCTGTTTACTTCAGTGTGTGAGTCAATGACGATTTGGATCAACAAACAATCCACTGGAGGAACTCAGCAGGTCGAGCAGCATCTGTGGGGGAAGAGGAATTGTTGACGTTTCGAGTCAAAACCCTGCATCAGGACTTCTACTGAGTTCGTCCAGCAGATTGATTGTTGCTCCAGATTCCAGCCTCTGCAGTCTCCTGTGTCTTCACTGATGATCTGGAGCTCAGCTTCCAAATGTACACATACACTGAGGGTTTTGGAATGGAGGGGATAGAGATTGAACAGTCCCTCTTTGGGGTTTGCAGGTTAGATCCACTCTTCCAGGTGGCTTGTTGGAGGTGAGGTATAGCATTGTGGCAAGCAAGGTTGAGAAAAGTGATGATCCTTGCTTAGCACTGGTCTTCCCTGCGGTTTGGTCAGTTGTTGGCAAAGATCTCGGCTTGCATGCCACATTGAAGCAAACACAGGGCAGAGATGAATTGCAGAGGGATGACACACAGTGCCACTCAAGGGCCCAAGGTCAAAAAGCAAGCGCAGACAGTGATTTACGTTTCACCCTCCGTCTCTCAAAGTTGTCACAAGGTGAAGATCACAACACCATGGCTCCAGGTGGATGGAATCCACACTGCGAATCAGGGAACAGATCAGGGGAGTTGAGAAGGACGCCTGGCCATGACCTTGCCTTTGGCGGACACCAGGGAGACTTCCTCTGTACACTGCAATCAGCTTTGTCTCCTTTCTTGAAGATGGTCATGATTACAGTGTCGCTGAGATCCCCTGTCATATCCTCCTCTACCTAGACATGGGGGATGAGTTTGTGAGTGTGTGTGTAATTTTGCTCCATCAACGTTTAGATCTTCAGCAGGGCTGAAGGGCCTGTTTCCTTGCTGTGTAACTCTATGACTCTATGACACCCATTGTTCCCGAGCCCTTGTTTCTTTGCTGGTACCTTGTCAGTGGGAGTGGCAGTGAGATTGGACCAGATGGCTTGCTGTGGGACAGAGTCATGAACATTCATGTGAAGGACAGAGTTATGGTTGAGAAGTTCTTCCTTCTTCCAGGCACCGGCGACTTCTCTGTCCTCGATAACGTCAACTTCATTCGTTCTCAGCAGGCTAGGCCCTTGGGTTTGGACCATAGATGGTACCGAGTTACCAGCAAGTTGCTGAACATCCTGTATTTTTTCCACCTGTTGCCTGTTCGTCCAGCCACAGGTTTCCTATTGGGCCTTGGTCTTCAGGGTTCTGGAGAGCAGATTCTTCTCCCCGGAGGAATGAAGTTTCCAATCCAAACTGCCTCGTGTTTGCTCCCGGATCTCCTAGCCATTCTCATTCCTTAAGATATGGGAGCAGAATTAGGCCATTCGGCCCATCGAGTCTTCTCCGCCATACAATCATGGCTGATTTTTTCTCTCAACCCCATTCTCCCGCCTTCTCCTCATAAACCTTAACCCCCATGATAATCAAGAACCTATCAATCTCCACCTTAAACACACCCAATGACTTGGCCTCCACAGCCCTCTGTGGCAACGAATTCCACAGATTCACCACCCTCTGGCTGAAGAAATTCCTCCCCATCTCAGTTTTAAAGGGATGTCCCTTTATTCTGAGGCTGTGCCCTCAGATCCTAGACTTTCCTACTAAGGGAAGCATCCTTTCCACATCCACTCTATCCAGGCCTGGTTCTTACTGGTAAAGAACCCAAGAGTCTCTTTATGAGCCAGCTGGTACTGAATGATTGTCTATTGTTTGAAGCTCCAAGCTCAGGAGAAAGCTCAAATTTGCTGAGAAACATGTAAAGAAATTCTGGGCTCCTGCACAAACGTATATCATCTGTCAGTAGCAATCAGTTCCGCTTTTTCCATCACAATCAATCCGCACACTGCACATCTGAAGCAAGGTTCTGCCTGAATCTGGTGAGGATGCAGATGTGCCTTCTTCACACCACTTCACCAACTGTAACAGCGCAGTGCCGATGTCACGTTACATTGATCTCCCTGTAACTCAATTGACATTTGGCTGCAAAGGACCGTGGATCTGTGTTCCCTGGTCAGTGGGACATGAAGCCTTGCAATCCATTCACCCACAGCTGGTCTTAAAACCAGGATCTGTGGAATGTTGACACACAATATGCACATTGCACATCTGAAACAAGGTTCCGCCTGATTTATAATCTCCTGGTCTCATGACACCATTAGAAGTTGTCGGATGATTGGCTTTGTGAAACATGATTAGCTCTGTGCGAGTAAATCACCCTAATTGCCTTCACCTGCCTCTTTCTCGTGTCTTGCCATCTCCTTCAGTAACCTTCCCAGCTGAACCTTCAACAATGACTCAGCCACTAACCCTCGGAGTCCAATCCACAGCATTCTTCCAGTCAGCAAGATACAGGGAGGACAATACTACTTGTGTGTTAGCAAAGAGTCATTGGACATTCCAGGTCACTCAAACATAAAATAGGAGTAAATGGAGGCCACTCTGGCCATCAATCCTGCTGTGCCATTCTATGGAATCACAGCCAATCTGATTGTCACACAAACTCTCCCTTACCACTCAGTATGCCTGGGTTTAATGAGGTAAAGCCAAAGTCTTGTCGATGTGTTGGGACGAAACCCTGCATCAGGGTTTCAACCTGAAGCATCAAAGTCAAAATCAAAGTCAAGTTTGTTGTCATCTACACAAGTACATGTACAGTATGCACAGGTGCAATAAAAAACTTACTTGCAGCAGCATCACAGTCACACACCATCAGGTAAGCTGCATTCACAGGAACAACATAAATTATACACAATTTTTACAAGAAAAAAATACAATTAGAACAAGAAAAAAACTCCAATTTGATCAGAGTGGTCATAGTGTTGCTAAGCTGTAGTGGTGATTAGGGTTTTGCTGGTTGGTTCAAGAACCAAATGGTTGAAGGGAAGCAGCTGTTCTCGAACCTGGTGGTGTGGGACTTCAGGCTTCTGTACCTCCTGCCCGATGGTAGCTGCGAGAAGATGGCATGGCCCGGATGGTGGGTATCTTTGACGATGAATTGAGGCAACACCTCCTGTAGATACTACTGATAGTGGGGAAGGATGTGTCTGTGATGTATTGGGCAGAGTCCACTACTCTCTGTAGCTTCTTGCGCATTTGAATTGCCGCCAATTCCTTTCCTCCCACAGATGCTGCTTGACCTGTTGAGCTCCTCCAACAGTTTGTTGCTCCAGATTCCAGCATCTGCAGTCTCCTGTGTCAGCCAAAGTCCACCCACCAATTTCTATTTTTCTTGTTTCACCGAGGGAAGGCTGTCGTGTACTAGCTTTGAGGTTCCTTGCCCTTAGCCCTGACCTGTTTTCACTGGGGCCTGAATTCAAAAGTCCTGCCAGGAGATGATCTCAACAGTGTCCCAGAACTGGAGTCAACGTCTTGATCATCATTCAGGTGGTCTACAGCTCCGTCCCCTCCCCAACCAACCACCATGCTGCTGGGTTAACTGAGCTCAGGCATTCTGACTGTGGTGAATACCCAGGATGAACTTCGTAAGACGGAGTGATACAATCTGGAGGCAAGAACACAGAGACTGACAATCGTCTGCTCCTCTTCCATGGAATGAGAGGGAAGGAGTGCTGCTCCTTCCAGCTGTGTGGACAATAATTAAACTCTGGGACCTTTATTTGAGTGGTCTTGAGAGACAACCTTAGAGAGCTGATGAGGCAGCTCTAGACCTGGGAATTAAAACAGAAAGTGCTGGAAATAAGCAGCAGGTTAGACAGCATCTGCAGAGAGAGGAAATAGAGTGAAGGTTCAGGTTGATGACCTTTCTATAGAACTGGTATCAGCCTGAATTGTATAGAAGTCCAATGAAGAAACTTTGCCTTTTAGTTAATGGTCCCTTAATAGCATTGAAGTACAGAGGGATCTTGGGATCCAGGTCCATAGTTCACTGAAAGTAGCTACGCAAGTGGTAAAGAAGGCAAACAACATGCCTGCCTTCATTGGTAGGAATGTTGAGCATAAGAGTAAGGAAGTCATGCTGCAGCTGTATAAAACTTTAGTCAGATCACACTTGGAGTATTGTGTGCAGTTCTGGTCGCCCCATTATAGGAACGATGTGGAGACTGTGGAAAGGGTGCAGAAGAGGTTTACCAGGATGCTGCTTGGATTAGAGGGTATGAGCTATAAGGAGAGGTTGGACAAACTTGCGTTGTTCTCCCTAGAGCATCGGAGGCTGAGGGGAGACTTGATGGAGGTTTTTTAAATTATGAGAAGCATAGACAGGGTAGGCAGTCAGAATCTTTTCCCTAGGGTAGAAATGTCCAACACCAGAGTACATGCTTTTAAAGTTAGAGGGGGGAAGTTTATAGGGGATGTGGGGAGCAAATTTTTTTACACAGAGGGTGGTAGGTGCGTGGAATGGGTTGCCAGGGGTAGTAGTAGAAGCAGGCAATTTAGTGGAGTTTAAGAGGCTTTTTGATAGACACATGAATATGAAGGAAATGGAGGGATATGGATGAGACACAGGGACATTTAGTATAAATTGGCATCAAGGTTTGCACAACATTGTGGGCCGAATGGCCTGTACTATTCTATGTTCAATGTTCACAAAACCAGATGGACAATCCTTTATCCCAAGCCTGCAGCCTGACTTCAGTCTGAGGAACCAATCACCTCTTTCACACCCTCTTCCAGGTGGTGTTACAATGTTCTTGGACTCTTAATTCCGCCTCTCTCGGTTTATTGTCACTTTAGTGTTTCTTTTTGCACTACTTCAGATTTGCACTTCAATCTTTGTGCTGTTTTGCGCTCGTTGTTGTGTATATTGTTGCATTTATTATTACCGTGGACACTGTTTACTTTGTGAGCTTCATGTGCGCAAGGAATTTCATTGCACCATAGTTTATGTGACATTAAACTAATCCAAATCCATCACAACAGCCCTGTCAATCCCTCACAGGATCTCAAATATGATGGCCTCTTGTTCACAAAGAAGGCATACCAGTGCCTCTCGTTTCTTAGAAAATTAAGGAGATTTGGCATGTCACCAAATACTCTACAGATGCGCTGTTGAAAGTAACCTGACTAGTTGCCCCATGGCCTGGTTTGGAAATTCCAACACAGAGAGTAATGGACACAGTCAAGTCCATCATGGGCACAGCTCTGCCCAACATCGAAGGTATCTACAGGAGTTGCTGCCTCAGGAAGGTGGCATCTATCATCAAAGATCCCCATTGTCTGAGTTATGCCCTCTTCTTGATGCTACTGTCGGGCAGGAATTTATTTTTTTATTTCTTTATTTGTCACATGTACATTGAAACACACAGTGAAATGCATCTTTTTGTGTAGAGTGTTCTGGGGGCAGCCCGCAAGTGTTGCCACGCTTCCAGCATACAGGAGCCTGAAGTCCCACACCACCAGGTTCAGGAACAGCTACTTTCCTACAACCATCAGGTTCTTGAACCAGCCTGCACAACCCCAACCCTACCTCAGCAACAGAATACTACAGACCACCTCTTGCACTACCGTGGATTGTCCCTGATTGTGTTTTATTTTTGCACTAATGACTAGGTTTGCAGTCTTTTCTTTTCACTGTAAGGTGTAGATTTATGTATACTTTACATATAATTTATATTCTGTGTGTTGTCTGTACCTACATGCCTGTGATGCTGCTGCAAGCAAGTTTTTCATTGTACGTGTACCTCACTGTACTTGTGCACACGGCAATAAACTCAACTTGAGGATTATATCCTATCATTCTGTCCAAGGTCCTGTGAGTCGACAGGTGTAGATGCTTCTTGCAACCTTCCCCTGACATATGCGCCTCCCCAATTTCTGGCCAATGTTTGCAAAGGAAACAATGCCCTTTGCTCTAATGTGTAATAAACTCAGCTGTGGGTCTTCTTGAGACCTCATCCCTCACCCCAGCCATTCCCTGGCCTCTGACACCTTCTTCAGTGGAAATGAAAGACAGGGTTAAGGGTTAGCTTATGGTGAGAAAAGAAATCAGGTGTAGAAAGATGTCTCTCTCTTTCTACACCTGATATAAGGGAGGATATTGAGAGAGAGAAGAGCAGGGAGAGAGAATATGAAAAAGTAGATTGTGAGACAAAAAGAGAGGTGGAGAGTGTGAGAGAGAAAGAGTGTGAGAGAGAGAGTGGGAAAGAAAGAGTTTGTGAGAGTAAAAAATATAAGGTATAAGGTATTTATTTATTAGTCACATGTACATCGAAACACACAGTGAAATGCGTCTTTTTGCGTTACTGAGAATGTGCTGGGGGCAGCCTGCAAGTGTCGCCACGCTTCCAGCACCAACATAGCGTGCCCACTGCTCCTAACCCGTACGTCTTTGGAATGTGGGAGGAAACCGGAGCACCCGGAGGAAACCCACGCAGGCACGGGGAGAACGTACAAACTCCTTACAGACAGCGGCCGGAATCGAACCCAGGTCGCTGGCGCTGTAAAACGTTACGCTAACCCCTATGCCGAATGAGGGGTGCTGAGGGAGGAAGAGAGGGAAGGGGACAACGTGAGACAAAATATTAAAGAGAGAAAAAAAAGTGAGGGATAGTTTGAGAAAGAGGAAGAGGAAAAATGAGCAGGAAGGTGAGGGAGAGAGGGAGAGAGAGAGAGAGACAAAGGAAAATTGGGGCTGAGAGCAGGAGTGAGGGGAGGAACGAGAGTGAAAGGAGAGCAGAGAGAGTGGTTAAAGCATCTTGCGAAGGGCAGCTTGTCTTTGATTACCAGCACTGAACACACAGCAGGGGCTATACTCACCCTTTGCCAGTACGACATGAGCAGGTGACCCGTGTGACACTGGCAAACAGAGATATACTTCACCCCTCCCAAGACTCCCACCCCTCATGAGTTTTGAATGCTGTAAGACGGGGAGGTTTGTACAACAAAAACCTCTGCCTCCTGCATTCCTCCAGCACAAAGCCAAGCCCTACCTCTGGAGTACTTACACTTACAGAAAGTAGCCAAACTAACCCAGACTGGGCTGAGAACTGCAATATCTCACCAACACCCCCACACTCCCCGTTTGCTTCCATTAGAGACGCTCACCCCAGGTGCCGCCAGTTGCTTTCTGTTTTGAGAGAAGTGATTGAAGGCTCTGTTAATGTGCGCGGTCTCTGTCTCATTAAAGTCTTTAAATTGAAAGGGAGAGAGGCATGAAATGGAACTAATCAGCGAGGATAGGGAGATCCCAGGGAGAGCAATGAGGGAGCTGAGAATCCAATACAACAGCTGTGGCTCCTTGTTCATCTATTAATAAAAGAGAAACAGTCGGGGTGAAAAATCAACAGAGGTTTGGGCTGCTGCATGCAAACAGCCATCCAGAGAGACAGCCAGTCAATTTTTAACGTTCTGCAGTCCAGTTGTCACTTTCAATCTGGCCAGTTTTGCAGAGTGAGGATAAGATGAAAGCGAAGTGCATTTTGATTTACTGGCGATAGATAGTTGTGTGATGGGGCCTCGGGGAACAATTGCCGGCAGAGTTCATCAGCTGCTCTCCCTGCAAAAGGCACAAATCCTCTCACGTTGCTCTCTTCCTGAGTGACTCTGTCCCCGGTGCGTCTCTGGAGGGGGCACAGCCACACACAGCAGTGGAATCCTGATGGTTCCTCACTCTCTGAGTCTGTGAACCATTTTGCAACGGATACCCTCCACCCCTCCTGGATGCATGCAGCCTAAAATAACACTCCAGAAGCTCGGCACCATCTGGGGTCAAGCAGCTGCTTGTCTGGAACCCCATCCACCACCCCACACATTGCACTCACCTTTGCTACTCTGGCTGCACTTTCCAAACCTGCAATCACAAGGGCAGCAGGCGCAGGGGAGCTGGGCAACACCGCGCCACGGTTGGTGGAGCTGCATCCTCACAGCTCCAGCGACCCGGGTTCGATCCCGACCTCCGGTGCTGTCTGTTTGGAGTTTGCACGTTCTCCCTGTGACCATGTGGGTTTCCCCCGGATGCCCCAGTTTCCTCCCACGTCCCAAAGACGTGCAGGTTGGTGGATTAATTGGTCACTGTTAATTGCCCCCAGTATGTAGATGAGGGGTAGAATCTGGGAGGATTTGGTGGGAATGTGGGGAGAATAAAATGGGATTAGTGTCGGATTAATGCAAATGGGTAATTGATAGTTAGCATGTACTTGGTGGGCTAAAGGGCCTGTTTCCATGCTATATGACTCTATAACTATAACTGCAGGTTGCATATCATTCTGACTTGGAAGAAGAGTCATAAAGTTATACAGCATGGAAACAGACCATTCGGCCCAACTTGTCCATACTGACCAAGATGTCTATATCGTTATTCCTTCATTATCACTGGGTCTAAGTCCTCCAACGCCCTCTATGGGAGCACCTTCACCAGAAGGACTGCAGCATTTCAAGAAGACCACTCATTGCCACCTTCTTAAGGGCAACTAGGGATGGCAATAATGCTGGCTATCCTAATTTTACTAGTTTCCTTTGAGCCTGTTCTCAAACCATTAGGATGGAGGGTGAACTTGCTCCAATGATGCTTTGAAGTGGGGTGTCCCTGGATTTACAGTACGGAGCAGGACATACTTGGCCATTGGTAATTGGTTTATTATTGTCACATGTACCAAGGTACTGTGAAAAACTTTGTTTTGCATGCCATCCAGACAGATCATTCCATACATGAGTATATCGAGGTTGAACAAAAGGAAAACAATAACAGAATGCAGAATAAGATATCTTTATTAGTCACATGTACATCAAAACACACAGTGAATAAGAAGGTGGGGGGAGGTGGTTCTTATTCCGGCTTCTGCCCTCTTCCTTTCCAGTCCTGATGAAGGGTCTCGGCCCAAAATGTTGACTGTTTATTTCCCTCCACGGATGCTGCCTGACCTGCTGAGTTCCTCCAGCACTTTTTGTGTATTGTTTGGCAATCTGCTGTAGCATAAGCAAAGTCAAAGTCGACTTTATCGTCATCTGCACAAGTACATGTATGCAGAGGTGCAATGAAAAACTCACTGACGATCATGTACAGAGCGCCAGTGATGGTGGGGGAGGGGAATGTTTAAACTGGTGGATGGTGCTGCAGTTGAGTCTAATGCAAATAACTTTAATCCTCCCCTCTGACTGTGGTTGACTTGTGTGAGCCAGGAAGCTCTGGGGTGACATTTTCAGAAACCTTCCATTGCTCAAACAACCTGACAGATAATCAGAAAGACAAATAATCGACAAGCTCCATTGTAAATGGAAAGATAATTCGACAGTAATCATGCACCAGCCTTCATTCCATGATGAGGAGATAAATATGTTGTGCCCACACTGTGGGTGGTTGTTTGAGAGCATCTGAACCATTAATACATGGTCTGATTTGAACGAAGCAACACCACACTATCAATGTGATCATTACACACTGTGTGACTCTAATGAGCCACAGGGTCACTCTAAACCATGACCCCTCACCATCCAATCAAATTATTTCTTCAGAACAGGTGCCCACTGGCTGGGTAACTGTTTGCTTGTCAGAGTAACAGAGCAAAACTAAACCATTTCGTTTCCATTAATCACACTAGACATTAAGTATGAGGGAAGTATCTTTTCTGTATTTGTTTACAATGCTTAGATTCTTAACTATTTAACACGTTGCTATTTTGGCTTGGTCATTGAAGACAGAGGGTAGTGGTGGAGGGGTGTTCTTTCTGACTGGAGGTCTGTGACTGGTGGTGTTCTGCAAGGATCAGTGCTGCTGTTTGTGAGATATATAAATGATTTGGATGAAAATGTAGATGGGTGGGTTAGTAAGTTTGCAGACAACACAGAGATCGGTGGAGTTGTGGAAAGTGAGGAAGGTTGTCGAAGGATACAGCGGGATATAGATCAGTTGGAGATTTGGGTGGAGGAATGACAGATGGAGTTCAATCCAGACAAGTGTGAGGTGATGGATTTTGGGAAGTCAAATATAAGAAGAAAGGTTACAGTAAATGGCAGGACACTGCTGCAAGCAAGCTTTTCGTTGCACCTGTACCTCACTGTACTTGTGCACATGACAACAAACTTGACTTGACTTGAGCTGAGTTGCTTTCTGAGAGCTTGATTGATGAGAGGCACTGGGTGCCCAAGGCTGCCCAGACCCCTCGTCGTCCCTGCTCCTCCTTGGCAGATTGTGCCCAAGCCCACTGGTCCCAATCATACCTATTCCTTGCTGAAATCATGGGTGCAACAAAATCAGGCCAGAATAACTGAAACCAAAGCAAGTGGAACATATTTTGTGCTCAGGAATACACCGACAGTTCTTCACACAAACTGGCTGCATTTCAAGTGTCCAGACAAGCACCTAAATTGTGTAGGTATAAAAGGCTAGGGGTGAAGTGCAAGAAGATGGATTAATACGGATGGATACCCACTGCTCAGTATGGACAGAGTGGGCCAAATGGCCTGTTTCTATGCTGTATGTCTCTATGATAAACCACACTTTCACTCTTTGTTTATCAAAGTAAGCTTATATCTCAAGATTTTTTGTTGTTATCTGTTTCTTCCAGTTTTTCTTCACGTCAGCTTCCTAGTTTCCCACAGGCTCTTGTGCATCCCAAAGGATCTTGGCTGAGATGCTGCCTCATTGTTAAACTACCAGAGACAATTGCTGGCTGCAGAGAATCCTACTGATGTTGTTAAACACATCCACATGATTAAACCTGCAGGGGCTCCAGAACCAGGAGCATTTTAAGAAACTGACATTTTGTCTTACTTTAATTACAGATTATAAAACTAATTGTTTTATCACGTGGGTGATCGGCAATGCAGTTTCTGACCACCTCAGGATCAGTCAACGTGCTGGAGAAACTAATGTGAGCTAAGGGGAGAGACTTCAACAGTTGGGTGAATGGAAAGGCACTGCCCCTTTAATGGCCGTGCCTCGTTAACATACATGGTGGCAAAGAGCCTATCACAAATGAGCATCCTGACCAAACTGCAGCCAATAAAGATCAAGGGACCTGGAAGGTGGTAGGTTGTAATTGGGGTTGGGAGTGGAATAATTGAGGAGGGATTTTCATTCAGTTAATTGGATGAATCTGGAAGAAAAAGTAACAATGAGCATGGAAAAAGCAATTAAGATTCCATCACTGTTTTATAAAACCTCCTTCCATGCCATAACCATTCTGTGATGCTATAGTCTATTTGGGAAGGATATTTCCTGTTCCCGTATGTGAGTCTGGCCTGTATGTGACTCCAGACCCACAATAATGTGGCTGATGCATCTGCCCTCTGAAATGACCCAATAAGCTTCTGTAGGGAGGAGGAAAAACATTTTACACTGTGGGAGCACCCTCCCCAAAAAGACTGCAGCAACTCAAGAAGGCAGCTCACCACCACCTACTGAAGCGATGGCCAATAAGTGCAAGTCTTGTCAGCAGTACCACAGCCCGAACAGCAAACATATGTTAAGCAACCCAGGCCAGAAAGATATGGGGAACAACTTTATTCATTGGAATGTAGGAGACTGAGGGATGACCTTGTAAAATCACAAGGAACATAAATGGGGTGATAATACACAGTCTTTTTCCCTGGGAAAGGAAATCAAAAACTTGAGGGCATAGGTTTGTCAGAGGGGAAAGATTTAAAAGGAACCTGAGGAGTAGTATTTTCACCTGGAGGGTGGTGCATATATGGAATGAGCCGTCAGAGGAAGAGGTTGAGGCAGGTACATTAAAAACATTTAAGAGACATTTGGACAAGTACATGGATAGGAAAGGTTTAGAGGGACATGGGCAAATGGGACTAGCTTAGATGAGCATCTTAGCTGAGCATGGCTGAGTGGGGCCAAATGGCCTGTTGTTTTTGCGCTGTATTACTCTATGACTCTATGTGGGTCGATGTTGGGTTTGGACAGGGTTAGGCTTGCAAAGATGGTCTCCAACGCTTAATAATTGGGAGTGGATCTAGCGCAGGAGGACAAGGCCAGGATTCAGACCTTTGGAGAAGAAGCGTGTGCCTTAAGGCAGGTGCCTCCAAAAAATAACAGAGAGAACTGCAACAAAGCCCAAAGGCAGAACTTAACTTGGCTCAGCCCTGTCCGAGAAAAAGAAGCAAGGCTCCTGACGTCAGATTAAAGTGAACAACGCAACTTTTCACTGATCTCGGGCCCCATGCGTGTTTGTCCCACAACTAATCACGCCTGTGGAGACTTCTCCAAGGCAGAATCCAATGGGAGGAGGCGGCAAGGGAAAGCAGCCCTAATTGGCAGCCCTGCAGCAGGGATAGGTGGGAGGGAGGAGTGGGTTGGGCAAAAGCAGCTTCTCTTGCAGTTGAGTGCACGGTTCGAGTCACGTAGCATCGCTTTTGAAGCAGGATTGTTGCTAACTACAAAGCTATCTGTCTCTGACTATTTATTTCCACAGGCAGCTGTGAGACTGGGATTTGCATTTTCCATTTCAGGTCTTTTCTTAATGAGCGTTGAAACTGACTGAGGATGTAAGGAGAGCTGTTCTGCCCCCAAGTCCCCATTACCCCCCACTCAGTCTGTGATGTGCTTGTTATAAAATTATGTAGCTGACCTTTAGTAATAATGGCCTTGGGATTCAATACAAATATTGTGTCTCTACTTCAGAGAGTGACTCACCTCTTGCCACTCCAAGGCCTTTCCACCATCTACAAGGCACAGGTCACAAGGTGATGGATTACTTTTAACTTGCTTGGATAAGTTGCCATTGTAACAGTTTTCACAGAGCTAGACACCATCCCGAACAAAGTATTCCACTCGATCCCTGCGTCATAGAGTCATACAGCACGGAAACAGGCCCCTCGGCCCAACTGGTCCATGCCAACCAAGATACCCCATCCAATCTAGTCTCATTTGCCAGCGTTTGGCCCATATCCTTCTAAACCTTTCCAGTAGTGTAGCGGTTAGCGTAACGCTATTACAGCACCAGCGACCCATGTTCAATTACAGCCACAGTCTGTAAGGAGATTGTACGTTCTCCCCGTGTCTGCGTGGGTTTCCTCCAAGTGCTCCGGTTTCCTCCCACATTCCAAAGACATATGGGTTAGGAAGTTGTGGGCATGCTACGTTGGCGCCGGAAGCATGGCGACACTTGTGGGCTGCCCCCAGAATACTCTATGCAAAAGATGCCTTTCACTGTGTGTTTCGATGTACATGTGACTAATAAAGTATCTTATCTTATCCATGTACCTGTTCAATTGTCTTTTAAAAGTTATTATTAAACGTTTAAATAGTGCACTAGTGCACCGTGGCTGCAATGTAAGCCATTTACAAAATGGACTGCAGTTACTTACCTAGGCTATTCCAACAGCATCTCACAAACCCATGACTTCTAGCACATGGGAATGGAACACCACCACCTGCAGGTTCCCCTCCAAGCCACATATCATCCTGACTTGGAAACATTTCTGTTCCTTCATCCTCACTGAGTCTAAATCCTCTAATGCCTTCCCCACCAGTGCTGTGGGAGCACCTTCCCCACATGGACTGCAGTGGTTCAAGAAGGCAATTTATCACCACCTTCTCAACGGCAACCAGGATTTAGTAATAAACGTTGGGCTCCCAAGACCCATAAGTTAATGCTAAAGAAACCCAACACATATTCCTTTAGGCATCAATGTACCTTTGTTCAATTCCAGACTCAAGACTTGGCAAAGCATCTCAATCAGTTGTCCTTGATACCAGTCACAGCTCGGTTGAGCCAAAAGATCACGGGCACAAACTTCAGTATAAAATCTAACCTGAGACTTCTGTTACCTACTCAAGTGGGTGTAAAAGAGGCTAAGAAAGATTTGGGGATTATGCTTTGCATCCCAAACATTTTTATGTCCCTTGACCACTATCTCTACAAAGATTATCTGGACATTAACTCATTAATGGTAGTAAGATGTTACTGGGTGCATATTGGCCACTTTGATCCATATATTATAGTGGTAACTGTACCTCAAAGTTACTTCATTAAATGTAAATTAGGTTTCAATATCCTGAGTTGATAAAAGACTATATAACCACTGATTTCCAGAGCTGTAGTAGTTGTCCAGTGGCCAATCTCCTTGCGCAGACCTCGATCACAACCACTTGACCATGACTAAGGTGATTGCCAATGGCTGACCCAGCCATCCTCTCTACCCCAGGATGACCAGGAGGGTCACTGGAAGGGGCTTTCTATCACATGGGTAGGTCATGCAAGAACTATATAGTGCTGGTTATAGAACATCCTACCCTTTAGAACTGTGAAGGTTGAATCATTGAATAAATTCAAGGCCAACAGAGACATGTTTAGAACTTGAGAGTTCTAGGGAGAAGGCAAGGACATGGAGGGTAAGATCAGATCAGCAACAATCTCACTGAGTGGCCAGGCAGACTCGAGGGGCCGAATGGCCAACCCAGCCCTACTCAAAATTCTTAAGGCATCATGTGTACGGTTGTGGTGTTCGTGTTGCAGGATGTATGTGACACATTGGAGAGGGTGCAGGAGGGAGTTACCAGGATGGTTCCAAGACTGGGGAATAAGAGATACGAGGAGAAGTTGGTTTGGCTAGGGTTGCTTTGGTTGGACACAGGGGATTGAGGGAAGACTGAGTAAAATTATAATCATGGCAATGTGAGCAGGAAGCATCTACTGCCCTTAGCAGAGAGAATAATAATTAGGGATCATGGACCTGTAATGAAATTAGTTGAAAAAGAAATCTTCACCCAGAGGGTGGTGGGAATTTGGACCTTTCCTATGGTGGAGGCAGAAACCTTCACCATTATTAATTTGACCAAAGCTTGAAAGCACGCACCACCAGGCTCAAGAACAGTCTCTATCCCGCTGTTATAAGATTCTTGAACAGGCCTCTTCTACAATAAAGACAAACTCTTGATCTCAGAATCTACCTTGTCGTGGCCCTTGCACCTTATTGTCTGCCTGCACTGCACTTTCTCTGTAACTGTAACACTATATTATGTATTCTGTTATTGCTTTTCCCTTGTACCAGGTCGATGCACTGATGTGATGAAATGATCTGTATGAATGGCATGCAAAACAAAGTTTTTCACTGTACCTCAGTACATGTGACAATAATAAACAAACTACCAATTTATTTATGGAATAATCTGTCTGGATGGCATGCAAACAAAAGCTTTTCACAGGCACTGTAGTGTAGCGGTTAGCGTAATGCTTTACAGCACCAGTGACCCAGGTTCAATTCCGGCCGCTGTCTATAAGGAGTTTGTACGTTCTCCCCATGTCTGTGTGGGTTTTCTCCGGGTGCTCCGGTTTCCTCCCACATTCCAAAGACGTACAGGTTAGGAAGTTGTGGGCATGCTATGTTGGCACCGGAAGCATGGCGACACTTGCGGGCTGCCCCCAGAACACTACGCAAAAGATGCATTTCACTGTGTGTTTCGATGTACATGTGACTAATAAAGAAATCTTATCTCAGTACGTGTGAGAATAATAAATCAATTACCAATTATTGGGCACAAGGCAGGCACATTGGCAAGATTTAAAAGCCATCTCGATAAGTACATGGATAGGAGAGGTTTAGAGGCTATGGGCCAAACATGGGCAGATGGGACTAGCTCACCAGGCAACACAGTCAGGATGGACAAGTTGGGCCAAGGGGCCTGTTTGCATCCTATGTGACTCTATGAAGAAGTACTTAATGTGTTATAACCTATGGAGCCAAGGCCAGGATCATTTTCTACATCTTTTATTCCAGCTGGCATTGACAGGATAGGCTGAACGGACTTCTTCTGTGTACTCCCTTGCCATGGTTCTGTACATAAACAAAGCATCCATCCAGCAAACTCTCTTCACACTTATTGAATCAACTAGAACCAGAGCCCTCGGTACATTGATGTTCGGATACATTTGTGGAGCTTTATGTTCTCCATCTTCACAGCAGAAATATTTACTTAACATCTTGGCATAAGGAAATGTCCCAAAGGGTTTCACAGGACTGTGATCAGTGAGGAAGTTGGCAGTCAGCCATTTGTCAGTAAAACAAAGACAAAAGCATGGTTAAAAGGAAAGATTTTAGGGAGAGTCTTAAAGGAACATACTTTGATGTCTCTGGGCCTGTACTCAATGGGGTTCAGAAGGACGAAGGGGGATCTCATTGAAACCCACTGGATACTGAAAGGCCTGGATAGAGTAGACATGGAGAGGGTGTTTCCATCAGTAGGAGAGTCTAGTATCCAAGGGCACAGCCTCAAAATAAAGGGATGTCCCTTTAAAACTGAGATGAGGAGGAATTTCTCCAGCCAGAGGGTGGTGAATCTGTGGAATTCGTTGCCACTGAGGGCTGTGGAGGCCAAATCATTGGGTGTATTTAAGGCAGAGATTGACAGGTTCTTGATTGGTCAGGGGTTAAAGGTTACGGGGAGAAGGTGGAAAAACAGGGTTGAATAAATCAGCCATGATTGAATGGCGGAGCAGACCTGATGGGCCGAATGGCCTAATTCTGCTCTTATATCTTACAGTTTTATGGTCTTATGGAGGCATAGACTTCAGGGAGGGAATTACAGAGGTTGGGACTGGGGCAACTGATGCCATTGTCACCACAGACAGTGGCGGACATAAGAGGTATACCTCCCCCACCTGGCTCCATCTGGCCATCGTCCTTCACCCCTTCTCAGTCTACCTATAGCCTACTGGTCCATCCCCCTCCACACACCCTCCCCTCTTTATACAGGCTATTTCCCCTCTACACTCTCAGCCCTGCTGCAGGGTCTCAACCCGAAACGTTGACCCTCCCTCTGCCTCCACAGATGCTGCTCGACCTGCAGAGTTCCTCCAGCTGTTTGCTTTTTGCTCCAGGTTCCAGCATCTGCCGTCTCTTGTGTCTCCAAGGACATAAGATGCCAGGATGAGAGGGGAGGGCAGAGATTCCGGAGGGATGAGGGCTGGAATGGGAATGCAGAGATCTTACAGAGTTGTACAGCACAGAAGTGGGCCCTTCGGCCCACCATATCCATGCCGACCCTTTTGCCCACACAGGGAGGGGTGAGACCACCGAGGGATTTGGAGGGAAAGATGACAATTTTAAAATCAGGGATTCTGTAGAAGTGAGAACCAGCAGTGGTTCAGCAAGTGTGAGGGTGATGGGCGGACAGGAACTGGTGCAAGTTGGAATGTAGGTAATGTATCTAGAAACAAGTGAAATCAGCAGATAAATTTATTAATGCACCATTTGCAAGGCTGACTGGTATTTATTGGACTTGAAGAGGATTTTTAGCAGGCATACCTGTCTAGCAAACTCGGGAACACATCAGAACATCATCAGGGCTGGGAAATTTACAGATTTCCCTGGGAATCTCCAACAATAACCGGGGAGCAAGGGACGAGGGTGTAGATTCCAGATCATCGTACTGTTTCTGTTATCCTATTGGCAGATTGACCCAATCAGAGTTAAAAAATTGCTCCTCCATTGCTTCTGATTGGCTTACTGAGAGGATGGGAGATTATGAGATAAGACAAGACAAGATATTTATTTATTAGTCACATTTACATCGAAACACACAGTGAAATTTGTCTTTTTTTGCATTACTGAGAATGTGCTGGGGGCAGCCCGCATGTGTCGCCACTCTTCTGGGGCCAACATAGCGTGCCCACAGTTCCTAACCCATATGTCTTTGGAATGTGGGAGGAAACTGGAGCATCCGGAGGAGACCCACGCAGACACACGGGGAGAACATACGAACTCCTTACAGACAGCGGCAGGAATTGAACCCGGGTCACTGGCGCGTAATAGCGTTATGCTAACTGCTACACCACCACTGTAGGGAAAGGTTCATAGACTGACCATGGGTGAGGGATACTTTTGGTTTGGTTCCAATCACAAATTTGCTGAGTTCTCCCTGTGTGTTCATTTGTGCATGAGCAGGAATGTGTGTGTTTGTGTACATGTGCAAGCACACTGTATGTGCATCAATATATCTGTGTGTGTGCATGTATGTGCATGTATGCATGTGTGTTTGTGTGCATGCATCAGCACAAGTGCATGTGTATGCATGTGTACTTGTGTGCTTATGCATGTGTGTGCAGTTGCATATGGAAGTGTGTGCACATATGCATCTGTATTTGTGTATGCATGTGTGTGTGAGTGAGAGAGAGAGAGAGATGGCGTCTCTGCAGGGAGGTTAAGAGGGAGTGGATGATGGAGTGGGTTGCCATACAACTGGATCATTTTCTGGGTACATAGAACATAGGTACAGAACAGGAACAGGCCCTTCGGCCCACAATATCTGCGCCAACCATGATGCCAAATTAAACTAATCCCATCTTGCCTGCACATGATCCACATCCCTCCATTCCCTGCACGTCCAGGTTCCTATCACTATCATATCTGCTACCACCACCTCCCCCAGCACCATGTTTCAGTCACCTACCACTGTGTTAAAAAACTACCCTTGTAAATCTCCTGTAAACTTACACCCTCTCACCTTAAAGCTATGCCCTGTAGTGTCTGACATTTCCACTCTGGAGAAAACACTCCATTTATTCTGTCTATGCCTCTCATAATTTTATAAACTTCTATCAGGTCTCCCCTCAGCCCCCAACGCTCCAAAGAAAACAACACAAGTTTGTCCAACCTCTCCTTATATCTCATACATTTTACATCCCGGTGAGCAGGAAACACCACTGCTATTCATTGTACCTTTTTGCTAGAAATGACTCTGAGATGGTTTTACTTCCCAGACTCCTGCTGCCAACACTCTGGTCAAATGGTCCAGGGCAGTCTGCCTGAACCCACGCCCATTGGCTGTGAGTCTCTGTCCTCTGATTGGCTGGAACACCAATCGCAAGCTGGGTACGAGGTGTAGGAGCTGCTGGTCTCAGAGACCACTGAATCCGAAAGTTCCAAAGTTCTGAATGGGTTCAACAGAGCTTCACACCAATAGACAAGGACAGCTCGTTAACATTAGGATAGAAAACACTGGGAACATTCAGCATGTCCGGCTGTACCCAAGGATTAACGATTCAGTGCTTCAGGACAAGAATTTAGAGGGGGTTGAAAACAAGTAAACAGAAACCCGCTGAAGAGGAGAATTTCTTCAAGAAGTAACAGGGAAGCTAAAGCCCAGTACATGCTGGGCAATAATGGAAAATATCTGAAATTCTTAGCAGGGCAGGTAGTTCCTGTGGAAAGAGGAGCTGAGGTAATGTCTCAGCTTTCATTCATTCTTCAGGCAGAGTTTAAATGCCCTAAGGTTACTGGGACAATTAGTTTGGTTCTGTGACTGCCATCCTGCACTTAAGGATTACAACATGATTAGTCAAGGCAAGTCGTTGAGTTTATTGTCATGTGCACAAGTACAGTGAGGTGCAGGTCAAATGACAAACTTGCTTGCAGCAGCATCACAGGCATGTAGGTGCAGACAACAACAAATAGAATGTAAATTATGCATAAATTATACAAGATAGTGAAAAAAAGTGTGCAAAACAAGACATTAGCGCAAAAAATACCACAATCAGAACAAGTCCATGGCAGTGCAAGAGGTGGTGTGCAGTGTTGGGTTGCTGAGGTAGGGTTAGGGTTGGATCAAGAACCTGGTGGTTGCAGGAAAGTAGCTGTTCCTGAACTATTACCCCAGTTGATTCACATGCTGCTTTTCCTTCTTTCACTGTGTGCTGCTGTATGGGACCACTGGGTATTTGTGAACGTATTATGCAGGGTATTTGTACGTACACAACACTGCATTAAGAGGATGGGGTATGTCCACATGGGGTTGTGGGGATGGTGTACTTCTGTACATGCCACATGAGATTAAGAGGGTTGGATCATTTGTGTACGTGCCATACTGGTTCAAAGGGGTATTTGTTTATACAAACGAGATTGAAGGGGTTGAGATATTTGCGTCCACATAACACTGGATCAACAGGGTGGGGTGTTTGCATACACACACATGAGAGAGATATCTTTATTAGTCACATGTACATCGAAACACACAGTGAAATGCATCTTTGCGCAGATTGTTCTGGGGGCAGCCCGCAAGGGTCGCCACGCTTCCAGCGCCAACATAGCATGCCCACAGCTTCCTAACCCGTGCGTCTTTGGAACGTGGGAGGAAACCGGAGCACCCGGAGGAAACCCACACAGTCACGGGAGAACGTACAAACTCCTTACAGGCAGCAGCCGGAATTGAACCTGGATCGCTGGCGCTGAAATAGCGTTACCCTAAGATTGAAGGGGTTGAGGTATTTGCGTACACACCGCACTGGTTTGAGGGAAGTTGGATATTTGAATATACACAAAACCAGAGATTAAGGAAGTTAGGGTAGTTATGGATACACCACAGGGGATCAGGCTGTTTGGAATGCGAATGAATCATTGGTGGAGATATGAATAAAGTAATTATGATTTTATGACTTTCAAAGGAACATTATCTAAAGATCAGCTAATTTTTTTAAAAAAGATTATCCCACATTAGGCTTTGGAATTAATTTCTCTCAAACATTAGATCTGTACAGAATCCAAAATTCCACAGAACTTGGCACCGTGAGCTAAGATATATTCCTCGCTATGAATTGTGGCCGTGCCTTCAGTTACCAAAGCCCTGAGCTCTGAAATCACCCTCTCCCTCTCTACTCTCCCTGAAGACCCAGATATAAAGCCCACCTCTCCAACCAAGCCTGTCCTAAAGCAACACAAATCTGCTGGAGGGACTCAGCAGGTCAAACAGCCTCTGTGGCGGGAAAGGATTTGTCAATGTTTTGCATCAAAACCCTGCATCAGGACCTGTCCTATATTTTTTCTAATCAGTTGAGCTCAGATTTGGTTGGGTAAAATCCCTGAGAAATATTTTAGGTAATTTTATGGTTAGTATACGATATAACTGAACATAGCTGTTATATAATGAAAAGCATAACCTTATGACCATGAATTTTGAGGCTTTGTTGGATTTGGATTGTTGTACTTGAGTATAAATCCTGATTTGGGTGTCCACTGATATTGCTTGAGGCGCTAATTGTTATAAATCACAACAGGTAATGAAGTAGGACAGGGCAAAGTGGACCCAACATCAAAAGAATATTCCCTGTAAAGCAGCAGTTATGATGATGAATTCTCAACAAAAGTAACAACAACTTGCATTTTAGATATCACTTTTAAGATAATTAAAATGTCCCAAGGCACTTCACAGAAACATAAACAGAAAAACAAAGTTCGGCATGGGATTGAAGGAGGTTTTGGGAGAGGAAAGCAAAGGTTTTAAGGATTGACCTAGGGGAGAGGTGGCAGAGAGGTCTCATGACTGAATTCCAGAGCTCAGGGCCCAGGTATCTGAAGGCATGGCAAACATTGGTGGGGTGATAAGTATCGGGGATGCCCACAGAACCAGAATAGCAAGAGCACAGAGACATTTGGGGGGTGGGGGGGTTTTTTAGGGCCGGGGAAAGGTGAGAAGGGAGAAGGCCATGAAAACACATGAAAACAAAGATACATTATAAAATTGCCACATTTCTTCATTATCAGGCAACACATTCAGGGCGAAGGACAAACGGGACTTAGTGGGACAGTGAGCAATGAAATTCTTCAGCCAATGAACAAGTTCTGACTTGTGATTTTGTGTTTTGCACATTTAGTAGATGTATGACTAACCATGCTGAGATTAGATCCTCCCAGCCTGGTTAGTATTCCCGAGGTTTTATTGATGATTTCAAGCAATCATTGATATGTAATTCCATTTCACTTCCCTGCATTAATCTGTTTGTTCTGTGCTCTGACATTTTAACATTGTTTATTCTCTGCATGTTCCTGCAATGTTGATGATAATGGTGACAGTGGAATCACAGCCAATAAACAAAGGACAGTACAGTACAGGAACAGGCCCTTCGGCCCACAATGTCTGTGCCGGACAAAATGCCAAATTAAACTAATCCTTTCTGCCTGCCATGATCCACATCCCTCCATTCCCTGCACCTTGATGTGTCTGTCTAAACGTCTCTTGGACACCACTATTGTATCTGCCTCCACCACCATCCCGGGCAACCCGTTCCGGGCACCCGTCATTCTCTGTGTAAAAAGAAAACTTGCCCCCAACACCTCCTTTAAAATTTCCCGCTCTCACCTTAAAACCCTGTAGTATTCAATACCTCTACCCTGGAATAAAGATTCTGGCTGTCTATCCTTTCATAATTTTATAAACTTCTATCAGGTCTCCCCTCAGCCTCCAATGCTGCAGAGAAAACAATCTACTTGTCTAACCTCTCCTTGTAGCTAATACCCTCCAATCCAGGCAGCATCCTGGTAAACCTCTTCCATGCCGTCTCCAAAGCCTCCGCATCCTTCCTGTAAGGGGGCGACCAGAACTGCACACAATACTCCAAGTGCGGCCCAACCAAAATTTCACACAGCTGCATCATGACTTCCTGACTCTAATACTCTACGCCCCTAGCAATGAAGGCAAGCATGCCATATGCCTTCTAGACCACTCTATCCACTTCCATTGCCACTTTCAGGGAGGCGTGGACTTAAAATTCCAAGATCATGCGTATCAGACCACAGTTCTACAACCATGTGCATGTTGATCCACTGCAGAAGCATCCACCAGTGACCCTTTGTACAATGTTGCACTGGTAATCCAAATAATCATTTAAATGGCTCATAGAATGACTGAGCACTGAAGGGAGACACTTGACCCATCATTCCTCTGCAAGCCCATGGGGAAAGCCATCCAATCACCCCACTTCCCTGTCATTCCCTTCATGTGTTAAGGCTTCCGGTATATGTAATGCTATTGGTGGATTGGGACTCACCAAGTTTCCGCCTCACCCTCGCCTCTCCCGATGTTTGGGCCTCTGTGATGTTTCGGTCAGTTCCCTGCTGCCTGAACCCGAACCAGTCTCGTCAGGAGACCTGAGCAGATTTACTAACGGTCATAAAGTTGGTAAACATCTGATAGTCCGTCCACAAAATCTTCAGCTGTTGCACTTTATTGCTGGCAGTAATGGGCTAATTATGTCAGCCTAATTAATTACTGTTTGCTTTGCCTCCCAGATCTTCACTGCAGGAACTGCTTCAGATTATCACAAGTGGTTCCAACTGCCTGGATGAGCAATAGAGTCATAGAGTCATACAGCACGGAAGCAGACACTTCAGCCCAGCTGGTCCATGCCGACCAAGATTCCCATCTAAGCTAGTCCCATTTACCCAGGTTTAGTCCATATCCCTCTGAACATTTCCTATCCATGTACCTGTCCAAGTACCTTTTAAATGTTGTTAATGTAGCTGCCTCAACCAATTCCTCTGGCAGTTCACTCCATATACTGACCACCCTCTGGGGTGAAAAAGTTGACCCTCAGGTTCCTATTAAATCTCTCCCCTCTCACTTTAAACCTATGCCCTCTAGTTCTTGATTCCCCAACCTTGGGAAAAAGCGTGTACATTCAAACATCCATCTACACTATTCCTATACAAATTCCATCTTATTTCGCCCACATTTCCATCAACAGCCCCCAGATTTTGCCCCTCACCTTCACGTTGGGGGCAATTTACAGCGGCCAATTGATCTACCAGCCTGCAGGTCTTTGGGATGTGGGAGGAAAACGGAGCACCCGGGGAAAGCCACGCGGTCACGGGGAGAATGTGCAAACTCTGCACAGACAGCACCCGAGGTCACGATCGAACCTGGGTCGCTGGAGCTGTGAGGCAGGAGCTCTTCTAGCTGCGCCACTGGCTTTCTCTACAAGTAATTAGCACAAAAGCCAGGAATATGGTGAAGAAAAGTGCTGTGTTGTTGGTGAATTATTTGCCTAGTAATTCATCCCTGGCCGGTGGCACTGGGTAGTGGTATCATTCTGTTGTGCAGTTATTCTCATTCAATTTGAGGAGCCAATACGGTAATAGAGTGTGTGGTTCTGGCCAGGTACATAAGAAATAGAGCAGAAATGGACTATCTGGCTCCTCAAGCCTGCTGCGCATTCAATAAGGTTACGGCCGATCTGATCTTGGCTTCAATTCCCCTTTCCTGCCTGTTCCCCACCAACCATCGCCCCATACCGACCCCCCAGTGGTCCACTACACATAGACCAGAAAACCATATCTCTCAGCCTTAAGAATATTCAATGACTCCAGCTCCACCTCCACATCGCTCTGGGTAGAGAACTTCAAAGGTTCACCCACCTTCCGAGAGAAAATACTTCCTCCATCATAATTTGATGACATCTTATTTCTGATATTATGCTAGACATTCATCCTCTCAGCATTCACCCTGTCAAGGCTCCTCAGAATCTTCTATGTTTCAATACGATCACTACTCATTCTTCTAAATAGAGGAATGAGTCTGTCTTCAAAAGACAACCCATTCATCCTTGAAAGCAACCGAGTCAACCTTCTCTGGTGACCGAATTTAGATTCCAAGTAAGGTCTCATTTCCATGATAGACGTAAATAATCTGCCTGTTGGTTAGTGGAAGCAGCTTGAATATTAGCCTTCATTACTGGATCTTTTAAATAGTTGAAGGGTCAAAATGTGCAAAGCTGCAGGGAAAATGAAATGGCTTGGCTGAAATCCTTATTCAAGGAGCTGGGGTTGATATCATGATCCAAGTGGCCTCCTCCATCGCAGTGACATTCTGTTCTATCATCTTCCAAAGAAAGAACCTGTTAACGCTGCACACTCAATAAACTGCTGGAGGAACGCAGCAGGTCAGGCAGCACCTGCGAAAGCAGAGGAATAGTTGACACTCTGGGTTGAGATGCATCAGGACTGACGCAAGATCTCGACTCAAAACGTCAACCATCCCTTTGCCTCCGTAGATGCTGCCTGGTCTGCAGCAGTTTGTTTTTGCTCCAGATTCCAGCATCTGCAGTCTCTTATTGCTCCAATGTTGTGCTTTCCTCTGATGAATCAGGCTGAACACACACAGAGCATTACAGATGCTGCTGATTGCCTTGGCTTTGAATTGAAAAGCATTTCTGAAATAATGAAATAAGTTAAAGATTTGACTTAAACAAAACAAGAAGCAATTACGATTTACAGCGTTGCAAACAAAGCTAAATTCAAAATAAACGCGAACAACTGATGTGATACGATGTGTTTAACTGTGAAAAATGAATCATTTTAAAGCTCTCAAAGTATTAAATTAAAATTTAAACAATATATAATTTGAAGTATTTTATAAATGGTGGAGAATTAAGTACTGTGAAAAAGCAAAGAAATGTAGGAATTAGAGTACAGAAATAATTTAAAACTAGTGGGTAGAAACCAATAGCAATCAAAAAGGCTAATGGATCATAGGCTTTTATCTGAAAAGTGACTGGCCTGCAAAAGGAAGGAAGTCGTACTTCAATTGTACAAGAGCTTTGCTCAGATAGCATTTGAAGCAGAGTGTTCTATGTTATCTGCTGCGCCTAGGCAGGGAGAATGGCCTTGTGAGGAACACAGCACAGAATGAGGTTAGCAGCTAGAGGGTTAAATGATGAGAAAAGGTTCCATGAACATCCACACATGTACAGTAAGACTTGGGCAATATTCAGGCTTGTCTAAGTTGTGAGTAACACTCGCACCAAAAGAGTTTCAAATCATGATAATCTCCAGCAACAGGGAGTGACCTCAGCTGCTCGTCAGCAGTTAAACACATAAATGTGCAGGGAATTGAGGGATGTGGATCATGCGCAGGCAGAAGAGGTCTAGTTTAATTCTGCATCGTGCTCGGCACAGACATTGTGGCCAAAGGGCCTGTTCGTGTGCTGTGCTATTCTACGTTCTATGTTCACTTGAAATTCAGTGGCATCACCATCACTGAGTCCTCCACTATCAACATCCATGGATTACCATCGACCTGAAACACAAGTGGATCATCCATGTAAATCCTAAGGCTACAAGAACAGGTGAAAGGCTGTCTATCCTGCAACGAGTGTCTCACCTCCTGACTCCACAAAGCCTTTCCATCATCTACAAGACACAAATCAGGACCATGATAGAATACTCTTTCTTGGCCTCGCTGAGGGCAGCTCCAAGCATAGACAAGAAGCTCGACAACATCCAGACCACTTGATTTGGATCCCCTTCAATTACCCAAAGTATTCATTCCCTCCAGCACTGATGCACAGTGGCAGCAGTGTGTTCAATGTAAGAAACGCACTGCATTTATTTGCCCAGGACATTCCAGAAACATTTCCCAAATCCTCAGCCTCTAACATAAAGGGCAGCACATACATGGGGAGCCCACCATTTGCAGGTTGCCCTCCAAGTCATTCAATGAACTGACTTGGAACTAGATCACTGCTCCTTCATCATCACAGGGTCTAAATCCTAGAACTTCCTCCCCAACAGCACTGCATGCTTATCCAGCTTTTCTTCTGACAAAGGGTTGCTGACCTGAAGCATTAATTCTGTTTCGCTTTCTATGGTTGCTGCCTGTTTCCAGCATCTTCAAACCAAGTCAAGTCGAGATTATTGTCCTGTGCACAAGTACAGCGAGGAAGAGGTACAATGAAAACCTTGCTTGCAGCAGCATCACAGGCACATAGACTCAGATAACACACAGAACATAAATTAAACATAAAATATACATGAATTATACAAGACAGTGAAGAAGACTGGGCAAAGCAAGAGGTTAGTGCAAAAAGTTAGAAACAAGTCCATAGTAGTGCAATAGTGTTTTTATTTCAGATTTCCAGCATCTGCAGTAGTTTTGACTCTCCCTCTTAATGCCTCTCTACTCAAACGCTCCCAGCCAGATCTACATTCAGTGCTGGAACAGTGCATTAAATTGGCAAATCCAATTGGGCCACAAGGGCACCTTCTCAATGGTTTATCTCAATTTATTCAAGCACACAATCAGCTGGAAAACATCTTGAAGAATAGTTAGGAGATAACAGCGAGCAGCCTTGTGTGTGTAGAGCTCGGCAGCCCAGTGAAGTATCACTCTGCACCAATGTAGATGAACACAACCAGCTGAATTAGATTTTTTTCCTTAATAATCCGTGAAAATAATTAAAGAATCTGCTTGAAATTAACAACAAAAATGTAGACTCAGCTGTGTCTTTATTTCATTTTGAAAAAAAAGAGCATTTTAATTTAAAATTCTAATTAATTTTCTCCCCTTGGTTTAGCATGAAATTAGTCTCGGCAACTGAATCGAATTCTTATTAATGAAGGCAAAGAAATTTCTGTTGGGTGATCAATTTGGTATGGAAATCTGCGATAAAGGTTTTACAAACTTCTGCCATTAGCTGCCTAGGACCTAAGCTCCTCTGGGTTTGGGCTCTTACACATCACCACGTTCCATCGCTCCACCATTGGTGGCTGTGCCTTCAACCACCAAGGGCCTCAGCTACAGAATTCCCAGCATGAACCACTGTACCTGCCCTGTACAGCGGTGTGGCAGAAGGTAAATTACCAGACTAGAAATCCAGAGATCCAAGTTGAAGTCTCACCACGGCAGCTGTAGGGTTTAACCTCATTTATTTATCTGGAACTTGGATAAGCAACAACTAGACTTGGCAACGATAACCACAAAAGCTATCGGATTTTTGTGAAAACCCATCTGGTTTGCTATTGTCCTTCAAGCGAGGGAATCTGCCATCCTTCCCCAAACTTGACCTTTATGTAACTCCAGATCTACCCCATCTAGCTGGATGCCATATACATGGACCTTATTAAAGCTTTGACAAGTCCTTCATGGTAGGTAGATCGAAAAGATTAAGGCACATGGAATAAACAATGACTTAGTCAATTGGATTCAAAATTGGCTAGGCTGTGGAAGACAGAGGGTAGTGGTGGAGGGGTGTTCTTCTCACATCTCCAGTGATCCAGGTTCAATCCTGATCCTGGGTGCTGTCTGTGTGGAGTTTGCATGTCCTCTCTATGACTATGTGGGTTTCCTCCGAATGCTCCGATTTCCTGCCACATTCCAAGATACATGTGGGTTGGTAGGTTAATTGGCCACTGTAAATTGCCCCCAGCGTGTAGATAAGCAGTAGAATCTCAGGGAGAATTGATGGGAATGTGGGGAGAATAAAATGGGCTCGTGTTAGATTAGTCTAAATGGGTGTTTGATGGTCTAAACAGAGAGTGGGGTGAAGGACCCATTTCCATGTTGTATCTATTAGATAAGATATCTTTATTAGTCACATGTACATCAAAATACACAGTGAAATGCATCTTTTTGCATAGAGTGTTCTGGAGGCAGCCCGCAAGTGTCGCTATGTTTCTGGTGCCAAAATAGCATGCTCACAACGTCCTAACCCGTACGTCTTTGGAATGTGGGAAGAAACCAGAGCACCCGGTGGAAACCCACGCAGGCACAGGGAGAACGTACAAACTCCTTACAGACAGTGGCCGGAATTGAACCCGGGTCGCTAGCACTGTAAAGCGTTACGCTAACCGCTACACTACTGTGCCTGCCTCTCTATGAAAGATGTGAGTATGAGATTATGTAACAGTAACGTTGTCCAAAAATTAGACTGAAGTCATGAAGCATGTCGGCCAACACTGGGTGTGGAGGTTCTAGAGGTCTCACCTTCAAATAACAACTAATCTAGTATCAGTTGTTAATTTTGAATCTGAGCGTGATGGACCTCTGTTAACCAAAGATATAAAGGGATTTGGAGAATCGATGGATATGTGGAATTCCTAACAACAGCCATTGTCTCAGGGAAGGACAGAAGAGGTTTGAGGAAGTAAATGGCCTCCTCCCCTGTTGTTTGCTCAAACAACCCTCCTTTGAAGTACCTCATTCTCTGCAGATCTGCTGTTCTCTATTGTGTCCTTGAGATTTTCTTGCTGAAGACAGGCACAAAACATTTCTCTGCCATTTCCCAATCATTGCTCCTGTCGCAGTCTGTAAGAAACCCACATTAACTTTTGCTAATATATTTCTTTTTGCATATCCAAGGAAGCTTTTACAGTCTGTTGTATTTTCTGACAGATGACTCTTCTAATTTCACTTTCAATAACTGGTTATTGGACTTCCTTTGCTGAATTTTGAAACTTTCCCAAGCATCAGGTTTTGCTGCTCTTTTGGACATTTTAGAAACCTTTTCCTTTGACATAATATTATCTATAACTACTCTTGTTAGCCATGGCTAGATCACTTGTTGGTTTTGTCGTGTGCCCCAAATACTCTAAACCATGTTGAACGTTAACCACTGCTTATTTACAGTCACATTTTTTTTCTAACCTACCACAGTCAACTTATGTCTCATATTGTTTGCAATTTCCTTTGTTTAGATTTAAGATGCTTGTACTGGATGGAATCAAATCATTTTCAGTCTCATAATAACATTCTGTCACAGTGTGATCACCCTTCCCTGTATGCCCCTTCACTGGATTACTAATTAGTCCTTTCTCATTGCACAATACTAAGATTCCTCAAAATACTGATTTTGTAAACTACCTCTTATACACACCACACTATTAGTGGAATTTTGGTTATCCAATCTATTCAGAGATAAAAGTCCCCATAATTATTCTCTAACCCTTGTTTCACACACCTCTAATTTCCTGACTTACACTATCCCCTACACTACAACTACTGTTTAAGAGCCTTTGTACGACTCCCACCAATGTTTGCTGCCCTTTGTTGTTCCTTAGCTCTACCATAGAAAGCATCCTATCTGGATGCATCACAGCTTGGTATGGCAACTGCTCTGCCCAGGACCGCAAGGAACTGCAGAGAGTTGAGGACACAACCCAGCGCGTCATGGAAACCAGCCTCCCCTCCTTGGTCTTTACCTCTCTCTGCACTGGTGAAGCAGCCAGCATAATCAAAGACCTCCCCCCCCACCCAGGTCATTCTCTCTTCTCTCCTCTTCCATCAGGTAGAAGATACAGGAGCCTGAGGGCACGTACCATCAGGCTTAAGGACAGCTTCTATCCCACTGTGATAAGACTATTGAACAGTTTCCTTATATGATGAGATGGACTCTGACCTCACAATCTACCTAGTTGTGACCTTGCACCTTATTGTCTACCTGCACTGCACTTTCTCTGTAGCTGTGATGCTTTACTCTGTACTGTTCTTGTTTTTACCTGTACTACCTCAATGCACTCTGTACTAACTCAATGTAACTGCACTGTGTAATGAATTGACCTGTACGATCGGTATGCAAGACAAGTTTTTCACTATTCCTCGGTACAAGTGACAATAATAAACCAATACCAATACCAATTCCTGGGATCATTCTTGTGATTGTAAATTTAACACCACTCTCAATTACTGAGAAAGTGCGTGCATCAAAACAGCACAGGTCTGTCTATTATGGTATTGGTATTGGTATTGGTTTATTATTGTCACTTGTACCAAGGTACAGTGAAAAGCTTGTCTTGCAAACTGATCATACAGGTAAAAACAATAAAAGTACAAAGAGGTGCTGATTACACACCCAAGGAGGATGATAAGGATTGTAAATCCCACTCTGAGGAGATGTCCTTGACTCTGGCAGTAGGCAGATATCATTCCTAAAACTACACTGTTCCTTATTTATGCAGCATTCCTTTTCACTCCCATAACTTGAACGGACCTTCTCTATAACAAAGCTGTGATCAATTTGCACATCCTCCCTGCCTTTTCTGGTCTCATCCACACAGACTTCAGGAATTGTCTCTATCCGAGACATCGACTGTCCATTTCCCTCCATAGATGCTGCCTGACCCACTGTTCCTCCAGCATCTTGTGTATCGCTCCAGATTCCAGCATCTGCAGTCTCTTGTGTCTTCATAAATGTTTTGCCTGTTGGACAAGTGTGAGATTCCTTCAACACTGCCTTCTGTATCTCCAAACCTGCCTCAACTGACCAGCTCCACAGTATTTACTCTGTATTATGTAACTGCTTCCTGGAGTTATCTTTCCTTCTTAACCTATCCCTCTCCTTGATGCACCACAGTGTCCGAATCTCAGACTCCATCTCTGACCCAAAGTTCCTCAAAATGCAGACATGGTTGCCATGAAATATATTAGTCTCCATCAGCTCCCTACACTGCAGCTGCAACACATCATCTACCCTGCCAAGCCTGTCTTCAGTTATTTAATTTATGTAATATATGTATGTATTTGTTTATTTATATAATTGACTATAAAGCAGGGAATTTGCCTCCACCAAAATCTCACAAATGCATTCAATAAACATAGGCAATTTGTTTTTGGCACAGTTATTCAGATCAATGCATGAGGAAAATTCCCCCTTCCTTTCCCCAGCTCCCCAAATAATACAGTGGGATGGAACAGACAGAAGTAATGCATTCATCGTGTTGAGTACTATCTAAGATTGTCACCCACCCCACCAGTGACCCCCCCTCCCCAAAACTCTCCACAACGTGTACACTGGATCAGATTAGTTTGTTTTCATGTACACCAGGGTGCAATGAAATTGCTCGCTGGTGTAAAGCTCACAGTGTACATGGTAATAATAAATACAATGATAAATACAACAACAAGAGCAAAACAATGTGCTCAGTATAGTAATGCAAACTGAGGTAGTGCAAAAAGAAATGCTAAAGTAACAATAATAGAGTAACTGAGAGAGGTAGAATTAAGAGTCCAAGAACGTGGCAGCACCACCGGGAAGGGGATGTGAGAGAGGTGGTTGGTTCGGAAGTCCGATAGCAGTGGGGGAGAAGCTGTTCTTGTCTGGTCGTCCGGGCTTTCAAGCTCCTGGGTGAAGATACAGGAGGGAGTTCTGGAAGTTAGAAGGGAGAAAGGGAATGGCCAGGGTGGCAGGTATCCTTGATGAGGCAACACAGCATGAAGATGGACCAGATGGAAGGAAGTGATGAGCCTATGATGGACTGGGCAGTGTTGACCACTCTCTGCAGGTTCTGTCGGTCAGAGGGTTTCATTGAGACATCATATTCATGACTTCTGCTAAATAAAATTATGCTCAAGCTTATATGTTATATTTTCCTTCAATCACTAAATTCTATGGATAAAATGATAAAACACTGGTATAAAATGGTATCATGAAAATAAGAAACACAGCCCAGTAAGCATACCTTCGAATCTCTAATAATCATTTTATTGTTGCAGTTCTCACTCTCTTAACCTTTTCCAGCTATTTTATTACTTTTATTATATTGGCTTCCAAATACTTCCAGATCTTCAATTACTTTTTGTTATTCACTAGAAATACAATTCAAATGTGCAGGAACATAAGAAGCTGCAGAGAGTAATGGACTCAGCCCAATACATCACAGGCACATCCCTCCCCACCTTTGGTTGTAACTACATGATACACTGCCTCAGGAAGGCAGCATCCATCATCAAAGATCACCACTATCCAGGCCATGCCGTCTTCTCACAGCTACCACTGGGCAGGAAGTACAGAAGCCTGAAGTCCCACACCACCAGGTTCGAGAACAGCTACTTCCCTTCAACTATTCGGTTCTTGAACCAACCTGCACAACCCTAATCACTATAGCTTAGCAACACTATGACCACTTTGATCACCTTGCACTACAATGGACTTGGTATTTTGTGTTCTTTCTTGTAAAAATTGTGTATAATTTATGTTTGATTTATGTTTTTCTCATGAATGCTGCTTATCTGATGCTATGTGCCTGTGATGTTACTGCAAGTTTTTCATTGCACCTGTGCACACATGTATTTGTGCAGATGACAATAAACTTGACTTTGACTTTTTTTTGAATCTCCTTGAATTTGTTAACAAAATGCATAGCTCCCAATCAGATGTTCTTCTGAAATCTGTTTTAATTCTTATGTGCTGAATCCAGAACATTGAAGTATACTGATAGGGCAGTGCATCACACACACACACACACACACACACACACACACGCACACACACACACACACACACACACGCACACGCACACGCACACGCACGCACACGCACACACAGCTCCTTTCACCATCCTCTAACAACATCTGTGAATCAGCCTTATCTGGGGAACCCATCCCAATGACTTTGCCTTTCCCTATATACCCCGTCTGAGCATCTCCTGGCCACTGTGGGCTGAATTAGCCATTGTTTCATTGTCTATGCCTTTCAATAACAGTTTTACTGGCTGGGAGATAGATAACTATTAAGAATAAGGTACAGACAACTCGCAGGATCATTGGGTATGGAATGATTAAATGATTTAAAACATTAAGCAAGGTTCATATATTTACATTGATCGCACTTAATAGATCAGTACAAGTCCCCGTTGGCCCTGCTGGCTATATATTGATGGCTAATCCTCTAGAAGCATATTTCCCATTGTATCCTGGTTTAGAACATTCTCCAGCAGCCTTATTCCTAGAAATATTTTACAATGAATGATACCTATAATATTTTCCATCACATTAGCATAATAACAACTTGCATATACCAAAATATCTCTAAACGAATTGAGCTGAGACTGCATTTATTTCACTCTGTAACTTTTTCTTCTCAATCATTAGACTGCAATGAGTTTTGCCACTGAAATATTAATAGAAAATTCCCAGAGACAGCTGTAATATGGAGCTGAAGGCATAAATCTGAACTCCATGTGTGTGTGTGTGTGCGTGTGTGTGTGTGTATACGTGTAGTAATGGGCGATAAAAATGGCCTTCCCCAGGACTGGCCTTCTGATCCCATGGCTTTGGGCCTTAACTTGGACAACCATCTAAACCAAGTGGACCCTTATTTGTTTCATTCTAAAGACTGCACTGATTGATTTAGAACTTGTAAAGATCACCCTCCAATCTCTCTTCTCTGTTCATATACGAAGGACTTCAATTTATACTATGAAATGTAAATCTCTTTCAAAAATAATTTCAGCTGGCATGACTATAAGCAGAGCAAAGCACTTGAGTGTAATTTATCAAAGCAACTTATTAAAGACCCTGTCATCTGCAGTTTAAATTACAAGCTCTGATTTCACACCTCAGTAGGACTTCCAAGTATAGACTTAGAATTGTTCCTCATTGGATCAAATAGATAACAGGGTGACACCAACTTTCCCAATATTGATTGGCACCTCTTTAGTGCAAAAGGTTTAGATGGGGCAGAATTTGTTAGGTGTGTACAGGAAGGATTCCTGACACAGTATGTAGACAGGCCGACTAGAGGAGAGGCCATGCTGGATCTGGTACTAGGCAATGAACCTGGTCAGGTGACAGACTTTCGGTGGGCGAGCATTTCAGGGATAGTGACCACAATTCCCTGGCCACGGACAAGGATAGGAGCAGACATTATGGGAAAGTATTTAATTGGCAGAGAGCAAATTACGATGGTGTTGGGCAGGAACTTGGGAGTGTAAATTGGGAGCAGATGTCCTCTGGTAAATACACTACAGAAATGTGGAGGTTTTTTAGGGCCCACTTGCATGGGGTTCTAGATAGATTTGTCTCACTGAGACAAGGAAAGGATGGTAGGGTTAAGGAACCATGGTTAACAAGAGGGGCGGAAGGTTTAGTCAAGAGGAGGGAGGAAGCTTATTTAAGGTTTAGGAAGCAAAATCAGTCAGGGCTTCTTGAGGTAGCCAGGAAGGAGCTTAAGAAGGGACTTAGGAGAGCTAGAAGGGGGCATGAGAAGGCCTTGGCAAGTAGGGTTAAGTAAAACCCTAAGGTGTTCTACACATATGTGAGGAACAAGAGGATCACGAGGGTGAGGGTAGGACCACTCAGGTATAAGGGGGAACAAATGTGTCTGGAGGCAAAGGAGGTAGGGGAGGTCCTAAATGAATACTTTGCTTCAGTGTTCACTAAGGACAGGGACTTAGACAAAGGGGAGGTTAGCGTAGAACAGGCAAATGTGTTGGAGCATATCGAGGTTAAGGAAGAAGCCATGTTGGAGCTACTAAAAAGCATTAGGATAGATAAGTCCCTGGGGTCGGATTGGATATACCCCAAGGTACTATGGGAAGCGAGGGAAGAGATTGCTGGAGCATTAACCATGGCCTTTGAGTCCTCCCTGGCCACAGGAGTGGTACCAGAGGATTGGAGGATGGCAAATGTTGTTCCATTGTTCAAGAAAAGTAAAAGGGATAATCCTGGGAATTATAGACCAGTCAGTCTTACGTCAGTGGTGGGCAAGCTTTTGGAGAGAATACTTAGGAACAAGATTCATGAGCATTTGGAGACACATTGTCTTATAAGGGATAGTCAACATGGCTTTGTGAAGGGCAGGTTGTGCCTCACAAGCCTAATGGAGTTTTTCAAGGAAGTGACAAGACAGATTGATGAAGGTAGAGCGGTGGATATGGCATATATGGATATTATGAAGGCATTTGACAAGGTTCCCCATGGTAGGCTCATACAGAAAGTCATGAGTTATGGGATCCATGGGAAATTCGCTGAGTGGATTCAGAATTGGTTTGCCCATAGAAAGCAGAGGTTGGAATATTCGACCTGGAGGTCGGTGACCAGTGGTGTTTTGCAGGGATCAGTGCTGGGACCCCTGATCTTTGTGATTTTCATAAATAAATTGGATGAAGAAGTGGAAGGGTGGGTTGGTAAATTTGCAGATGACACAGAGGTTGGTGGTGCAGTAGATAGTGCAGGAGGTTGTCGTCGATTACAACGGGATATTGACAAGATGTAGAGCTGGGCAGAGAAATGGCAGATGGAGTTCAATCCGGAGAAGTGTGAAGTGATACACTTTGAAAGATCTAACTTGAAGGCGAAGTACATGGTTAATGACAGGATTCTTAGCGTGTGGAGGAACAGAGGAGATCTTGGGGTTCTAGTACCTAGATCCCTCAAAGTTGCTGCACAAGTTGATAGGGTTGTTAAAAAGGCATATGGTGTGGTGGCCTTCATTAGCCGGGGGATTGAGTTCAAGGGCCGAGAGGCAATGTTGCAGCTCCATACACATTCTGTACCACCTTATCCACTTGCGTGGCCACTTTCAGTGAACTATGGACTTGGATGCCATGATCCCTCTGAATCTCAATGCTATTGAGGGGCTTACCATTAACAGTGTACTTTCTCCTTTCATTTGACCTCCCAAAGTGCAACACCTCTTACTTGCCCGGTTTAAATTCCATCTGCCACCTCCCTGCCCATTTCTGTAGCTAATCTATATCCTGCTGTATTCTTTGATAGTCCTTTACACTTGTCCATAATTCCATCAATCTTGGTATCATCCACTTGGAGTGCCAGATTGTGGACTGATGCTAGAAACTATGAGAAGGTACTACTGCTTCTCTTTGGCCAACATGGACATAGTGGTACAGAATATGTATGGAATGCCTGCCTTCATTGGTAGGGGTGTCGAGTATAAGAGTAAGGAAGTCATGCTGCAGCTCTGTCAAACTGCCCATGATGTGCTGGACTAACTAAGCTAATGATGCTGAATTAAACTAATCCCTTCTGCCTGCACATGGTCCATATCCCTCCATTCTCTGCACATTCATGTGTCTCTCCAAGAGCCTCTTAAATGCTTCTACTGTATCTGCCTCCACCATCACCCCAGCAGCTATGTCAGATCGCACTTGGAGTACTGTGTGCAGTTCTGGTCGCCCCATTACAAGTAGGATGTGGAGACTGTGGAAAGGGTGCAGAAGAGGTTCACCAGGATGCTGCCTAGATTGGAGGGTATGAGCTATAAGGAGAGGTTGGACAAACGTGGGTTCTCCCTCGAGCGTCAGAGGCTGAGGGGAGACGTGACAAACAGGCCCTTCAGCCCATTTTGCCCATGCCAAGCACCAACTATCACTTTGAGTCCCAACCATCAAATACCCATTGATACTGATCCCATTTACCAGCACCTGGTCCACAGCCCTCTAGGCAGGTTCACAGACAGCTTCTACCCCACTGTTATAAGACTATTGAATGCTATCGTAGTATGATAAAATGGACTATTGACCTCACAATCTACCTCGTTATGACTTTGCACCTTATTGTCTGCCTGCACTGCACCTTCTCTGTAACAATTACACTTTATTCTGCATTCTGTAATTGTTTTCCCTTGTACTACCTCAATACACTGTGTAATGAATTGATTTGTACAAACGGTATGCAAGACAAGTTTTTCACTGTACCTCGGTACATGCAATAATAATAAAAAACCAATTCTAATTCCAGTACAGTAAAAGCTTTTGTCTGCATGCCATCCAGATAGATCATTCTGTTAGTAAGTACATCAAGGTAGAACAAAAGGAAAAGAAAAGAATGCAGGATATAGTGTCACAGCTACAGAGCAAGTGCAGAGCAGGTGGACAAATAAAGTGCAAGGGCCATGACGTGATAGACTGAGAGATCAAGTGTTCTTCTTTATCGTGCAAGAGGTCTGTTCAAGAGTCTGGTAACAGCAGGATCGAAGATGTGCTCATCTCCGGTACTGACTGCTCCAGCAAACGCAGCATCTGGGAGTGGTCCCCAAACTAGATCATCAAAGCGAGGATTTCTCCTGTAAATTAGTGCTCTTTAAATCCATTTTTAAGTGTTTTTTGAATGTTCCTTAATGGAAATCTCTCTAACATTCTTCCAAAGAGCTGACTGCAGATCATGGAGTCCTTTCCTCAATTCCCCTCTCGTTGGCCAGTGTTGAAGTTGCCAAGTACTCCTTTACTCTTTCAAAATCCCTCATAGTTGTGAAAATTAGATCATCCTTTGTACCGAGGGTAACCACAGCTCCTCCAGTCTTCATTATCGTGTTCCTCCATTCCTCTCCCCCCCTGGGCTCTTCCAGTTCTTCATGAATCCATCTCTGCTATCCACTTCACCTACTCCCTGTGAGACATTCTAACCACAAACACAGGGATACAGAAGTATCTCCTGAACTACCCACTGGGTGTATCATTAGCTGCGTTAGCCCTGGTCCTATTAAACTTTCCATCCATCAGGAACATGAGAAAATGCAATAGCGAATCAGAAGCAGGTCAAAAACTTGAGATCACTGTCCCTTATCTCAACGTGTAACAGTAGAGGGAATTCTGAACAATCTCTAGCAAAAAGAAAGCTCCAGGGAATGTTTGAGGTGAGGCCCCGCCTGGATAACTAGACACAGTTTGGGCCCTTTACTAAAAAAGACCTATAATATCATTGGAGGCAGTCCAAAGGGATTCACCAGGCTAATTCCTGGGATGAGAGGGTTGTCCTATCAAGAGAGGCTGTGATGGTTGGGTCCTGTGTTCTTTGGAGTTTGGAAGAATGAGGGGTGACCTCATTCAACCATCTCAGATGCTAAGGGGGCTTGGACAGGGTAGATGTTGAGATGTTTCCACTTGTGGGAGAGTCACGAACAAGGGGACATAGCCGCAAAACAAGGGGGTCCGGTCATTTAGAACATAGAACATAGAACACTACAGCACAGTATAGGCCCTTTGGTCCACAATGTTGTGCCGACATTTTATCCTGCCTCTAAGATCTATCTAACCCTTCCCTCCCACATAGCCCCCAATTTCTCTATCATTCATGTGTCTAAGAGTCTCTTAAATGTCCCTAATGTATCTGCCCCCCACCACCTCTGCCGGCAGTGCGTTCCACGTACTCACCACTCTCTGTGTAAAAAACATACCTCTGACATCCCCCTTTTATCTTCCTCTAATCACCTTAAAATTAGTCCCCTCGTGTTAGCCATTGTCGCCCAGGGAAAAAGTCTCTGACTGTCCACTCGATCCTATGCCTCTTATCATCTTGTACACCTCTATCAAATCACCTCTCATCCTCCTTCTCTCCAAAGAGAAAAACCCTAGCTCACTCAACCTATCCTCATAAGTTTAAAAACTGAAGCGCATAGAAATTCCTTCTCTCAGAGGATGGTGAACCTCTGGAATTATTCTGCCCCCCAAGGGTCAGTGGAGGGCAGATGATTGGATATATTTAAGTTGGAGATAGATAAATGTTTGAAAGGTTGATGGTTATGGGGAACTCGCACAGCAGAGGAGTTGAGGGCAGCATAGATCAGTCATCGCACTGAGTTGGCAGGTCACGCTTTGCGGGGTAAGATGGCCAACCCTGATCCCATTCTTGTGTTCTTCTGTGGAGCCTGAGCCTGCCTTGAATTTATCTGCATCCAAAACAACACAGGATTCCTCCTTGTGTGTCCCCACATGTTTACATGAATCCAATTGTATCTATCAGACATTTTCATCCCATTTGTATCTCTATTCAATGCAGCGTGAAAAGCTGCAAAAATAAATGCAGCTGAAAAAAAGAAAATGCTTACATTTTGATGGCACCTTTCACATCCTTTTCAGGCTGCCCCAAATTCTTTGGAGCCAATGAAGTCCTTTGGGACACCAGCAGGAGGGAATTGCAGCAGCCAATTCACTCACAGCAAGCTCAGAGAGACAGAATGTTGCCACAACCTGGATCATCTGCTTTGCAACTAAGAAGCAACAGTTATTTTGGCAATTGCAATCAAATGATCCGAGCGTGTCAGGTGAAGGCTTTTGGCTCCACTGGCTATTCTTCAGCTCCAAGTTGTTGCAAGTAATTGGCAGGGAGAAGCTGCCACCTGTATGGACCAGGTCTCCAGACAGAAGGTACCAGATGTCTCTTGCAAAAGGCCCTGGCAGCATAGAACTTACAACACAGCCCAGGAAACAGGCTCTTCCGCCCATGATGTCTGTGCCAAACACAATGCTAAATTAAAGTAAATCTTCCTGCCTGCACGTGATCCATTTCCCTCCATTCCCTGCAAATTCATGTGTCTAACATGCCTCTTGAATGCCACTATTGTATCTGCTTCCAAAATTATGGTGAGATGTGACTAAGTAGATGGCAATGCCTTGACCAGTTGTGAGTTGTAAGGACACTCGGGTCCCTTCCATCCTTATCAAGCGGAGTGCTCACTCTCCCTTCTTTCATACAGCACTCATTTCTCATTTTTCATTTCTTCTATGAGTGGCAGTGTCCAGATCAGTCAACGAGTTTCATTACACACAAACCAGCAGGTTGGAGGGAAGTACACGGGTTTTATGATAATATTTACTTGGAGTTTTGCATGCAGTTCTGGTCGCCCCATTACAGGAAGGATGTGGAGGCTTTGGAGAGGATGCAGAGGAGGTTTACCAAGATACTGCCTGGATTAGAGAGTATGAGCTATTAGGAGAGGTTGGACAAACTTGGATGGTTTTCTCTGGACTACCGGACGCCAAGGGGAGATAGAAGTTTATAAATTAAAGAGGCATAGATAAACAGCCAGAATCTTTTTTCCCAGGGTTAGAAATATCAAACACTAGAAGGGCATAGGTTTAAGGTGAAAGGAGGCAAGTTTAAAGGGGATGTGCTGGACAATTATTTTTACACAGAGAGTTGTACATGCCTGAAACAGGCTGCCCGGGGTGGTAGTGAAAGCAGATATGATAGTGACATTCAAGAGTCTTTTATGAAAGACTCATTAATATGCAGGGATGGAGGGATATGGATCATATACAGGCATAAGGGATTAGTTTTAATGTCAGCATCATGCTCAGCACAGACATCATGGCCAAAGGTCCTGTTCTTGTGCTGTACTGTTCTGTGTTCGATGTTCTATTTCATGAACACTCCTCTTTGATTCTCTTTCCCAAAGATGATCTGACATCATTCCAACCCTGCCATTTCCCTCACTTCCCACATGGATGGTATTTCAGATTCTCAGAATGAACAGGCACTCCATCATTAATATCGCTGGTCTCGCTGACAGATCAATCACTGAAAGTTCTGACCCTCCAGGCAATAGTTTGACCAAGCCACACGTCAGCAGCCTTGTCACGTCGCAAGTTAACCTGTGTGGAGTTGAACCTTCCCCTGGTCCTGGGTAACACTCAGGGCTGTGTGAAACAGAATGTACGCGGGCAAGTCCCATTTTTGAGAGACTTCCACACAAGTATCTCAGCTGGCACACTGTTGGAGGTTCCATCTTTTACTGTGGTCTGGACCTGAAGAAGGTGCTATTAATTATCTTCAAGAAGCACAGGCAAGATATACCCAGGTACTTTACATAGCATTTATCCCTCAACCATATAATCTTGGTCATGTCATGTTGCTGTGTGTGGGATCTTCCTCTGTACAAATTATCTACTGTGTTTTCCTACAATACAAGAGTGACTGCACTTGGAAAATACTTCATTCTTTGTAACCAATGAAGGAGTTACACTTATGGAAAGTGCCTGGTAGTATTGTGGTGTGCAGAAGATCTGGGTCCAAGGAGCTGTGTGCAGTAAGAGTTGAAGTGGAATGAGTAAGGAGATGTAGGGGTCGGGTGAGGCTGGAGGAGAGCAGAGGCTGGAGGCAGCTGTTGCTTGCTTTGGAGAGGGGGTGGGATGGGTCCCACAAGAGATGGGTCAGAGGCTTTGCAGCACCTGGTTGGGGGCTTCCGGTCACAGACTGCTGGAGAGGGGTGTTTGGGTCATGTTCAAATGAGGCGCAGTGAGGTAGCTACGTGGTGGTTGGGAGAGTGACATCTAAAACTGGAGGGCATAGGTTTGTGGTAAGGGGTAGGAGGTCTGGAGGGGATCTGAGGAAGAACTTCCTTGCCCAGAGAGTGGCTGGAATCTGGAACGCACTGGCTGAGAGGGTGAGGGAGACAGGGACTCTCACAGCATTGAAGAAGTATCTAGATGAGTAGTTAAATCACCAGCAAAGAAGGCTGTGGATCAAGAGCTGGTAGATGGGATTACTGGTAGTCGGGATGGACATGGTAGTCCCAAGGGTCTGTTTCTGTGCTGTATGAGAAGTTGCAATGGTGAGTTCGATCCCAGCATCCGACCACTAACCCAATATAACCTTCATCATCCAGAGAGTGGTGAGTATCTGGAATGCACTGCCGGAGAGAGTGGTTGAAGCTGGGTCACTGACAGCATTTAAGAAGTGTCTGGATGACCATTTAGGCATAGAAGGCTATTGGGCCAAGTGCTGGGAGATGGGATCAGCCTCCATACTGTACAGATTCCATGACTCTATAACAATTATGTAAATTTGCACCATTTAGTGGTTGCAAAACCCAAATGAGTAATTCACTGTAAATCTTTGGCTGTGCATTGGTCACCCCACCCAATTTATCGATTTGTTACAACAACCTCTCCGGTGTAATGTTTATCGTCACAATATAACCAGTAACTGTGTCTTTATCCCCGTGCATGACTTATCAAGCCCTATTTAACTATTAACTATCCTTTTATTCCCTCTGCATGAGTTGTCAGATAACTTACTGCAACTATAGGTCCACAGGTTGGGACTTCCTCAGACTGATCCCCATTAAGTGTTCCTGCTCCACAGTTAGTCTGTGCACTAAATTCACTTCCACCCCGCCCTCAAATTCACTTGGTCCATCTCTGACACCTCTCTCCCCCATCTCAGGAGACAGATTATCCACTGACATCTTCTACAAACCCACTGACTCCCACAGTTACCTCGACTGCAACTCTTCCCACCCTGTCGCTTGCAAGGACGCAATTCCTTTCTCTCAGTTCCTCCATTTCCGCCGCTTCTGTTCTTGTGATGAGGCTTTCCACTCCAGGACATCCAAGATGTCCTCTCTTTTTTATGAGTCCTGATGAAGGGTCTCGACCTGAAACGTCAACTGTCCCTTTCCCTCCATAGGTGCTGCCTGACCTGCTGAGTTCCTCCAGCTCCTTTGTGTGTTGCTCTAGATTTCCACCTTCTGCAGTCTCTTGTGTCTCCAGGTAGTCTGTACTAGGATTTGCCTGAATGTGCACCCACACATATGTTGCTGTTCACTTGTCACCACTGCATCTCCATTGGTTAGCTCATGAGATGTGTGGAGGAACTGGAGTTAAATGATCATCATCAGGCCAGATATAGAAAGTCCTCTTGGGCATCCAGCAGTTGGCATTCCAGTACAATTCTATCCCTTGGGATGGGAGCACAGACTTTGCTCAATATGTAATCCCTCCAGAAAGAGATGGAATATCCTGGGAAGGTCTGGTCAACATTTCAGATGTGGAGATACAAGAGACTGCAGATGCTGGAATCTGGAGCAACAAATAAACTGCTGGGGGTTCAAAGGAGATTTACGAGGCAAGTTTTTTTTACACAGAGAGTGGTAGGTGCTTGGAACTTGCTGCTGGGGAAGTGGTGGAAGAAGATATGTTGGCAACATTTAAGAGTCATTTAGACAGGCACACAAACAGGCAGGGAATAGAAGGATACAGACCATGTGCAGGCAGATGTGTGGTTTAAATTAGCATCACAGACATGGCGTGCTGTACTGTTCTACATTCTGTGAACTCAGCGGATCAAGCAGCATCCACTTGACCTGCAGAATTCCTCAAGCAGTTTGTTTTTTACTTCAAATATACAACCTTAGCAGCAAATGTACACATGGTAGGGTCCGCAGTTGAGTGCTGGACAGGGAGATTCAAACCCAGATTCCATCGAGAGCTCTCCGGTTTAATTGAGAGCAGAGAGAAAAAGCAGGGCCAGAAAACCATCCGTGTCAGCAACAAGGCGGGCTTTGATTTTAGCCACTTTGGTGAGAAGGACAGTGAGTGCCCAAGGCTACGTGAAGCCCAATCAGAAAGTGACTGGATGAAATAGGAAAGCATGAGTAGCTAATTGGTAATTGGTTTATTATTGTCACATAAGTACCGAGGTACAGTGAAAAACTTTGTTTTGCATGCCATCCATACAGATCATTTCACAACATCAGTACATCGAGGTAGTGCAAGGGAAAAGCAATAACAGAATGCAGAATATAGTGTTACAGTTACAGAGAAAGTGCAGTGCAGGCAGACAATAAGGTGCAAGGGCCATGACAAGGCATATTGTACAAAAGGTCTGTTAAATAGTCTTATTGCAGCAGGATAGAAGCTGTCCTTGAGTCTGGTGGTACGTGCTTTCAGGCTTTTGTAACTACTACCTGATGGGAGGGGGGAGAAGAGAGAATATCCAGGGTGGGTGAGGTCTTTGATTACGTTGGCTGCTTTACCAAGGCAGTGAGAAGTGTGGACAGAGTCCGTGGATGGGTCTGCCCTCTGGTTGGAATTCTGATGATTGAGTCTGGAGCCCAGTGGACATTTCAGCTCTGCATCAACAACCTGAAGGGTCAGAAGGACATAACCTTAGGACGACTTTCCCATGCTTTTATGGGAGAAAGCCACTCTTGTCCGGGCTGCTGCCTTTCCAATCTGGAGGCAGAACTTTGCTGTAGGGGTATAGTTACTAGTTAAATAAAACTTCGTAATCCTAACTGGAGAGATAAATGTATCGTTGCTAGTTAAATGGGACTCCATAACCCACACGCAAGAAATAGAGCCACAGTTACTGGTTAATCAGATCCGTCTGAGCAAGTTTCAGCCTGTGGACATATACTAAATTGTTAAATAGACTTGTCAATTCATGCACAGGGGGACATAGTTACAGTTAATAGATAAATAGGCCTTGATAACCCATGCAAAAGAGGTAAGGTATAATATCTGGTTAAATGGACAATGATAAATACCATGCAGGAGAGACAACGGACAGTGAAGAGGCATTTTTCCTGATCTCTATTTTCACTGACTTAATTAAAAAGAGCTCTAATGCTTATCGTAACAGGGTGAGACAGGGAGATCAAAGGGTTACTTTAAACAACAGAACTCTCCATCGCTACTTGTTCTTTGACACTGACCTGCCACCCACAGCTCTGGAATTCAACAACAGCATGTCGAATCAGCTGAACTCAGCTGTCAGTTACTGCTGCTGATAGAATGCTTTTACAGTGTGAGTGCTTACAAATCAATTTGGGAATTTAAGTGGGGAAAGGAGTGAAAAAAAAAGCTTTTCAATTTAAATGCAGAAGTCCAGAACCCCTGAGAGAAATTTTATGACCTTGTTTCAGGACAGGGTCAGGCTGGGACAACACAGTGGTCCAAGTAGAAGTTTCAGCTGTCCCATTAGCACAAGTGCATCGCTTATGCTGTGGTCCCATGGTGAGTGGGTACAATGTTGTCCTAGGAGGCAGACAAGAGGGTGGGAATTAGCCGGGGCAGTTGCTCCCAATCACCAGCTGGTAATCCCGCCCAAAAATAAAGAGAAATACCTCGAAATCCAGCAGGGCACCGTGGGACTATCGCCAGTGGCATTGAAATTGGTTTATTAATGTCCCATGTACCGAGGTACAGTGAAAAACTTGTCTTGCGTACTGTTCGTACAGATCAATTCATTACACAGTGCATTGAGGTAGTACAAGGGAAAACAATAACAGAATGCAGAATAAAGTGTAACAGCTACAGAGAAAGTGCAGTGCAGGCAGACAATAAAGTGCAAGGTTATAACGAGGTAGATTGTGAGGTTAATAGTCCACCTTATAATACTAAGATACCATTCAATAGTCTTATAATGGTGGGGTAGAAGCTGTCCTTGAGCCTGCATAGAAAGCTGTGGACCAGGTGCTGGTAAATGGGATCAGTATCAATGGATACTTGATGGTTGGGACTCAAGGTGATAGTTGGTGCTTGGCATGGGCAAAATGGACAGAAGGCCTGTTGTTGGGCTGTGTGACTGCAGGACTTTAAGTTCACTGCCAGTATGTAACAGTGAGAATGCTGTCTCAGTTGGTTTCACTCTGCCTTCGAGACACATCCCATTGCCTTCAGTAAATGAATTTTGGAAGCAGAGCAAAACATACTGGCACCATCGCCCAGTCTGCTTGGTACTGCTGACTAGAGATGAATTTTTAACAACTGCTGTCTATTTCAGTAGAAGGATTCAGTACCAGAGGACACCCAGGGTGACCAACTAAAGAACCAAAGGTGATAGTAGGAAAAACTTCCTCACTCTGTGAATTTCACATCCTCTTCGCGGTGGAGCTGCCACATTCTCAAACCCTTAATTTTACCTCTTCCATTATTGTCACTGCAGCATTTTTTTTTCATTACTTCAGATTGCACTGATACACTTTGCACCATTCCGTTGCTTTACGCTCGTAGCTGTATTTATTGCTGTATTTATTATTACCATGTATACTGTTTACTCTGTGACCTTCACACGAGCAAGGAATTTCATTGCACTCTGGTGTCTATGACGATAAGCTCTAATCTCTGATCTCTAAAGTGGGCAGGCACAGTAGTGTAGCGGTTAGCGTAACGCTTTACAGCACCAGCGACCCGGGTTCAATTCCACCGCTGTCTGTAAGGAGTTTGTACATTCTCGCCGTGTCCGCGTGGGCTTCCTCCGGGTGCTCCGGTTTCCTCCCACATTCCAAAGACGTACGGGTTAGGAACTTGTGGGCATGCTCTGTTGGAAGCATGGTGACACATGCAGGCTGCCCCCAGAACACTATACGCAAAGATGCATTTCACTGTGTGTTTAGATGTACATGTGACTAATAAAGATAAAGATATCTTAATGATCAGTAGCTCACTATCTGGCACGGCAGATGGAATGGATTCCTTGGTCACTTTCAAAAGGAAGTTGGACAGAAACTGGAGGGAAAATTACAAACCAGCAGAGGGTGAGCTGGGACTGACTGATTTGCTAATGCAGAGAGCTAGCATGGATGGATGGGTTGAATGGCCTCCATCCCTGGTGCAACGACCCTACGATTCTATGAAAACAAACATGGAAAGAACAAGAGACAGATCTAGGGGAACTCAACAGGTTGAGCAGCATCTGTTGGGGCAAAGGAATTGTCGGTGTTCCGGGTCAAAATCCAGGGTTTCAACCCCATACGCCGACAATTCCTCTCCCCCCCACGGATGCCGTTCAACCTGCTGAGTTCCTCCAGCAGATTGTTTGTTGCTCCAGATTCCAGCATCTGCAGTCTCTTGTGTCTCCAAGAGACAGATCTAATTGGGATAGCACCTTTCATGGCATCAGAACATCTTAAAGAACTTAACTTCTCATGAAGATCTTTTGAAGTGTGGTTTACTTAGTAATGCAGAAATACATGCACAGCAAGATCCCTCCAAAAAACTGATATAGTGATAAAATATTGGCCCTGAGCAGAGAGTTTTGACGAAATGTGATCCACCTGAAATGTAACTCTGATTTTACTTCTGCAGCCCTGCTGTGTACTCCAGTACTCTCTCCTCTTATAACAAAGCAGCTTTCTGCTTCTCTTCAAGATAGCTGCTGTTGGATATTCAGCAACCATTTGGGAGGGAAGGAGGGGCCTTGGTTTGATGTCCCCTCCGGAAGATAACAGCTCTTGCTGAAAACAATGGCCTAGAACACCAACTCAAGGTCCCAGACTGGGACTCACTGCAATCTCCTGCAGTTGTGATTCCTACCCTCTAATCCACAGCTCACACTGACAGGCTTCTGCTCAGATTTAAAATGGAATGCCCCAGCATTAAGCAGGCCAACTGCTTCACTGCCCAAGGCTTGTTCAACAGCTCCAAGCAACCTTATTGGACAAGTTTAACTGCAATGTCCAGGTCATTATTTTTACTGAACTACAAAGCAAGGTTGGAAAGGATCAGCAAGTGTGTAGAACCATACTTACTCCCAGAACCTCCGAGCTGTGGAGCCTGCAATCACAAACAGTAAAATAAGGTCTGTCACCTGTCCAGATAGTTAAATTGCAGAGCTTTGTGCAAGATATTTATCCTGCAGCATCTGGTTAGTTTAATTCAAAAGTAAAATTGGCATTTTTCTTTCCACTGAATAAAATCTCAATGTTCCCCTCACTGCTTCAGGGCTGAAGATAGGAGTCACCGTTCAATGAACTCTCTCACACCAACAGAGGATCCTGACTCACCAGTGTCTCGAGCGTGTGACTGCAAACATCAATTCAGGCGCAACAAATAAAATGCTGGGGGATCTCAGCGGATCAGGCAGCATCTGCGGGAAGTGGACAGTCGACGTTTCAAGTTGATTCTGAAAGATAGCAGGGAAATAGCCAGTACAAAGGGACGAGAGAAAGGGGTGGACCAAGAGCTGGCAAGTGATAGGTGGATCCAGGTGAGGCATCTGCCAATCACCCCTCCTCACCTGGATCCACCTATCGCTTGCCAGCTCTTGCTCCACCCCTTCCCTCACCTCTTTATACTGGCTACTTCCCCACTGTTCTAAAGTCCTCCAGTCCAGGCAACATCCTGGTGAACCTCCTCCGCACACTCTGCGGCACAGTCACATCCTCCCTATAATGTGGTGACCAAAACTCTTCTAACATCCCAACTCCGACACTAAACCTGTGCTAATTTTGTATTCTGTATATATCGCTTTTTGCACTATTTGTACTGCAAAATTTTTTTGTTTGTGTTTATTGTATGTCCTCTGTCTTATGTATGTCCTCTGTTGTGTCAGTCTGGGGGAATCGACATTTCATTCCTCCATGTGTTTTTATAGCATATGGGTGAATGACAATAAAGTATAACTTGACTTGACTATGTCCCAACGTACGAAGGCAAGCATGCCAAATGCCTTCTTCAGCACCCTATTGATTTATCTTGCCACTTTCAGAGAACTATGGACTTGAACCCCTGAGGTCTCTCTGTTCATCAACATTCCTTATTGCTCCACCATATACTGTACATGGGTTAAGATTCCAGGTGTAGTCTCACCTGGGACCTATAGAATTATAGGTGGCACTGTGGCAAAGCAGGTAATGCTTCTGCCTCACATTCCAGGTCCCCAGGTTCAATCCTGACATCTGGCACTGCTCTTGTGAAGCTTCGCTGTTCTCCCTGTGGCCACGTGGGTTTCCACCAGATGCTCCATAGAACATAGAATATAGAATACTACAGCACAGTACAGGCCCTTCTGCCCACAATGTTGTGCCAACATTTTATCCTGCTCTAATATCTATCTAACCCTTCCCTCCCACATAGCACTCCATTTCTCTATCATTCATGTGGCTATCTAAGAGTCTCTTAAATGTCCCTAATGTATCTGCCCCCCACAACCTCTGCCGGCAGTGCATTCCATACACCCACCACTGTCTGTGTAAAAAACTTTCCCCTGACTTCCCCCTTATATCTTCCTCCAATCACCTTAAAATTATGCCTCCTTGTGTTAGCCATTTTCGCTCTGGGAAAAATTCTCTGACTGTCCACTCCAGCTATGCCTCTTATCATCTTGTACACCTCTACCCAGTCACCTCTCATCCTCCTTCTCTCCAAAGAGAAAAGCCCTAGCTCACTCAACCTATCCTCATAAGACATGCTCTCCAATCCAGGCAGCATCCTGGTAAATCTCCTCTGCACCTTCTTTTAAGCTTCCACATCCTTCCTATACTTCCTTCTTGTGTATATTTAGAACATAGAACATTCTATAGAGCTGCAACGTTACTTGGTGGCTCCTGAACTCAATCCCCCGACTAATGAAGGCTAACACGCCATAGACCTTCTTAACAACCCTATAGACCTGCGCGGCAACTTTAAGGGATCTATGGACTTGGACCCCAAGATCCCTCTGTTCCTCCACACTGCTAAGAATCCTGCTATTAACCCTGTATTCTGCCTTTAAATTCAACCTTCCAAAGTGAATCACTTCACACTTTTCCAGGTTGAATTCCATAAGACAGCTGTAGACAAGCTGTGAGTTGTACAAGTTGACAAGCTGTAACTGAAGACAAACTGTAAGTTGGCCTTTATTGCAAGAAGATTTGAGGGTAAATATATTTTACTACAAAGTTAAGTTACTGACTTATAAGGGCAGAAAAGAAGGCCATTCAGCTTGCTGGGTCCATTCTAGCCCCTAGCAGAGATAGGCCATCAGCCCCATTCCCTCTCCTTATTTCCCTGTGTGCCTGCACATGTCCTCTATTTCATGCCTATCAAGCTCTCTCTGCTATTTACCTACATTAAGGGGTAATTTACAGATGGGAGTGTCTTATGAGGACAGGTTGAGTGAGCTAGGGCTTTTCTCTTTGGAGCAAAGAAGGATGAGGGGTGACCTGATGGAGGTGTACAAGATGATAAGAGGCATAGATCAAGTGGACAGTCAGAGACTTTTTCCCAGGGCAGAAATGGCTAACACAAGGGAGCATAATTTTAAGGTAATTGGGAGGAAATTACAGGGGTGATGTCAGAGGTAAGTTTTTTACACAGAGAGTGATGGGTGCGTGGAACGCACTGCCGACAGAGGTTGTGGGGGCAGATACATTAGAGACATTTAAGAGACTCTTGGACAGGCACATGGATGATAAAAAAAATGGAGGGGTATGTGGGAGGGAAGGGTTAGCTAGATTATAGAGTAGGCTAAAAGGTCGGCACAACATCGTGGGCCGAAGGGCCTGTACTGTGCTATAATGTTCTACGTTCCTAATTGCTTGCTTTACCTGCATGTTAACTTTCAGCGATTCATATTCAAGGACAATCCAATATGGAGACCCTTCAATGGCTCAAAATTTAAAACAAAAATCAAGTTTTCTTTTTTGTTCTACTCTTGGAATTGACCTCACATTTTACCCATCGTAGTTTATCTGCCCTGTCTTTATTCATTTCACTCAACCATTTAACCCTCTGCTTCCTCCTCACTGCCCAACACTGGCACCCGACCCTGTATCGTCAGCAAGCTACGATCTGTGACCCTGGATCCCTTCATTCAGGTTATTGAGATTTTTTTATAAGCCATCAAAGACCAAATGTAGTATTGAATGTGGCACATATCAGAAAAATAGATGGGAGACTTTAACCAACAGATCGATTGTTTAAGAAGGAAGGTGAACTCATTGAATGTGTATGAGATGCTTTTCTACATCAATATGTTGAAGAATCAACTAGGGAAAAGGTTATTTTGGATCTAGTCTTATGCACTGAGAAAGGGTTGATTGATGATTTTGTTGAATTTTACATTGAGTTCAAAACTGATGTAGTTCAATGTGAAATCAGGGTCTTAAATCTAAACAAAGGAAACGATGATGGTATTAGAGGAGAGGTGGCTGTTGTTGATTGGAGAATACATTGAAAGTTGTAATGGTTAGCATTTAAATAAATAATGCATAGCTTCCAAGAGAAATATATTTCTTTTGGGCTCAACAACTCAAAAGGAAAAGTGATTCATCAATTGCTGACAAGAGAAATTAAAGTTAATATTAAATCCAAGAAAAAGGCTTATAAAAGCTGCCAGAAATAGCAGTCAGCCTGAGGATCGGGAGCATTTTAGAACTCAGCAAAGGAGGACCAAGAACTTAAGAAAAAGGTAAGATGGAATATGAGATTAGTCCTGTGAGAGACATAAGACTGGGCTGCCAAAGCTTTGATAGGTATGTAAAAAGGGAATGACTAGTGAAGGCAAGTGTGAGTCCCTTACAGGCAAATTGGTAAATTGATTTGTTACTGTCACATGTACCAAGGTAGAGTGAAAAATTTTGTTTTGCATGCCATCCATACAGATCATTTCATCACATCAGTGCATCGAGGTAGTACAAGGGAAAACAATAACAGAATGCAGAATAAAGTGTTACAGTTACAGAGGGAGTGCAGTGCAGGCAAACAATGTGCACGCCATAACGAGGTAGATTGTGAGGTCAAGAGTCAATTTTATCCTACAAGGGGGCATTCAATCATCTTATAACAGCGGGATAGAAGCTGTCCTTGAGCCTGGTGGTACATACTTTCAGGCTTTTGTGTCTTCTGCCCAGTAGGAGTGGGGAGAAGAGAGAATCTCCAGGGTGGGTGGGGGCCTTTGATTATGTTGGCTGCTTTACCGAGGCAGTGAGAAGTGTAGACAGAGTCTGTGGAGGGGGAGGCTGGTTTCTGTGACATGCTGAGCTGTGGCCACATGCGAAGGCAGAGAAAGGAGAGTTTATAATGCAGACTGAGGAAATGGCAGAGGAATTGAACAATTACTTTGTGTCTTTCTTCATGGAAGAGGACACACAAAACCTTTTGGGCCATCAAGGGTCTAACAAGAACGGGGAATTGAAGGAAGCCAAAAAAAATTGTCTATGTTGGTGACGATAAATCCCAAGGACCTGATGATAAAATCCTGGAGCTTTGAAGGAGATGGCTTCAGAGATAGTGCTCTGGTTTTCACCTCGAGTACTAAATATTGCAGAATTGTTCCTGTGGATGACCCCATCAGGTAAGAAAAAGGGAACAAGAAAATAAACTGAACATCAGTGATAGAGAAAATGCTGGAATCTGTAATGAAGGATGTAATAACAGAACAGCTTGAAACGAATAATAGGATTGAGCAGAATTAACACAGATTTATGAAAGGTAAATCGTGTTTGGCTAATATACTGAAGTTCTTTTGGGATGTGACTGGTAGGATAGATAAGAGGAATCCAGTGGATGTGGGTATTTGGATTTTCAGAAGCTTTAGTTAAAGTCCCACACAGGAGGTTGGTCAACCAGGTTAGAGCACACGGAATTGGAGTAATATACTGATGTGGATTGGTTGTTGGACATAAAGAGTGGGAATAAATCAGGCGTTCTCAGGTTGCTAGGCTATTTCTAGTAGGGTGCCGTTGGGATCGGTTGCTTGTATCCCAATTGTTCACTATGTCAACAATAGAGGCCAAATGTTATTTTCAAGTTTGCTGGTGATACTAAAATGGTGGGATTGTGAGTAAAGAAGAGGGTGTAAAGAAACTTCGAGGGAATATGGACAAGTTTACAGGGCCTCAGCGAGACCGCACTTAGAGTATTGTGTATAGTTTTGCCTTTTTTAACTAAGAAAGGATGTACTTGCCATAGAGGGAGTGCAGTGAAGTTTCACCAGATGGTTCCAGGGATGGTGGGTTTTCCATACAAGAAGAGATTAAGTAGGCTGGGATTGTGTTCCCCAGAGTTTACAAGTGAGAAGTCAAAGTCCAAGTCAAGTTTATTGCCATTTGAACAAGTCCATGTATGCACAGGTGAAATGAAAAACTTACTTGCAGCAGCATCACAGGCACATAGCATCAGATAAGCAGTATTCACAAGAAAAACATGAATTAATCATAAGTGATACACAATTTTAACGAGAAACCACAATGAGAACAAAAAAAATCAAAGTTCATTTTAGTGCAAAGTGAGGAGATCTCATGCAACATTCTTAAAGGTCTTGAGAGACTGGATACTTGGTGAGTGATCTGTTGATCTGTGGAGGAGCTGAGAACCAAAGGACATACCATTTGGGAATAAGGAATAGGCCATTTGGGACTGAGCTAAGGAAAAAATTCTTCATTAAAAGGTTGGTGAGCCCTTTGGAATTCTCGATCCCAGTTGACTGTGGAGGCTCATTCATTGAGTTCATTGAAAACAGAAAGCAAGAGGTTTCTGGATATTAAGCGAACCCAGGGGTATGGGGATAGTGCAGGGAAATGGTGCTGAAGTAGATCAGCCACAATCTTGATAAATGGCAGAGCAGGCTCAAGGAATCTGATAGCCTATTCTTGTTCTGATATCTTATGTTAATTGTTTGTATAAAATGGCAAATTTTATGAGCATCTTAAACCAGGAAGGAAAGACCAAAGGTTTTGGAGAGGAAATTCTTGAGCTTCAGGTCTCCATTGATGCAGCAGTTAAATCAGGTATTTGCAGGGACTGGAACATCACAAATAAAACAGATGCAACACACACAAAATGCTGGAGGAACTCAGCAGGTCAGGCAACATCTATGGAGGGAAATGAACAGAAATACAGATATTAGGAAATTTTAGATATACGGTATTAAGATAAGATAAGATAAGATAAGATCTCTTTATTAGTCACATGTACATCGAAACACACAGTGAAATTCATCTTTGCATAGAGTGTTCTGGGGGCAGCCCGCAAGCATCGCCATGCTTCCGGTGCCAACATAGTGTGCCCACAACTTCCTAACCCATATGTCTTTGGAATGTGGGAGGAAACTGGAGAACCCAGAGGAAACCCACGCAGAGTGCCCACTATATAGTATTAGATATACAGATACTAACAAACAACCAGATATTAAGAAGGATCATTATTGCAAATTGATTTTCTAAAACAGCTTCCAATAAAATTGGATAGTTTATTTGTGATGTTTGGCATGCAAGATGCAAATGGCGATGGGAGAATGTGAATGGATTTAGATCAAACGTCAGCCATCTTTCCTAAAAGAGGATAACCAAAACTGCACACAGTAGAGTCATAGATTTATACAGCACAGAAACAGGCTCTTCGGCCCAACTTGTCTATGCCGACCAAATTGCCTACCTGAGCTAGTCCCATTTGCCTGAATTCAGCCCAGATCCCTCTAAACCTTTCCCATCCATGTACCCGTCTGTCTTTTAAATGTTGAAATGAGTAATCTGTTGATCATTGGAGGGTGAATCATTGGATATGTTCTCAGGTAGATAAACACATGGACCATTCAGGAGGTTAGATAGGAAAGGAGATGTGAGATCGGGATCATTCCAGCTGTGATAAATGACACAGAAGGTACAAGGGTCCAAATGACTTACTTCTGCTCCTGGTTCTTAGTTTTCTGATTGGTTCTGGGTAGGAGAGCCCTTGGCAACAGGTGTGCCAATGAGCCAAAGACAGGTGTATAAGGATGGGGCAGTCAGGATTACATTCACCAAGAGGTGTCAGCCCACTCATCATCCAACCTGACTCCCCTTGCTTCTTTGAGAATGAAGGTTGAATGTTCATTCAACATTTATAAAATTATGAGAGACATAGTGTAGACAGAATTCGGATTTCCCCAAATACTAGAGGGCATAGCAATACTAGGGGGATATACGGGGCAAGTTGGTGGGTGGTGGGTGCCTGGAACGGGCTTCCAGGGGAGGTGGTGGAAGCAGATACGACAGTGGTGTTTAAGAGGCTCTTAGATAGGGACGTGAACATGCAAGGAATGGAAGGATAGGGATCATGTACAGGCAGATGGGATTAGTTTCCTTTGGCACCATGTTTGACACAGACATTTTGGGCCGTGTTCCATGTTCTATGTACAAATGAGAGGCAAAGGAAACTAGAAGTATTGTGACAGCTGGAGCCATAGCGGTTAATCCATCAGTGCCGGCACAGCAGAGGAAGGCAGGGTCCAGGCAGAGGACACTTTTCACAGTGGGTACAGGAAAACAAGGAGATAAATATCAAGAACCAAATAAAATGTATCTGGAATAAAATTAAGTTCTGAGAAAGAGTTGAGCTCTGAGATAAAGCACAAAGCAAAATGCAGCAGTTGCTGGAAATTTGGGAAACTGGGAGTTGTTGAAAACTTTTAACACTATGGGCAGCATCTGATGATTTCCAGTTTAAAATGGCATCATGGTCAGCACAGACATTGTGGGCCGAAGGGCCTGTTCCTGTGCTGTACTGTTCTATGTCCTATGAACCTTTATAAACCACTGGTTCCGTTGAAACTCAAATGTTGTGTCCGGCTCTGGCCACCACACTTTGGGGGAAAATGTGAAGGCTTTGGAGAGGGTACAGAAGAGATTTCCCAAAATAACTCCAGTGATGAAGGATTTTAATTCTGTAGGTAGACTGGGGAACGTGGGAACAGAGAGGTTGTGAGGAGGTCTGATGGAGGTATTTAAAATAAGGAAGGTCCAGTTAGGTGGATAGAGAGATACTGCTCCCAATGGTGGAGAGGTCAAGTCCCAGACGACAAGGAACGAGGGTAATTGACCTCAGAAACAAAGGCGACATGGGGAAACATTTCTACCGCCCAAGTGGTTGGGATCGGGGGGGAATAGTTGAGGCAGATACAATTCTCACATTCAAAAGGGAGCTGGATAATTATCTGAATGGAAGGTTTTGCCAGGTATTGAGGGGAGATGGGGACTTGGATCGCTCGTGGATAAAGCAGGTGAGGGTTTGGTGGGCTAAATGGCCTCCTTCCAAGGATGAGAGAGTGAGAACTATGTGGAGAGAGAGTGAATGGAAGGAGATGGAGTGGTTCAGTGTGAGGGAAGAGAAATATTGGAAAAGATAGGTAAGGAACTGTACAGCACAATGTGAATTCCAGTGGAACTTGTGACCAATCTTTGGAGTTAAATATCACCAGCTGCACTGATGTCTAAACATCAATATTAACTTTATTTTCCACAGAAACGTTAGGGAATATCACTGCTGAGGAAGAGTGCCTGAGATTTGATACATGTCACGCCTTCCCATCATTCACACTGTACTGTCATCAATACCAGCCACTGTTACCTGCTCACTGTTATTTTTCAGGATTAACAGAAGAGAAACATTCCAAACAAGCCGGGATGTTCTCAGGAAAGCCACCGGACAAATCTGGACTGCCAAAATGGGCCCAGGCACTAAGTGGGATTTTAATTTCCTCCGAGTCTCAGCCGACTAATTACAACACTATTGCTGCTTGGCACAAAGCAATCAGAATCTGTCAACCAGGCTTTGAATGTTGGCCAGAACTTGGCTAATCCTTGAGATGAGTGAGCACAGTTCAGAAAGGCAGCTGCTTGATCCTCCTCACACCAGCTGTGAGGTTTCAGAATTAATAATGTTGATACATATTTGATTTATAAAGCTGTATCAGCTCTCCAACGGCTGACAGAAGCAAGAGAAGTATCCCTTGCTTTCTCTGCCACTCTGTGTGCAATGTTTGAATTCGAGCTCTTCCGGGGGAGACAGAGCAGGTTGGATGTTGATGGGAAAGAGGTCTAGCTCTGCATTTGAACATATTCGGTTATTCTGTTGGTAATTGGTATTGGTTTATTATTGTCAAATGCACCGAGATACAGTGAAAAGCTTTTGTTTGCGTGCCATCCAGACAGATCATTCCATAAATAAGTACATTGAGGAAGTACAAAAGGAAAACAATAACAGAATGCAGAATATAGTTATTGTTACAGAGGAAGTGCAGTGCAAATAGTCAAGGTAGAAAGCTGCACCATGCTGTCTAAAGTTGGTGAGGTGTAGGTCACAAGAGATGAAAATCTCAAACGAAAACAGAAAATGCTGGAAATACTCAGCGGTTCAGGCAGTGTCTGTGGAGAGTTAATGTTTCAGTTTGAAGATCCCTCATCAGAACTCAGAAGAAAGGTCTTCAACCTGAACCGTTAAACTCTGTTTGTCTCCCCACAGGTGCTCCCTGCTGAGCGTTTCCAGCATTTTTCTTTCTTATTGCAGCAACAGGCGAGATCAGGTGAATATTCATAAGAACAGAAGAAAATAGGAGCAGGAGTAGGCCACTCGGCCCCTCAAGGGTGCCCCACTATTCAATATGACCTGATCTATGCTCCATTGGCATCATTGGCATCAGGATCAGCACAGCATCATGGGCTGAATAGCCTGTCCAGTGCTGTACTATTCTTATGTTCTATGCTGGCCTCACTCCTCTTCTGTGCCAGTTCCCTATCACCCCCAATTCCTCCATCTTTCAAATATTTATCTATATCCAGCTTAAATATATCCAATGATCCAGCCTCCACCACCCTCAGGGAAAGAGAATTCCAGAGATTATCTGAGAGACCTTTCTACCCACCTCAGTTTTAAATGCCCAGCCTCTTATTTTGTAGCTGTGTCCCCTTGTTCATGACTCTCCCATATGCGGAAACATCTCAACATCTACCCTGCCAAGCAACCCCCCCCACCCCCAAGATCTTTGATGTTCGTCATCCTTCAAAACTTCAAGGGATACAAACTCAAACTGTCCAGCCTCTCTTGATAGGACAACTCTCTCATCCCAGGAATTAGCCTGGTGAATCTCCCTTGCACTGCGTCCAGTGCTACTATATCCTTTTTTACGTAAGGGGACCAAAAATGTACACAGTATTCCAGGTTTGGCCCCACCTCATACATTCTTTTCATTGCCAGAGATTGTTCCAAATTTCTTCTATTGTTGCACTTTGAGATAAGGGACAGGCAATTCATCTCTCTCTCACTTTTATTTGGTTCTCCCTACTGATGTATTTTGGTTTCTCTTTTTCCATTTCTGTGTTATCTTTATCGTTTATCCAGATCTGGTTTCATGAGCACAGCTGTCCCAGCATGTTAAACAGTAAAGAGAGTCCTTTATCAAGAATTGGGGATCTACAGTGGAAACTGTAGTGTAGTGGGAGATTTGTTCCATTTATTTATTCTTTAGGGATCAGGTCATTGCTGGCAAGGCCAGGATATATTAACCATCTCTAATTATAATTGAGAAGATGGTGATGAGCTGCTTTCTTGAACTGTTGCTGTCCAAGTGACATAGGATGTCCCGCAGTGTTGGTGAGGACGGAGTTCTAGGATGTAGAATGGAAATATATTTCCAGGTCAGGGTGGTGCGTGACATAGAGGGGATCTTGCAGGAAATGGTGTTCATCCTGCCCTTGTTCCTTGATGGTAGAGGTAGTAGGTTCAAGAGATGTTGTCAAAGTGGCCAGGGCAAGAAACCACGGTGCATTTTGTAGATGGTACGCACTGCAGCCACTGTGTGCCATTGGTGGAGGGAGTGACTATTTAGGGCGTCGGATGGGGTAACAATTAGTGGACTGCTTTGAATTGGAGTTGTGTTGAGCTTCTTGAGTGTTCTTGGAGCTGCATCGATCCAGGCAAGTGTAGAATAGTTCAACAGTCTCTTGACTTGAAACTTGACTCTTGCCACGTAGATGGTGGAAAAGTCTTCAGGTGTCAGGAGATGAGTCATTTGCCACAGGATACTCTACTGGTGTAGTATTTTTGTTGAGTTGAATTTCTGATCACTGGTGACCTCAGGACGCTGATGATGAGGGGACTCGGTGATGGGAATGTCACTAAAAACTGAGGGTCGTTGGTTGAACTCTCTCTTGTTGGAGATGCCCATTGCTTGGCACTTGTTAGCCACAAACACCACTTGCCATTTCTGAATGTAACAGTGAATTGATGGGCAGTGGCTGGGTTGGAGGTGGGAAGGTCCAGTGGAATGGATGTAATTGTACAAGCAGTGTAACATTGATCCAGGTGGAAATAGCCAGCGAGAAGATCCAGATCAATTCACAAGCAGGACATCATTTTTACGTCTCGTCGGAATATCAACTCCCGGGAAAGGAAAGTGGTCTTACCACTTCGAGGAGTAATGGGCACCATTGTGATCATGAAGGAGCCTAACACTGGCTCAGGTTTGTAAAGTATAGCAAATGCTGGAATTCTGAAATGGAAGCAGAAAACATTGGCGATAGCAGCTGCCTGTCACTTTAAGTCTCCATCTTGCTGCCCATCTCTGCAGATACAGACGGCCCTGTACAATGCCACACAGTTCCATATCCTTCAGCCTGTTGCATGAGATGCCTCCACTGAGCAAAGGCAAAGCACGAGGCCATTCAACCCACCATGGCAGTTCTAGCCCTTCTTAATCCTTGCCATTTCTTGGAAACAGAAACCTAGTAAATAAGAGCAGGAAGGCTATTAGTTTTGAAAAACACGATGATGCTGGAGGAACTCAGCAGGCCAGGCAGCATCCGCGGAGAAAAGCAGGTGGTCAACGTTTCGGGCCAGGACCCTTCTTCAGGACTGAAGATAGGAAAAGGGGAAGCCCAATATATAGGAGGGAAAAGCAGAGCAGTGATAGGTGGACAAAAGGGGGGAGGTGGGGTGGGCACAGGGTGGTGATAGCTCGATGCAGGTAAGAGATAGTGATAGACAGGTGCGGGGGAGGAGGGGAGAGCAGATCCACTGGGGGATGGGCCGAAGGTAAGGAGAGAGAGGGAAAAAAGGTAGAAAAAAAGAGGCTAGGAAAGGGAAGAAGAGAAGAAACATGGTGGGGGGGGTTGTTGTGGGGAAAGTGGGTAGGGGATTACTTAAAGTGGGAGAATTCAATGTTCCTCCAGCATCATCGTGTTTTTCATCTAGATTCCAGCATCTGCAGTCCTTTGTCTCTCTCGGCTAATAGCTTTGTCAAGGATGCCTGCTACACTGACCAATCCCTTTTCTCTCTTCTACCTTCTGGGAGAAGATACAGGAGCTCGAAAGCCCGGACATCCAGACTCAGGAACAGCTTCTTCCCCACTGCTGTCAGACTCCTGAACCAATCATCTCCTTCACATCCCCTTCCCGGTGGGGCTGCCATGTTCTCAGACTCTTAATTCTACCTCCCTCAGTTATTCCGTTATTTTCATTTTAGCATTTCTTTTTGCACTACTTCAGACTGCACTACAAGCTTTGCACCATCCTGTTGTCTTACACTCATCACTGTAGTTATTGTAGTAATTATGATTGCAATGTATAGTTTACTCTGTGAGCATCATGTGAGCAAGGAATTTCATTGCACCCTGGTGTATGTGACAATAAACCAATCCAAATCTGAATCATTCAACACAATTATGGCCCATCCTTCACATCAGTTCCTGTTCCTGCCTTTTCCCTATTTCCCTTGATGTCTTTAGCATTAAGAAAGATACCTACCTCCTTCTTGTGTATATTTAATGACCAGCCTGTGGATGAAGACATTTCTCCTGCTCTCAGTTCTGAAAGTCATAGCCCCACATCCTGAAGCAGTGACCCCAGTTCTGGGCTCTCCATCCATCAATAACACCCTGAATCTAGTCTCTCTGGTCCTGTTAGAATTTTATATGTTTCTGTAAGATCCCCTCTTATACTTCACTGAATATAGGGCCTAACCAACCCAATCTCTCTTCTTATCACAGTCCTACCATCCTAGGAATTAGCCTATAAATATTGGCAAGAATATTCCCCCACACCTGCAATTTTCTTTGTTTTATCTCCATTGAAACCAATGCCTCAGCTTGCTTCCACTGTCCCTGCAGATGGTGCACAACTTGCTGTGTGAAAATTGGCTGCTTTGCTTCCAACATTAATATTTCATTGGCTGTGAGACAGCATGAGGTCATGGAGAAATGCAAACCTTTCTTCTTTATTTGAAGGTTGTCATATGTCTAAGACCAAAAGACTGTAAGATATAGGAGCAGAATTAGGCTCTTCGGGTCGTTGAATCTGCTCTGTCATTCAATTGTGGCTAACTTTTTTTCTCAATCCCATTCTCCCACCTTCTCCTTGTAACCCTCAACCCCCTTACCAATCAAGAACCCATCAATCTCTGCCTTAAGTACACCCAATGACTTGGCCTCTATAGCCCTCTGTGGCAACAAATTCCACAGATTCACCACCCTCTGGCTGAAGAAATTCCTCCTCATCTCAGTTCTAAAGGGACATCCCTTTATTCTGTGCCTGCGGATCCTAGACTCTCCTACTGATTGAAACATCCTCTCCATGTCCACTCTATCCAGTCCTTTCAGTATTTGATAGGTTTTAATGAGATTTCCCCCCCTTCATCCTTCTGAATTCCATTGAGTACAGGCCCAGAGACATCAAATACTCTTGAACATTAAGCCTTTCATTCCCAGGATCATTCTTGTCAACCTCCTCTGACCTTCTCCAGGACCGGTACATCTTTCCTGAGATACGGGGCTCAAAATTGCTCACAATATTCCAAATGCAGTCTGACCAACACCTTATAAAACCTCAGTAGTACAACCTTGCTTTTATGTTCTCGTCCTCATGAAATGAATGCTAACATTGCATTTCCCTTCCTTACTACCGACTCAACCTGCAGGTTTACCTTAAGGGAATTTATATGGTTCGACAACTGTTTGGAGCGTGTATTCTTTAGCATATTCTTCTCTTCTGCAAATGCAGAACCCTCCAGGTAGACCCAGGTGGCTACATAGGAATGACATTCTCAACTCTGAAGGGCTGTCAGGCTGCTGTGAATTCACAGGCTCCTTTTAAAATATTGATGAAATTTCTATGCACTAATCTTAATTTCAAATCTCTTCTCCTGCAGGTGTACATTGAAAAAAAATGAAATAAGATCCTTCAACTTACAAAATGCTGGTATCTAATTTCAAAATTCAGACGACCAAATGCACTCTGGGAATCAATATGGAATGTGACAACGTAGTTTTATTGACAATATTTCTCACATTACAGATTTATGTTTTTTAATAATATTCAGGCTGGTTTTCCTCAACAAGCTGTGGCTGCAGTCCCTGTGTAACAGTTCAGAGCTGAAGGAATTGGAGAGAGCTTGTTAATCTGACGTTGAACCTTGGTTTGGTCACAACTGGAGGACTGTATTCTAGCTTCCAGCTGATAAAAAGGATACAGAGGCAATGAGATTGATGGAGAGATTATTAAGACAAGGAAAGAGAGACAGGCTGGAGCTCCTTCCTCTAGTATGGGCTTGGGAAAGATCTGAAGGGGTTTGGTGGGATTGAGATGATTCCAACTGAGTCGAAGACCATCACAGATTATCATGAAGACACAAGAGACTGCCACTGTCTCTAAACTCTCCCCTCCTTCTCCCCTACCTGGCTTCCTCTGCCCATCACCTGTCCCTTATCTGGTCCCACTTATCATGTTCCAGCTTCTGTCTTTATCTTCCCCCTTCCCTCCCATCCCTCCACCTGGCTCCCATCTGCCCATCATCCCCCACCTCACCTGGATCCACCTACAACCAACCAGCCCCTGTCTCTAAACTCCCTCTTTTCCCTCCCCCATTTGGCTCCATCTTCCCATCGTCCCCCACCCCACCAGGTTCCGCCTATCACCTACTAGTCCTTGTCTCTAAACTCCCTCTCATCTCTTCATACAGGCCACCTCCCCTCTCAGTCCTGATGCAGGGTCCCGACCCAAAACATTAACCATCGCTTTGCCTCCAAAGTTATAAGATAAGATAAGATTTCTTTGTTAGTCACATGTACATCGAAACACACAGTGAAACGCATCTTTTGCGTAGTGTTCTGGGGGGCAGCCCGCAAGTGTCGCCACGCTTCCGGTGCCAACATAGCATGCCCACAACTTCCTAACCCGTACGTCCTTTGGAATGCGGGAGGAAACCGGAGCACCTGGAGGAAACCCATGCAGTTACGGGGAGAACGCACAAACTCCTTACAGACAGCGGCGGGAATTGAACCCTGTCGCTGGCGCTGTAATAACGTTACGCTAAGTTGCTGCTTGTTCCTCCAGCAATTTGTTTTTTGTTGTTATGGATGATCAAGAATTGGTCAAGTAGAGAACACGGGAGAAAATCTTGACTCAGGGAGAGGTTGTACTGTACAAATTGCTTCAACATGCTGATGTTAAGGTGAGTAGCACATAGATATTTGAGAGTAAGTTGAATATGAGGTGAAAAGGGGGAGAAAAATGAGAGTGGATTAAAGTTGGGTGTCCCATGTGAAACAACTGGGCCAAAAGGTACTTTCTGCACGGAAAATATCTTGTAAATCTCTGTAAAGAAGGACAGATCTATCATTTTCAAAACACAATTACTGAAGTCCCACATAAAAGGTGAGCACACATGATAAGAACTTGTGACATCCAGCATGATATATTAACAAGGGTGGCAGATTGGATGACTAACAGCAAACACAGTCAGCATTAAAGGGTCATCTTCAGCTTGGCAGACTGTAGTTAGCAAGGTGTCACAGGGATCAGCACTGCGACCTCAGTCAGTTACAAACTACACTGATGAATGGGGTGAAGCCACTGAGTCAATGAAGCCAAGAGGAGTCTGCAAAGCGATATAGATGCAGCAAGAGGAAAAGTCATCACCAGAGTCCCCTTCAACTACCTCCTCCCTCTTATTTTCTCAATTGCTTCTTTCAAATTTTCCAACAACACAGAAGGAGGCCGTTTGGCCCATTGAGCCCATGCCAGCTCTCAGAGTAAGCTTATCAGTCCCATTCTCCTACTTATTTCCCTGTATCCTATTCTCTCTCATGTGTCCATCTACCCATCCCTCAATTCATCTACCACCCACTTAACTTACCAGTACACCTTTGGAATGTGGGAGGAAACTGGATTACCTGGGGATAACAGCGAGAACGTGCAAACACCACAGTGCTGGAGAGCTATTGTCTAAGTCACTGTGTGGACTCCATCCAACAGGAGGTAAGGTCATGAGGTTCACTGTATGACAACTTCAAGTGCAGGCAGAGTCAACCACAGTATAAGGTCTTTTTCAACCCGACAAAAGCCTTTGATTGTCGATTGAGATGGACAATGAGAAGAGAAATTCAGCATGTCCCCGATGACCTTCACCTATTTTTATAGGTGCACAATAGATTTGCATAGGATGCTTCTTTGGTACATCGATAAAAGTTGGTGATTGTCAAAGGGGACACACCAAATTTCTTTAGCCTCCTGAGGAAGTAGAGGTGCTGGTGAACTTTCTTGGCTGTGGCATCTACGTGGCGATTGGCTATTGGTGATGTTCAGTCGAAGGAAATTGAAGCTCTCAATCCTCTCGACCTCAGCACCGTTGATGTAGACAGGTGCATGTACACTGCCCCCTCCTGAAGTTAGTGACCAGCTCTTTTGTTTTGCTGACAGTGAGGGAAAGGTTGTTGTCATTACACCATGTCATTAAGCCCTCTATCTCCTTCCTGTACTCCAACATCATTATTGGAGATATGGCCCACTACAGTGGTGTCAACTGCAAACTTGTAGATGGAGTTAGAGCAGAATCTGGCCACGCAGTCATGAGAGTATAGGGAGTAGAGTAGAGGGCTGAGAATGCAGCCTTGTGGGGCACCAGTGTTGAGAATAATCGTGCTGGAGGTGTTGCTGCCTGTCCTCACTGATTGCGGTCCGTTGGTCAGGAAGTCAAGGATCCAGTTGCAGAGGGAGGTGTTGAGTCCCAGGTCTCGGAGTTTGATGATGAGGTTGCTCAGAATTATAGTATTGGAGCTGTAATCAATAAACAATAGTCTAATGTAGGTGCCTTTACCATCTAGATGTTCCAGAGATGAGTGTAGGGTCAGGGAGATGGTCTTCTTGAACCAGGTAGGAACCTCAGATTGAAGCAGAGAGAGGTTAAAATGTCTGCAAATACCCCTGCCAGCTGATCTGCACAGGATCTGAGGACATGGCCATGGACACCATCCTGGCCAGATGCTTTCCACGGGTTCACTCTCCGGAAGACTGATCTTATGTCCTCGATGGTGATCATGGGTTCAGGTTCATTGGAGGCTGTTGAGATGGGTGGTGACATACTAAGCCCCTTCTGTTCAAAGCATGCATAGAATGCGTTAAGCTCATCGGGAAGGGATGCCTAGTTGTCAACGATGCTGCCTGACTTCATTTTGTAGCCCTTTATAGCATGTAAACCCTGCCGCAACTGACGGCTGGTCTGGGACTCGATTTTGGGCTGATATTGTCTCTTGTCATCTCTGATAGCTTTACGGAGGTCGCATCTTGATTTCTTGCAAAGGTAACAGTATAGAAGGCCACAGACAGAGAGGTCAGAGTGGGAGCAGAACGGTGAATTAATGTGACAGGCAACCAGAAGCTCAGAATCACTCCTGTGGACAGAGCCCAGGTGTTCCACAAGGTGGTGACCCAATCTGTGTTTGGTGTCTGACCATGGATACATCTGACGGAAGCTGGAACTGCTGCATTCTTGCATCATGCACAGGCAGGGAATGGAGGGATATATCCCTCCCCACCATCGGTGGTATCTACAGGAGGCGCTGCCTCAAGAAGGCGACATCTGTCATCAAAGATCCCCACCATCCCGGCCATGCCATCTTCTCGCAGCTACCATCAGGCAGGAGGTACAGAAGCCTGAAGGATTCAAGAACAGCTACGACCATTTGGTTCTTGAACCAACCTGCACAACCCTAATCACTACCTCGGTACAGCATCGTTATGTCTACTTTGAACTCTTTGCACTACAATGGAATTTTTTTTGTTCTATTTGTATTCTTTCTTGTAAAAATTGTGTAGAACTTATGTTTAATTTATGTTTTCCTTGTGAATGTTGTGTATCTGATGCTATGTGCCTGTGATGTTGCTGCGGGTAAGTTTTTCATTGCACCTGTGCACACATGGACTTGTGCATATGACAATAAACTTGACTTTGACTGGACCTCGTGCAGGCAGATGTGCAGTTTAAATTGGCATTATGGTCAGCACAGACATAATGGGCCAAAGGGCCTGTTCCAGTGCTATATTGTTCTATGTTCCTTGGTTAAGAGTTCACCATTAGCTTGATATCTTAATAACAGTGAGAAGCTGCATGAGTTGAGCTGCTTCCTTCTGGAGTGAAGCACAGATTGCACATATAATGAAAACACCTTTCTGCTTGGCTTCAAAGTACATAAAACAAATTTGTAATGAAGTATAAAGGTCACTGATGGTGTATTATCCACATGCAATATTGATGGTCTTTGTACCATTAAGCTAAACACAGCCCCAGTTGCCTTGTAAAGCATGTCCTGATGTTGTGGGATCATTCTAAGACTAATGGACTCCTACATTGTAAATGGATGAACTTATAAGCGTTTGACAGGTTTCCAAACCATGTTTCTTTTAACATGTTATGACAATGTAAGAAAGGCAGCCCCTTAAGTGTGCAAGAATGTCTCAGGCACTGCTGTTGTTGACATTACAGAGTCTCACTGGCTTCTTTCCACATCTATTTACAATCTATGCTGACAATTTAAATGAAAAGATTAAGTGTACTGTAGCCAATACATAGATAAGTGGGAAACATGAGGAGGATACAAAGAACCTCCGTAGGACTCAAAAGATCACTTGGGTGGCATGGTGGTGTAGCAGGTAGTGTCGCTGCCTCACAGTTCCAGTGACCCAGGTTCAATCCTGACCTCAGGTGCTGTCTGTGTGGAGTTTGCATGTTTTCTCTGTGAGCATGTGGCTTTCCTCCGGGTGCTCCAGTTTCCTCCCACATCCGAAAGATGTCCAGGCTAGTTGGTTAATTGGCCGCTGTAAATTACCCTTAAGTGTAGGGGGCAAATGGAAGAATCGGGAGGTGTCATGTGTGAGAGAATGGTTTACAAGGAAATAAGTGGGGGAATAGGATTGAGGCAATTGCTCTAAGAGCTGGCATAGACTCGATGGGCTGAATGGCCTTCTTTGTGAGAAAAAGAGTAAGTCCAATGGGTTTTAGATGGGTTAAGGTAATGGGTAAATATTGGCAGCTGGAGTATAATGTAGTGAAATGTGAGGTTATCAACTTAAGTGGGAAGAATAGAGTAGCAGCTTACTGTTTCAGCGGTTGCAGTTGTATAGAGGGATGAGAGTCCTTTTACGTGAAAGGTCCCACATAGTAGGCTGGTCCAGAAGGTTAGAGAACAAGCGATCCAGGGTGAGATAACAAATTGGATACAAAATTGGCTTGGCAATACGAGGCAGAGAGTGGTACATCGAACATCAAACAGTACAGCACAAGAACAGGCCCTTCGGCCATGATGTTGTGCTGAATTAATTAAACTAGTAATTAAATACTTAACTAAACTAATCCCTTCTGCCTACACAATGTCTGTATCCCTCCATTCTCTACACATTTATGTGCCTATCTAAGAGCCTCTCAAGAGCCTCTATCGTATCTGCCTCCACCACCACCCCAGGCAGCGCATTCCAGGCACCCACCACACTCTGTGGAAAAATACTTACCACCTCTCACCTTAAGTGCATGCCCTCTAGTATTAGTCATTTCAGCCCTGGGGAGAAAGATACCGGCTGTCTACTCTACCTAAGCCTCTCATAATCTTATAAACTTCTATCAGGTCTCCCCTCAGTCTCCGCTGCTCCAGAGAGGACAACCCAAGTGGTAGTGGAGGGTTGCTTTTCAGATCGGAGTCCTGCAACCAATGGTGGGTGGCAGCGATCGGTGCTGGGTCTTTTATTGCTGGTCATATGTATTAATGATTTGGAAGGGAATGTCGGTGGAATGATTAATACATTTGCAGATGAGAAAATTGGTGGTATAGTAGACAATGAAGAAGGTTGTCTAAGGTTACAATAGGGTTTTCCAAAGAGAACTGGACAAGTACGAGAGGGATATTAATTTGTAGGGTCGCTGAGTAAAACTGATGAGATTAGAGATTAAAGTACAGGTATAATGACCTCACTGTACTTGTCCACATGACAATAAACTTCACTTGAGTCATGGAGTGATACAGCACAGAAATAGGCCCTTCAGCTCATCAAATAAATTAACTAATTAGATAATCCCATTAATAGCACTTGGTCCATTAACTTCAATGCCTTGGTGATTACTTCTTAAGTGTTATGAAAGCATCTGCCTCCACCACCTACTCAGGCGGCACATTCCAACCATCCTCTGGATGAAAAAGTTCTTCTTCTGATCCTCTCTAAACCTCTTAGCCCTTATCCTAATGCCCTCTACTCTTAGATACCTCTGCAATGGAGAAAGGTTTTCTCCTATCTGCCCCTCATCATTTCCTATATCTCCATCAGGTGCCCCTTCAGCCTCCTTCGCTCCAAGGAAAACAAACCCAGCCAAACCAATCTCTTAAACAGTCCAATCCTGGTGAATTGCCTCTGCACCCTCTCCAGTGCAATCACAACCTCCTTATAGCTGAATTGTACACCGTGCTCCAGCTATGGCCTAACCAACATTTCATAAAGCGTATGGATGGTTGGACGAGGAGCAAGCATTGACTCAGTGGGCCAAATGGCCTTCTTGTGTGCCATCATGATGCATTGCTACGGCTTTCTACAGAATGTTGCATTTTGCATGCAGTTTGGAAATCATTCCGTTTAACCAGTCATTTAACAAATCAGCCAGAACGGGATTGCAGAAAATACTTAGACTGAAGCATATTCAGCAGAATACTGAAGGATTAGACTTCATAAGTAGGTTGGGTGGATCTTCAGCTGTCTGCCTGTGCTTAGCAAAAGCATTTTCAGCCAGAGAATTGGAGAGTTTTCCAAGCTTTGTGCATAAGCATTGTTCTCGATCTGGGAAATCAGTATAATGGGAGAGTGTGGGATGTAGCTTAGTCCATTAAAATTGTATGTATGGATAATGAGCTCGTGTAGATTTTTCTGGGGAGGGATTATTTTATTAGCTTACATGTACAAATCGCACTTCTTAAAGTGCCAGAAACAGTTACATAAGAACATGATGCTTGCATTTATATAGCATCTCCAATATTGCTTCTTAAGAGTGTTCTCAAACACAAATTAGAGCCGTGGGAAGATTTTGAGCAAGTGACAAAGGCTTGGTTATAGATGGTTTTGGTGAAGATCTTAAAGATGGAGAGAGTGAATCTGTTGAGAGCAGCTTACAATGAGTCGCCATACTCTGGTGCCATCTCGTCATCTTCTAACCACATTGATGCCATGTCCAAGAAATCTCACCAGCGCCTCTTACTTCCTCAGGAGGCTAAAGAAATTTGGCATGTCTCCTTTGACCCCCACCAACTTTTATTGATGCACCATGGCAAGCATCCGGTCTGGATGCATCACTGTTTGGTACAGCAACTGCTCTGCCTGTAACTGCAAAAAACTACAGAGAGTTGTGGACACGGCTCAGCACATCACGGAAACCAGCCACCCCTCCATGGACTCTGTCTACATTTCTCACTGTCTCCGTAAAGCAGCCAACATAACCAAAGACCCCACCCACCCCAGACATTCTCTCTTTCCCCTCCCATTGGGCAGAAGATACAAACGCCTGAAAGCGCGTACCACCAGGCTCAAGAGCAGCTTCTATCCCGCTGTCATAAGACTATTGAATGATTTCCTAGTACAATAAGATGGACTCTTGACCTTACAATCTACCTCGTTATGACGTTGCACCTTATTGCCTGCCTGCACTGCACTTTCTCTGTAACTGTAACCCTTTATTCTGTACTTTGTTATTGCTTTACTTTGCACTACCTCAATGCACTGTTGTAAGGAAACTAATTTGTACGAACATTATGCAAAACATTTTTATCACTGTACCTCGGTACATGTGGCAATAATAAACTAATTTACCAATTTACCAAGATGGAACCAGGGTGGAGAAGTTTGGAGATGGAATTCTAGACCTTGGGACCCTGGTAGCTGAAGGCACAACCACCAGTGTTGGAGAGACTAAACACAGAAGACCATACAACTCAGAAGGAGTGCAGTGATCTAGAGGGGTTGTAGACTTAGAAGAGTGATAGTTGATATTGGTACATAAATAATGAATGATAATACAGCACAAGATCATCTAGCCAGTTAAAATGCTCGATGCATCATGTTAGCAGCAACCCCAGCCATGTAATCTTCCATGAGATAATGAGAGTCTGTTTCCTTCAGAATGGAGCAACTAGAACCAGAAGAAACAGTCTCAGGGTAAAGGGGAGTGGGGGCAGGGTAATGGGGGGTGCATTAGGTCTAACAAGGAGAAATGAGGGGGTGGCATGGTGGTGCAGAGGGTACAGCTATTGCCTCACAGCTCCAGCAACCCGGGTTCAATACTGACCTTAGGTGCTGTCTACGTGGAGTTTGCACGTTCTCCCTGTGACCGTGAAGGTTTCCTTTGAGTGCTCCAGTTTCCCCCCACATCCCAAAGATGTGCCAGTAAATTGATTGGCCGCTGTAAATTGCTCCTAGTGTGCATGGAAGTGGTAGAATTTGGGAGGAGTTGAGGGAAATGTAGGGAGAATAAAATGGGATCAGTGTAGGATTAGTGTAAATGGAAACTCAGTGGTCGGTGTGGACTCAGTGGGCTGCATGGCCTGTTTCCGTGCTGTATGAATCCATGGCTCTAAATTTCTTTTCCCAAAGGGATGTGTGAATCTTTGGAATTCTCTACCCTGGAATAAGTGGAGTCTCAGTCGTTGACGATGAGGCAGTTAGAAACCAGTGAACTTTACCATTAAAGAAATCGGGATAGAGTGGGAAAGAATAGATTGAATGACAAAACCTGCTCAAGCACAGAACATAGAACACTACAAGACAGTAGAGGCCCTTCGGCCCACAATGTTGTGCCGACATTTTATCCTGGTCTAAGATCTTCCTGACCCGTCCCTCCCACATACCCTTCCATTTCTCTATAATTCATGTGTCTATCTGAGAGTCTCTTAAATGTCCCTCATGTATCTGCACCCACAAACCTCTGCTGGCAGTGCGTTCCATGCATCCACCACTCTCTGTGTAAATTACTTACCTCTGACATCCCCCTTATACCTTCCTCCAGTCACCTTAAAATTATGCCCCCTCGTGTTAGCCATTTTCACCCTGGAAAAAAGTGACAGGTTGTCCACTCGATCTATGCCTCTTATCATCTTGTACACCTCTATCAAGTCACCTCTTATCCTCCTTCTCTCCAAAGAGAAAAGCCCTAGCTCACTCAACCTGTCCTCATAAGACATGCTCTCCAATCCAGGCAGCATCCTGGTAAATCTCCTCTGCACCCTCTCTGAAGCTTCCACATCCTTCCTATAATGAGACAACCAGAACTGAACACAATACTCCAAGTGTGGTCTGACCACAGTTCTATAGAGCTGCAACATTACCTCGCGGCTCTTGAACTCAACACCCCAATTAATGAAGGTCAACACACCATACACCTTCTTAACAACCCTATTGACCTGCGTGGCAACCTTGAGGGATCTATGGATATGGACTCCAAGATCCGTCTGTTCCTCCACACTGCTAAGAGTCCTGCCAGTAACCGTGTGTTCTGCCTTCAAATTCGATCTTCCAAAGTGTATCACTTCACACTGAAGTTGAAGAGCAGCTGAATATCTGACTCTGGCTATTCTGGGACTAATAAAAAGACCAAGAATTTCAGCCAAGTCTTCCTCATCTTCTCTATACAGCCACCCACATTAATGATCTCCCTTAAGTTCTGACAAAGGGTCTATGACTGGAAGTATTAACTGTTTCTCTCTCCATAGATGTTGCCTGACCTGCTGAGTGTTTCCAACATTTTCTGTTTTTATTTCAGATCTGCACTTTTATTTTATTTTATTAACAATCTTCCCTTAGGGTTGGGATTAAACCAGGGGCTGTTTAACACTGAGAAACGAGCAGGTTCACACACGACAATCCTTGCACTCTTACAGTAAATCTGTTGATTGGCTCCTCAGGTTATCTGAAGATCATAGCCTGAAGAAGCACAGAAGAATGCTATTCGGGCCTTTATGTCTGTGCCAGCTCTTTGAGAGATTAATGCCTTTAGACTCCCTGCAGTATATTCTTCTTACCTCAAAACCTTGTGTTTTGATTCTTATTCTGTAGGTGATGAATTCTCCACTGTCCCACTGTAATGAATTAAAACTCTAAATCAAGCAATGAGATGTCACTTTCCTAATTTCCTACGCACTCTAACTTTGAGCCTTTAGCCACTTCCTGTAACATTAGCAGCCGTTAATAAGTACCATTCTCTGTACAGTCGAAATCATTTAATTTTCTATTAAGCGCAGATGCAGAATGCTTTCTGTGGGCTAAATGAAATCTTGTTTTGCAGGAAAGCCTTTAACATGCAGAACCGCAAAGGGATTGGGAAACCCAGAGAGAAACTATATCGCTTCTTCCGCAGTTAGTGTATTTTAGTTTGCCTCCAGTTCATTTTGGTAAGTTAAAAAGTAATACAGTCACAGAAACAGTCAGATAATTGACTTACAAGGAGCACCGTTTGACCCACAAGTGTTAGGCTTTAAGTGTAATGCTAATGTAAAAATCTGAAAAACCTCTTAAGTTTGTTTCGTTAGACACAACAAAATGCCATCATTGTGACCATGGCGAAGTCATTAAATGATCACCTGCCAGACCAGCGAAATTAGGAAAGTGACATCTCGTTGATTGATTTAGAGTTTTAATCTATTGCAGTGAGACAGCGGAGAATTCACCACGTACAGAATAATGATCAAAACACAAGGTTTTGAGGTGAGAGGAATGTACTACAGGGAGTCTAAAAGCATTAATCCTTCAAGGAGCTAGCACAGGCATATAGGCCTGAATAGCCTCCTTCTGTGCTTCTTCAGGCTATGATCTTCAGATAACCTGAGGAGCCAATCAACAGATTTACCCTAAGGTTGCAAGGATCGTCGTGTGTAAACCTGCCCGTTTCTCAGTGTTAAACAGCCCCTAAGGGAAGATAGTTAATAAAATAAAATAAAACTGCAAATCTGAAATAAAAATGCTGGAAACACTCAGCAGGTCAGGCAGCATCTATGGAGAGAGAAACAGTTAATACTTCAGGTCATAGATCCTTTGTCAGAACTTATGGGAGATCACTAACGTGGGTGGCTGTATGGAGAAGATGAGGAAGACTTGGCTGAAATTCTCAGTCTTTTTATTAATCCCAGAATAGCCAGAGTCAGCTATTCAGCTGCTTGAGCTGGTTTTGTCATTCAAATATTTTTTCCCACTCTATCCTGATTTCTTTGATGGAAAAATTCAATGGTTTCCAACTGCATTATCCTCAGCGACTGAGACTTCACTAATTCCAGGATAGAGAATGCCAAAGATTCACACATCCCTCCGAGGGAAGACATTTAAAGCCATGTATTCATACAGCACGGAAACAGACCATGCAGCCCACTGAGTCCACAGTGCCTCCTTGACTTTTCAAAGGTCCATTAGTTGAGTGAAGACTGAACCTAACTTCTATTGACAGTTCCATACAGGCGGTGCCTGGAGTAGCACTCTTACTAAACAGATATATTTATGTAGCAGCTGTCACAGTTGTACTGCATTCAAAGCATTTTACAGCCAGTAAAAAGCATGTGGGCACTGCTGTAATGCACAAGGACACAAGAAAATAGCAGGAGTAGGCCACTCGGCCCCTCAAGCTTGCCCCACCATTCAATATGATGGGCAGGCACGGTAGTGTAGCGGTTAGTGTAATGCTTTACAGCGCCAGTGACCTGCGTTCAATTCCAGCCACTGTCTGTAAGGAGCTTGTATGTTCTCCCTGTGTCTGCGTGGGTTTTCTCTGGGTGCTCCGGTTTCCTCCCACATTCCAAAGACGTACAGGTTAGGAAGTTGTGGGCATGCTATGTTTGTGCTGGAAGTGTGGCGACACTTGCGGGCTGCCCCCAGAACACTATGCAAAAAAATGTATTTCATTGTGTGTTTCAATGTACATGTGACTAATAAAGAAATCTTATCTTATCATGGCTAATCTGTGCTGGCCTCATCTCCTCTTCAGCACCAGTTTCCATTACCTTCAATTCCTCCATCTTCCAAATATTTATTTATCCCTACCTTAAATATATCTACTGCTCCTCCCTCCACCACCCTCGGATGCAGAGAATTCCAGAGATTTCAGAAGAAATTTCTACACACCGGCCCCTTATTTTGCCGTTATATCCCCTCGTTCGTGACTCTCCCACTGGTGAAAACATCCCAACATCCACCCTGTCAAGTCCTCCTCAGGATCTTGTATGTTTGAATAAGGTCACTCCTCATTCTTCTGAACTCTAAGGAGTACAGACCCAAACCGTCTAGCTTCTTTTGATAGGACAACACCCCCATTCTAAGAATTAGCCTGGTGAATCTCCCTTGGATTGCCTCCAATGCTATTATATTCTTTTTTTAGGTAAAGGGCCAAAACTGGGCACAGTATTCTAAGTGTAGCCTCACCAACACCCTGTACAACCTTAACAACACCTCACTATTCTTAAACTCCAATCCCTTTGCAATAAAGACCAACATACCGTTTTCCTTTTTAACTACTTGTTGAACCTGCCTGCTAACTTTTTGTGATTCATGCACTAGAACACCTCGATCCCTCTGAACGTCACTCACTTGCAGTCGCTCTCCATTTAGATAATGATCTGACTTTTGATTCCTCTTACTGAAATGTATGACCTCACATTTCCCCACATTAAACTCCATTTGCCAGGTTTTCACTCACTCAGTCGATTTATATCCCATTAATGAATCACAATGTCATGATCAGAACATGCCCTTCCACCTATTTTTGTATCATCGGCAAAGTTGGAAACCTTGCACTTTGTTCCCTTCTTCAGAACATGTGAGGGCCAAGAACTGATTCCCGGGATACTCAGCTAGTTACATCCCTTCAGCCTGAAAAGAACCCATTCATTCCAACTCTCTGTTTGCTATGTGATAGCCAGTTTTCAATCCCATGCTAACATTCTTCCTCCGATATTTAATTTATGCACCACCCTCTTATGAGGCACCTTGTCAAATGTCTTTTAGAAATCTAAATACACTACATCTACAGGTTCCCCTCTATCAACCCTCCCTGTCACATCTTCAAAGAATTGGAGCAAATTTATCAAACATATAAGACCATTCATAAAGCCATGTTGACTAGGTTTGATTATATACAGCTTTACTAAATGATTAGTTATTTCCTCTTTGATTATTGACTCTATTCTCTTGCCAACAGATGTTAAACTAACTGGCCTATAATTTCTGCCTTCTGTCTTCCTTTTTCAAAATTATATGGACTTTTTTCCAATCTTCTGGTACTCTCGTGGAATTTAGTATTGAAACATTTCAACCAGTGGGTAGTATAAGAATTGTGGCAGCCATCCTATGCAGAGCAAGATCCCACAAAACCCCAATGTGAAGATCAGGTAATCTGTGTCGGTAAGGTGACAAGTATTTGAAAGGGTGGTCTCCTGTGTTAAGAGGGGAGTGAGGAGAGAGGACAATGCTTAAAATCTCATTAAGAGTGCAACAATACAGTACTTAGATTTAGTGTTGGACCCTGAAGTGGGACCAAATTCCACGATCTTCAGTCTCAAGAGAAAGGAGTGTCACACTGTCTCACCTCCAGCCTCATGGCACAGTAACAGGTTCTATTGTTGCCTGGTGAACCAATATATCAAGAGTTAAAAAGATGAAATACATACACTTAACCAGCACTTTAACATGACATGAAATATATCAAAGAGCTTTAGACGATGGATTTCTCTCATTTCTGTCTTATATCCACCCTGCCTTTTAGCCTATGTACCGTAATTACAGGGATTAGGTGTGGCGTGAGCTGTTACTAACCTCCGGGATAAAATGCTGACCAGAATAATATGCTGAAAGGCTGCTGTGCCTGTTAGTGACAAAAGCCCTAGGTGAAGGAAATTTGGGAACCTTTAAGAGATTTGAGGGACCTTGCAGAGTAAGTGGAGATTTCTCTGTGTGCATTGACAATAACTGACTGTGGGGGAATTATTGCTGATGCTTGCTATGCAAAGTTCTGTATTCTGTTTGTTACTGGGATGTGGTCAGTGCCAGTGAGGTCAACATTTAGATTAGATAGATATCTTTATTAGTAACATGTACATTGAAACACACAGTGAAATGCATCTTTTGCGTGGAGTGTTCTGGGTGCAGCCCGCAAGAGTCGCCACGCTTCCGGCACCAACATAGCGTCCCCACAACTTCCTAACCTGTATGTCTTTTGGAATGTGGGAGGAAACCGGAGCACCCGGAGGAAACTCACACAGACACGGGGAGAATGTACAAATTCCTTACAGACAGTGGCCAGAATTGAACCCGGGTCGCTGGTGCTGTAAAGGGTTATGCTAACCGCTACACTACAGTGCCTGCCCCTTAGGTGCCCTAAGATGGGGATGGTGTTCCCTCTTGAACTGAATAGTTCCTGCACTGATAACATTCCCTTAGGTTGGTAAATGAGGACTTAAGAACTTGGAGCAGCTATAGGTCACTTAGGCGCATGGCTGATGCATAGAACACAGAACAGTACAGCGCTGGACAGGACCTTTGGTCCACAATGTCTGTGCCAAACATGATGCTGAATTAAACTAAGTCTCTTCTGCCTGCACATGATACATATCACTCCACTCCCTGCATGTTCATGTGTCTATCTAACAGCTACTTAAATGCCATTATCACATCTGCTTCTACCACTACCCGAGGCAACCTGTTCCAGGCACCCACCACTCTTTGTGTAAAAACAAAATTGCCCCAAACATCTCCTTTAAACTTTCCCCCTCTCACCTTAAATGGATGTCTTTTAGTACCTGATGTTTCTACCCTGGGAAAAAGATTCTGATTGTCTACTCTATCTATGCCTCTTATAATCTTACAAACTTCTATCAGGCCTCCCCTCAGCCTCTGACACTCCAGAGAAAACAAACCAAGTTTGTCCAACCTCTCCTTATAGCTCATACCCTCTAATCCAGGCAGCATCCCGGTAAACCTCTTTGTAACCTTTCCAAAGCATCCACATCCTTCCTGTAATGGGGAGACCAGAATTGCAAACAATACTCCAAGTGCGACCTAACCAAAGTTTTATACAGTTGCAACATTTCTTCCTGACTCTTATCCTCACTGCCCCAACCATTAAAAGCAAGCATGCCACATGCTTTCTTTACCACCTTATCTACTTGCGTGGCTACTTTTAGTGTCATAGAACATAGAACACTACAGCATAGTACAGGCCCTTCGGCCAACAATGTTGTGCCGACATCTTATCCTGCTCTAAGATCTATCTAACCCTTCCCTCCCACATAGCCCCCTATTTTTCTACCATTCATGTGTCTATCTAAGAGTTTCTTAAACGTCCCTAATGTATCTGCCCCCACAACCTCTGCCGGCAGTGCGTTCCACGCACCCACCACTCTCTGTGTAAAAAACTTATCCCTGACATCCCCCTTATACCTTCCTCCAATCACCTTAAAATTGTGCCCCCTCATGTTAGTCATTGTCGCCCTGGGAAAAAGTCTCTGACTATCCTCTCGATCTATGCCTCTTATCATCTTGTACACCTCTATCAAGTCACCTCTCATCCTCCTTCTCTGGACTTTGACACCCAAGATCCCTCTGTACATCAGTGCTGTTAATGGTCCTGCCATTAACTGTAAATTTTCCCCTTATATTAAATTTCCCAAAGTGCAGCACCTCACACTTGACCGGATTAACCTCCATCTGCCATTTCTCCGCCCATATCTACAACTGTTCGAGATTCTGCTGTATCCTTTGACAGCCCTCTACACTGTCCACAACACCACCAAAAGTTGATTTTTGAGAAGGATCACTAAAGGCTGATCCTTTATCTTGTCCAGTTTCCTGCCCATCCCCCTCATTTCTGGCCATCCAATTTTGCAAAGGTTTCTTTCTCCTGGTGCCTGTGGATGTTTGTTCAACCCAGACGGTATACTTGTGTGTAAATGTGTTTCATGAAATGCACTTGGATAGCAACTTTTACAAGAGATTGGCAGCCTTGGAAAGGGAAAGATATTAAGCTTCCATGATGTTCTTTCAACAAAGTCTCAAAGAGACGGGAAACCTGTTTAATCCATATTCTCTCCCCAGCTGTCTGCTACCATCTGCAGACCATCAGGATAATTATTAACTTTTCCTTTTTTCAAGTTTTATCGTTTTGATCAAATTGCTCAAATTGATTTTAACTTCCTCTCTGAAGAACTAATTTAAGTTTTTCATGGAAGAAATGCTTTCTCCATCAGTATTCTATCACACCATCAACTTCAGCCTTCGCAGGGCAGCAGTCCCTCAGAGCTGCCCAGAGATTCAGCTCAGTTGATATCAATAGAATAAATTTCAGAGACAGAGTACAAAGTGCTGACAGAAGTAACAGAAGGAGGAGAAGGCCATTCAGCTCCTCTCATCTGCTACACCATCCAATTAGATCCTGGCTGACTTTTAACCTCAGTGAATTATCCTGCATTAACCCCAACCTCTTGATTTCCTTAATATGCACAAAAATCTACCAATCAGTGTCATGAATGTCCTCAGTGAAAACCCTCAGTGATTGATCCTCTTGGAAAAAGAATTCCAAAGATTCATCCTCCTCTGGGTGAAGAAATATCTCCTCATCTGTGTCCCGAATGGCCTTATTTTCAGACTGTAATGTAGTCACCATGAGATACAGTGCAGAAACTGGTCCATTGGTGCACCAAGTCTGGACCCACTTGCGCTAATCCTGCATTAATCCTACTTCTTTTTTTATTCTTTCTACATTCTTGTCAACTCTTCCCAGATTCTACCACTCGCCTGCACATGAGGGGCAATATACAGCAGCCAATTAACTGACCAACCTGCATGTCTTTGGGATGTGGGAGGAAACCGGAGCATTCCTGTGAATGTGAAGACTGAGGTCTTTGGTGGAGAACTTAAGGCTCTGCTTCTCTCTGGTGTACCTGTTAGTTTTCAGGCATCGAGGGATATGGGGATGAGACAGGAAAGTGAGATGGAGGATCATCCAACATCTGAAACAAGAGCGGAAATGCTGGAAGAACTCAGCCAGTCGGGCAGCATATGTGGAAAACAGTTAATGTTTCAGGGTCTTCCACCTCAAACATCAACTGGTTTTTCTTTCCACAGTTGCTGACTGACTGGCTGAGTTCTTCCAGCATTTTTGTTCTTGTTTCAGATTCCAGCATCTGCAGCTTTACTTGTTTTCCATCAACCAACATCTTATTGGATAGGTTCAAAGGACCAAGTGACTCACTCCTGCTCCTATTTTTTTATAACTTTATATCACTTCGATCTCTTTTCCACAAGGTACTCAGGGTTGATTTTATAATTAGACTTTAAGCATTTGGTATTTTTTTACTTCTGTTGAGTGCCTCTGCCCAATGAAATGTGCAAAGGTAACACCGAGTTAGATCAGGACACTGCTCTTGTGCTAAATCCCTTGTGACCCCAATCCACCCGTGTCAGGGGTTATCAAATATACTTCCACTGGGGTCCCAAGCAGTAGTAGGAGTATACAAAGCACCTGAAGAGGAAGAAGTCACATAAAAAGTGGTGATGAATATCCATAATTGGAGATGTGGGGTTCAAAAATGTTCAAAGGGGTTAGAGTTTATAAATAGGGAAATTTTGTTACAATTGTACAGGGTGTTGGTAAGATAAGATAAGATAAAATGGGCTGATCCATGATTAGTTGGGCACATCCAACCTTTGTGAAGGTATAAGGTCAGGGAGGATAATCTAGAAACTTGTTCAAATTAGTTTTGTAGAGAAACCAACCAGTGTTTCATCAGCTGTAGATTCACAATGGCAACTACAATGAATGAACAGCAAATCAGGGTTCCCCATGTCCAGGAGTGAATGCGGAATGGACATATTTTCTTTCTCAGCCAGCTGAGACTGGGTGTCAAATGAAAGGGCCAGAACTGAGGTTGATAGATATTCATTGATCAATGATGTTGGGGTTTATGGAAGGAATGCAGGTAGATAGACTGGTGTTGTGTTCTCTGGCACTTAAAAGATAAGATATCTTTATTAGTCACAAGTACATCGAAACACACAGTGAAATGCACCTTTGCGTAGACTGTTCTGGGGGCAGCCCGCAAGTGTCGTCACGCTTCTGGTGCCAACATAGAATGCCCACAACTTCCTAACCCATACGTCTTTGGAATGTGGGAGGAAACCGGAGGAAACCCACGCAGACACGGGGAGAACGTACAAACTCCTTACAGACAGTGGCTGGAATTGAACCCAGGTCGCTGGTGCTGTAATAGCATTACGCTAACTGCTACACACACTTGGAGAATTGTGCCCAGTTTTGGTTCTCTTTTCTGAGAAAAGATATAGAATTCAAAAGGGATTCAACAGATTAATTCATGAGATAAGGGAATTGTCCTATCAAGATAGATTGGGTCTGTATTCTTTGCAGGTTAGAAGACTGAGGGATGATGCTACTGAAAGGTAGAAGGTCCTAAATGGGAATGACAGGGTAGATGTCGAGATGTTTTCACCAATGGGAGAACCACAAACAAGGGGACATAGTCTTAAGATAAGGAGCCAGCCACATAGAAACTTCTTCTCACAGAGCATAATGAATCTCTGGAATGCTCTGTCCCAATAAGGCTCATTAGAAGTACTTATGTGGAGGTAGATACTCTTTTTGAAAGACCAGGGGATTGGGGGCTATGGGGATCTGGCACAGAGGAGGAAGTGGTTGAGGCAGGTACGTTAACAACGTTTAAAAGGCATTTGGGCAGGTACGTGGATAGGAAAAGGTTAGAGGGATATGGGTCAAGTGCAGGAAAATGGGACTAGCTTAGATGGGATTCTTGGTCAGCATGGACTGGTTAGACCAAAGGGCCTGTTTCCGTGCTGTATGACTCTATGACTCTCGGCCTGGGGTAGCTTAACCATAACCATATTGAATGGCAACTCAGCCTTGAGGGGACAGGCGACCTACTCCTGCTGTTATTTTCTCATGTTCTGTCTCAACAGATGATCCTTATTGAGGTGGGAGCAAGGTGGGTGATGAGGAGAGAGCCACAGGATTTGTGGGAAACCCTTGGGCAGTCGCATTGCATTGTAGCAGAGGCCTAGGACTGCGTATAATAGAAGGGGTCTCACACTAGGAACCTTTCCAATTTCTGCTCTTCTCCTTTAGGCCAGCAACAGGCCCAGGAGTTGCTGGGAGAGGAAGGGGGAATTGGGGGCAAGAGGTTTGTTGGCAGAGAATGTGGGATAATCATGAGATGAGTGGGTTGTTGAGGGAGGGAAGAAACTGAAGGGTAGAGGGGAACCCTCTGGAGTCAGAAACAATCTGGAAGGGTGGCGATGTTGCTGGTGTGACTGCAAGTAAACCCAAGAGATGTTGATAGGTCTGAACCCACATCTTTGTAACAGAGCAGCAAGTTTCCCACTGAGATGAGCCTCACCAACACAACAAGTCCATAGCTCCCTGAAAGTGGCCACGTAAGTAGATAGAGTGGTAGGGGAAATGTAACACATGATTGCCTTCGTTGATCAGGACATTGAGTATAAGAGTCAGGAATTCATGTTGCAGCTGTGTAAAACTTTGGTTTGGCTGTAATTGGAGTATTGTGTGCAATTCTCATCACCCCATTACAGGAAGGACGTAGGAGCTTTGGAAAGGGTACAGAAGAGGTTTATCAGGATGCTGCCTGGATTAGAGTGTATGAGGTATCGGAAGAGGTTGGACAAACTTGGGTTGTTTTCTCTGGAGCATCAGAGGCTGAGGGGAGACCTGATAGAAGTTTATAAAATTATAAGAGGCATAGATAGAGTAAGAAGTCAGAATCTTTATCCCAGAGTAGAATTGTCAAATACAAGAGGACATGAATTTAAGGTGGGAGGGGGAAAGTTTAAGGGAGATGTGCGGGACAGGTTTTTTTTACACAGGAAGGTGCCTGGAACAGGCTGCCAGGTAGTGGTGGAAGCAAATGCAGACACATGAATATGCAGAGAATGGAGGGATATGGATCATATACAGGCAGAAAAGATTTGGTTTAATTTGGCATTGTGTTCAGCACAGACTGTGATGATCTCTGAGAAATGAAGTCACTCATTTTCTCACAGATGCTCCAGGCTGGAACTCTGTAGGGGAATTTCTGTACTGTAGGACTCGATAATTGTTTTTAATATCTGTTTGTGGGAGATGAGGAAGAATGGTGTTCATCATCCTGTGAAGTTTTCAGGGACCCTGGATGTGCTGAGCGGCGATACGAATGAAGAGCTCTCTGCCACTTGTCCCCAGAGGGTAGTTACTTTTGTGTTCCCTTGGAATGATTGTCAGATAAGGGCAAGGCTGTTTGGACAGTTAATCCCTCCTCGACGTAAATGAATCATTTGCATTTTTACAATGTTCTGACAGCTTCAGGGTATCTTTTATATCGGTTTTATTTTTTAAAAGCAGAATCCAAGTTCTCATACATCTGTGGAGACACCAGAGACTGCATATGCAGGAATCTGGAGCAATAAACAATCTACTGAAGGAACTCAGCAGGTCGAGCAGCACCTGTGGGAGGAAATCCTGATGAGCTTCCACCCGAAATATCGATAATTCCTTTCCACCCCACAGATGCTGCTCGACCCGCTGAGTTCCTCCAGCAGATTGTTTGTTGCTTCATACTGCTGTGACAGAGTTTGATATTCGTTCTCCATCTTATGTACTGAACACTCGAATAGTGATGGAATCCACTTCCAAAATTCAACAGAAACAAGTTACAGAAATTTGCAACTAAATTCAGCTCATTTACTGCACAACAACACTTCAATGTACCGAATTATTAGTCCATTGCACTACCAATTCTGATTGGCTGAGCCCTGATCCTACAATGAGTTGCAGGGAAATGAACTTGGGGTAATTTAGAGCAATACTCCGAGGAGTAATTTCTTTTAAACTAATTTTTAATATCTGGGTGCCACTGGCATTTGTAGCCCATCCCTTAATGCCCTTGAGAAGGTGGTGGTGAGCCACCTTTTCAAACTGCTGCAGTCCTTTTGTTGTAAGTGCTCCCACAGGGCTGGTGGGAGGGACACCCAGCAGCAAAGAAGGGACTGTGTTGTATTTCCAAGTTAGGATGATGTGGGACTTGGGACTGTAAGTGGTGGTGTTCCCAAGCACCTGCTGCACATCATCGGTAGTGTGGGCAGGGACGGTAGCGTAGTGGTTAGCATGACGCTTTACAGCACCAGCAACCAGGGTTCAATTCCGGCCACTGTCTGTAAGGAGTTTGTACGTTCTCCCCATGTGTCTGCGTGGGTTTCCTCCGGGTGCTCCGGTTTCCTCCCACATTCCAAAGACGTACAGGTCAGGAAGTTGTGGGCGTGCTATGTTGGCGCCAGAAGTGTGGCGATACTTGCGGGCTGCCCCCAGAACACTCTACGCAAAGATGCATTTCACTGTGTGTTTCGATGTACACGTGACTAATAAAGAAATCTCATCTCATTCTTGATGCCAGCGGTCACTGATTTGGGAGGTGATGTTGGAGTAGCCTGAGCGAGTAACTGCAGGGCATTTTGTAGGTCACGCACTGCAGTCACTGTGCACTGGTGCTGGATGTTTTGAATGTGGATGAGGCTCTTTGTACTGGATGGTGTTGAGCTTTGTAAGAGCTGTTGAAGGTGTGCTTACCCAGGCCAGGGCCGAGTGTTCCATCACACTCCTACCATCCTGTAGATGGTGGAGAGACCTTGGTACCTCAGCAGGTGAGCCATTTGCTGCAGTATACCCAGCCTCTGAGATGTTCTTGTAGCGATGGTATATATACTGGTATATATATATATATATATATATATATATATATATATATATATATATGTGCTGGTCAATGATGACCCCCAGGATATTGAAGCTGAGGAACTTGATGACAGTAATACTTTTGAATGTCAAGGGTAGATGGTTAGACATTCTCTTGTTGGAGATGGTCATTGTCTGACGCTTCATGGCACAAATATGACTTGCCACATTAGTCCATACCTGAATGTTGCTTGGATATTGCTGCATATAGGGTTCATCTGCTGAGGAACTGCAAATGAATTTGAACATTGTGCAGTTTTCAGCGAGCATCCTCACTTCTTGTGATGGGAAGAAGGTCATTTGATGAAGCAGCTAAAGGTGGATGGACCTTGGACACTGTCCTGAAGAGCTCCTGTAGTGATGTCTTGGATCTGGGATAATTGATTCCAACAACTATAACCAGCTTCCTTTGCATAAGGTATGATCCAGCCACTGGAGTGTTTTCTCTTTGACTCCCATTGACTTCAGTTTGACCAGGACGCCTCGATGCAACATTTGGTCAACTGCTGCCTTGATGTCGAGGGCAGTTCACTCTCACCTCACCTTTGGAATTCAGCTCTCTGGTCCATGTTTGGACCAAGGCTGTGATGAGTTCTGGAACAGAGTCGTCTTGACAAAGCACAAACTGGGAATTGATGAGCAGGTCAAAGTCAAAGTCGAATTTATTGTCATATTCACAAGTACATGTATGCACACGTGCAAAGAAAAACTTAATTGCAGCAGTATGATAGACACATGGCATCAAATACACAACTTTCAAAAGAAATATGTAAATTAAACACAAATTACACAAAGTTATACAAGAAAGAACATGTTAGAACAAAAAACAACAAAGTCCATTGTAGTGAAAAGTGGTCATAGTGTTGCTGTACTGAGATAGTGATTAAGGTTGTGCAGGTTGGTCAAGAATCGAATAGTTGAAGGGAAGTAGCTGTAATTGAACCTGGAGGTGTGGGGCTTCAAGCTTCTGTACCTCCTGCCTGATGATAGCTGCGAGAAGATGGCATGGCCTGGATGGAGGTTATTGTATGTGCTACTTAATGGCTCTAGTGATGACAATTGAGAGACTGATTGGGGGGTAATTAGCCGGATTGGATTTGTCCTGTTTTTTTGTGGATTGGGTGCATTTGGGCAACTTTCCCCATTATCGGGTAGATGCCTGTGTTGTAACTGTACCACAACAGCTTGGCTAAAGGCACGCTTGTGAACAATGATCTTCCTGTCCTCATATTATCCCCGTGAACCTTCCTGACTTGCTGAGGCAGATCACGGCACCAACCTTCGCTGTTTCATCCGTGGGCAACACTTCCCTCCGCGTCAGAAGATCGTGAGTTCAAGACTCTTTCAGTGCCATGAGTATGAAAGTCCGGGCTAGCTCAGCAATGAGATGCTGATAGAGTGTCACACTTCCTGAGGTGCTCTCATTCGGATGAGGAGTTAAAACATTGCCCTGTCTTCTCCCTGAAATAAATATGAGAGATCCTATTGCATCTTCTGGATAATCTTGCTGCCTGGTAAATGTTTTTACAACATTGCCACTTGTGGGAGCTTGCTGTGCACAAGTTGACTGTGTATTTCCCACTTTGCAACGATGACAAAATGCATTCCGTTGCCAAGAGGACATTCTGATGTAGAAGTTGTCCTAGAAACACAGGTTTTCATCATCACAGCTGGAGCCATCTCTTCGTCTAACCCTATGCTGTTGTCTAATCCAAGAGCGATATAATTACCCAATGATTTGAACTGAGCAATTTAAACAAAGGGGTATTTAGTGCTACAAATTGGAACGATCAGATAATTGAAATTGTGAGCTAAGTGCAGTGCATTCAGCGGGTATTCCACGAACAATATTTGCTCATCTCTCTGTGAGGAAAAGCTTTTAACACAATGCTTGACTGCATCGACATAAAGTTCTGATTGTTTAGTTTGAAATGCTTTAAACTGTCAATCTACTGCTGTACCACCATGAGTAAAACACTTAGCCAGCTTCCCATATTTGAGTTTGTTATTGTTGCAAAGATGTTCACACAAAGTTTCCTGATTCCAGATTGCACTGGCCTGATCTCAGAACAGTGGCCCAATTCCAGATCACTGGCCCAATCCCAGATCACTGGCCCAATTCCTGATCACTGGCCCAGTCCCAGATCACTGGCCCAATCCAAGATCACTGGCCCAATTCTAGATCATTGGCCCAATTCTAGATCATTGGCCTGATCCCAGATCACTGGCCCAATCTTAATGTGTCCCATTGTGCTGGGGTTTCACAAGATCACAAGACAAGGGAGCAGAAGCAGGCCATTCGGCCCATCGAGTCTGCTCCAAGGAAAAGGGAAAAAGAAATGGGGTGGGAAAAAAAGAAGAAAAGAAAAAAATAACTATTCTAATCCCATTTTCCAGCCTTATCCCCATATCCCTTGATACCCTGACTGTTTAGATATCTGTCTATCTCCTCCTTGAATACCCCCACTGATCTGGCCTCCACTGCTGTGCGTGGCAAGGAGTTCCACAATTTCACCACCCTCTGGGTAAAGAAATTTCTCCTCATCTCTGTCTTGAAACTGTACCCTCTAATTCTAAGATTGTGCCCTCTGGTCCTGGACACGCCCACCAAGGGAAACAGTTTGAAGGGTTTCTAAGTGAGGAAGGAGCAGGGAGTGGTGGTGGTGAGAGGCTGGGTGTGCTCCACAGTGCTATTGTAGAGGGAGTTCCAAGATTTAAGGCCAATGATGATGAAAGACCCACGATATATTTCCAAGTCAGGGCTTTGTACAGCTTGGAGGGAGACCTGCAGTTGGAAATGTTCCCCTAGAACCAGCTGCCCTTGTCCTTCTTGGCAGTAGAGGTGGCAGGTTCAGATGGTGATGCTGGGGTAACCTGGGCAAGTAACTGCAAAGCATTTCATAGATGTTGCTCACTGTAGACACTGTGCAAGAGAGGTGGAGGGAGGGAGTTCTTAGGGCAGTGATAGGGTGCCAATCAAATGGGCTGTTCTGGCCTGAATGGTCTTCCTGTCAGCTCTTGCCCCACCCCTTCCCTCCACCTTTTAACACTGGCTCTCTCCCCCTCTATCTTTGTCCAGATGAAGTGTGTTGATTTGAAACATCGACTGTCTATTTCCATCCACAGACGCTGCCTGACCCGCTGAGTTCCTCCAGCTACTTGTGTCTTGCTCCGGATTCCAGCATCTGCAGTCTCCTGTGTCTCCATTTGTCCTGGATGGCACTGAGCTTCCTGAGTGTTGTTGAATCTGAACTCATCCAGACAAGTGGAGACGACTCCATCACACTCCTGACTTGTGCCTTGTGGACGAGCACCTCGATGGAAAAGCCTTGGGGTATCAGGTGAATCATTCAGCGCAGGATACCTAGCCTCTGACCTGCTCTTGTAGCCGTGGTCTTTATGTGGCTGGTCCAGTTGAGTTTCTCATCAGTGGTGGCCCCAGGATATTGACAATGGGGGCTTTGTGGCAGTAATGCAATCGAATGTCAAGACTAGAATGTGATGTTCTCTCTCGCTGGAGGTGGTCATTGCCTGACATGTTTATAATATGAATGTTTCTTGCCACTTATCAGCCCATGCCTGAATATTGTCCAAGTATTGTTACATGCGGGTAGGGGTTGCGTCATCTGCTGAAGTATAGGACTGAACATTGTACAATCATCAGTGACTATCCCCACTTCTGTCCTTATGATGGAAGGAAGGTTATAGATGAAGCAACTAAAGATAGGTGGGCTGAGGATACTGTCCTGGGAATGTTCTGGAGCTGGGAATACTTATAGATTCATGGAGGTTCACAGGGTTATACAGCACAGAAACAGGCCCTTTGGCCCAATCTGTCCATGCTGAGCAAGATTCCTAGCTATGCTAAACCCATTTGCCTGCATTTGGCCCATATCCTTCTAAACATGTTCTATCCGTGTCCCTGTCCAAATGCCTTCTAAATTTGGGTAATTGTACCCGCCTCTACCACTCCCTCTTGCAGCTTGTTCCACATACCCACCACCTTCTGTGTGAAAAACTTGCCCCTCAGATTGCCTTTAGATCTTTCCCCTCTCACCTTAGTCCTATGCCCTCTAATTTTAAACTCCCCTTCCCTGGGAAAAAGACTGTGATCACCTACCCTATCTCTGCCCCTCATAATTTTATAAGCTTCTCTAACGTCACCCACCCCTCAGCCTCCGTTGCTCCAGAGAAAACAATCCCAGTCTATCCAATCTCTCCGTATTACTCAAGCCCTCCAGTCCAGGCAATATCCTTGTGAATTTTTTCCGCACCCTCTCCAGATTAGTCATATCCTTCCTATAGTGTGATGACCAGAACCGCCCACAATCCTCCAAGAGCCCTCTAATCAATGTTTTGATATGACGGTCCTCGGCCTCCTCCACTGCCAAGAGAAGTCCAAGCGCAGAGTGAAGGAACAGCACCTCATTTTCCACCTTGGAACCTTTCAGCCTAATGGCATGAATATTGAATTCTCCCACTTTAGGTAATGCCCGCCCCCCCCTTCCTCACAACCCCCCCACCACCACGCTTCTTCTTCCCTTTCCTAGCCTTTTCCCCTCTCTCTCCTTACCTTTGACCCATCCCCGGTGGATCTGCTCTCTCCTCCTCCCCCGCACCTGCCCATCACCATCACCTGCATCTACCTATCACCTCCCTGTGCCCACCCCGCCTCCCCTCTTTTGTCCACCTATCACTGCTCTGCTTTTCCCTCCTATATATTGGGCTTCCCCTTTTCCTATCTTCAGTCCTGAAGAAGGGTCCTGACCCGAAACGTTGACCGCCTGCTTTTCTCCACAGATGCTGCCTGGCCTGCTGAGCTCCCCCAGCATCGTCGTGTTTTTCATCTAGATTCCAGCATCTGCAGTCCTTTATTTCTCTAATGTTTTGTACAACTGTAACATGACATCCGAGTATTTGTAATTAATGCCACAGACGATGAAGGCAAGCATGCCATCTGCCTTTTTCACCACCCTGTCTACCTGTGTTGCCATGTTCAGGGAAACATGTACCTGTACCCCGAGGTCTCTCTGTTCAACAACACTCCCCAGGGCCCAGTCATTCGCTATGTTTATCCTGGCCTGGTTTAACATCCCAAGGTGCTGCCTGTTTCCAAGACTTTCTGTATATTTTCTCAAGTCTGTCTCAATCTGAGAGATACTTGTTCCATTCTTTAAGTGACAGTAATATTCCTTTTTACCAGTCCTCTGCCCAGCCATCAGTTTGCACATACATTGACCCCAGGAGGAAACAGCAGAGATAACAACACATAAATAAAGGCATGAACTTTCAACGGTGTGAGAAACACTGCAGGCTTTCAGAGAGCAAATGCTGGCTAGAATAGTTTTAATGAGCTGTAACTCAAAGTTTATTACTCACATCTGCTTCACTCAATCAGACTGTAAATATCTTTTACTTTGCTACATGATTCTTATTTTCTTCAAATTAGAATACAATTTCCATTAAAGTTTCATCTAGCATGGTTTTGGTTATAATATTTTACGTGTGACTGTTCACCAATAAATATTTAAAGGTACATCCACTAATTTTCTGTCTGTGAAGCCAGGAATATTATGCTGCTGTGATTTACTCCTGTACAAACAACAAGAAGCTGCAGTTAGTTTGCGCCTTCAATAAAGCAATGATTGTCTCCAGGGCAAGCTAGCTTTCCTGTGATAGGCCAGCCTAACTTTCGCTCAGGACGATCGTCTCTCAATGTGTGGGTCAATTCCGCAATTTCTCTGATAGTCCTTGCTTCAATCCCCACTCCTGGGACTAGACCATGTCATCGAACTCAACACTCCCAGAGCCTGGTTGAGGAAAGGCTGGGCTTGTTTTGTAAGAACATAGTAAGAAATGAAGCAGGAGTAGGCCATCCAGCCCCTTCCACACCAACACCTCTACTTCCTCAGAAGGCTAAGGAAATTTGGCATGACCCTGATAACTCCTATCAATTTTTATAGATGCATAGAAAGGCTCCTATCTGGAGGCATCACAGCTTAGTACGGCAACTGTTCTGTCCAAGACCGCAAGAAATTGCTGAGAGTTGTGAATGCAGCGCAGTCTATTACGCAAACCAGCCTCCCCTCCATCGGCTCCTTCTACACTTCCCATTGCCTCGGGAAAGCAGCCAACGTAATCGAGGACCCCTCCCACCCCAGTCATTCTCTCTTCTCCCCTCACCTGTTGGGCAGGAGATACAAAAGCCTGGGAGCACGTACCACCAGGCTCAAGGACAGCTTCTAGCCTGCTGTTATCAGACTCTTGAATGGACCTCCCGTACGCAAAAAGATAAACTCTTGATCTCCCAATCTACCTTGCTGTACCCCATTTGTCCACCTGCACTGCACTTTCTCTGCAACTACAACACTATATCCTGCATTCTGTTTTCTTGACTCTGTCTACACTTCTCACTGACTCGGTAAAGTAGCCAAGATAATCAAAACCCACCATCCCAGACATTCCTTCTTCTCCCCCCTTCCAATGGGCAGAAGGTACAGAAGCGTGAAGGCACATTCCACCAGGCTCAAGGACAGATAAGACTATTGAATGGATCTCTTAAACATTAAAACAGACACTTGGACTCACAATCTACCTCGTCATGCCCCTTACACTCTGTTGTCTGCCTGCACTGCACTTTCTCTGTAACTGTAACATTTTATACTGTATTTAGTTATTGCTTTTCCCTTGTACTACCTCAATGCACTGATATAATGAAATGATCTGTATGGATGGCATACAAAACAAATTTTTTCATTACCTCAGTACATGTGACAATAATAAACTAATTTATTACTTATTTACTTATGTTTGGAATGATCTGTCTGGATGGCATGCAAAACAAAAGCTTTTCACTGTATCTTGGTACATGTAACAATAACACCAAACAAAAGCAATACCAATACCATTCAATGAGACCACAGTACCACTTTTACCTTTTATCTTTTATCTTTTACCTCAGAACCACTTTCCTGCACTAACCCCATCTCTCTTATTCCCTTAAATCCTTGAACATCCTCAGTGACAGAACCTCCACAACTCTCTTAGGAAGAGAATTCCAAAGCTTTACCACTCCTTAACTGAAGACATTTCTTCTTATCTGTGTCCTGAATAACTCCTTATTTTGAGACTGTGACCCCTGGTCCTAGACCCCACAGCCAGGAAGAACGTCACCCCTGCTTCTACTCTTCAAGATCCATCGAACTTTGTACATTTCAATAATCATTTGGATGGTACACCACACCAAGGTCCTATCTGCCTCTTCCATGGAGTGAAATTCTCCCCAGTACCTTGGACAATGCTCACACCTGCCCCAACAGGTTAATTCCTCCGTTATTCTCTTCCTGTCTGTGTAAGCTTGGTTGGCATGCTTCCTACCTTAGAACATTGTTTACTCTCCAAAAGCACTTCATTAGTTACAATTCTTTTCTTACTATTCATTAATAATGTAGGCTTTGGTGTGCCAAGCACATTTTCCTAATTTGGAGGTGATACAAAACATAGAAGTGTAGGAACCTCTGAAGAGGGAATTATAGACTTTATAGACCTTGAAGTCAAGTATAGACTTCAAGAAGATGTAGGGAGGCTGGTGGAATGAGTAGGAAGGTGACAGACGATATTTAATGCTGAGAAATATGAAGTGCGGGAAGAGTTCTGGTAGGAAGAATGGGAAGAGACCATATAAATGAGAGAACAAAAAGGTTGCAAGAACAGACCCTCCACAGGCTTTGTGTATTGTGTACAGTTTTGGTCACCCTGTTGTAGGAAGGGTGTCGTTAAGCTGGAGAGGAGATTTACAAGAATGTTGCCAGGACTCGAGGGCCTGAGTTATAGGGAGAGGCTGAGCCAGCTAGGACTATTCCTTGGAGTGCAGTTAACCTTATAAAGTGTATAAAATCATGAGGGGCACAGATAGGGTGAATGCACAGTCTTTTTCCCCAGGAAAAGGGAACCAAAAACTAAAGGACATAGTTTTAAGGTGAGAGGGGAAAGATTTAAAAGGAAACTGAGGTGCAACTCGTTCACGCAGAGGGTGACGCGTATCTGGAATGAGCTGGAATGAAGGTAGTTGAGGCAGGCACATTAACAATATTTAAAAGACATTTGGACGTGTACATGGATAAGAAAGGTTTAGAGGGATATGGGCCAGACTCGAACAAATGGGACTACCTTAGGTTGGTACCATGGTCGGTGTGGATGAGCTGGGCTGAAGGGCCTGTTTCCATGCTGTATGATCCTATGACTCCAACAGAGAGATCTGGGTTGAAGGTGGCAGGGCAGGTTGAGAAAATGGTTACAAAAGCAAACAGGACCCTGGGCTTTGTAAATGGAGTCACCAGGTAACAGGAGCAAGGAAGTCATGATGAATGTGGTTCATTTGCAACTGGAGGATTGTGTCCAGCTCTGGGCTCTGTACCTTTCCTAAAGGTGTAAGGGCTTTGGAGAAGGTGGGGAAGAGATTTACCAAAATTATTCCATTGAAAATTACAAAATTTGTTAAAAGACTTGCCAGGTATGATGCAGGGGGGATATTTCTCAGGACTTACTGGTCTGGGACCTGCTTGCAAATTAGGGATCAACCATTTTGGACTGAGATAAGGAAGATTTACTCAGGAGGTGATGAACTCTTGGAATTCTCGATCCTGGAGGGCTGTGGTGGCTCGATCATTGGCTTCATTGGAAACAGGGAGCAAGAGACTTCTGGATATTAAGGAAATCAAGGGATATGGCAATAGTACAGGAGCTGAGGTAGAAGATCAACCATGACTTTCCGGTTGCATCATAGGCTGAAATAGAGGCTCCAATGCACAGGATCGTAAGAGGCTGCAGAGGGTTGTAGACTCAGCCAGCTCCATCATGGACACAACCCTCCCCACCATGGAGGACATCTTCAAGAGGTGGTGCCTCAAGAAGGAAGCATCCATCACTAAGGACCCTCACCACCTGGGACATGCCCTCTTCACATTACTCCCATCGGGGAGGAGGTACAGGAGCCTGAAGACTCACACTCAATGTCTCAGGAACAGCTTCTTCCCCTCCACCATCAGATTCCTGAACGGTCCATGAACCCATGAACACTACCTCGTTATTCCTCTTTTGCACTTTTTTTTTGTAACATGGCAATTTTTACATTTTCACATCTTGCACTGTACTGCTGCTGCAAAACAACAAATATCAATACATACGTCCGTGATAATAAACCTGATTCTGCTTCCGACCTTGAGAATGGTGGAGCAGGTTTGAAGGGCTGGATAGCCTTCTCTTGCTTCTATTCCTTAAGGAAGCTCAGTTATGATATAGTTATCGCTTGTTTATGGGTACAGACCACTCTCAGTGAGGTTGGCGAGATTAATACCAGCAAAGGAATCTTGAATCTAAGTTACCCATGCATCTGACCTTGGACCTTGCTTTCCAACACACACCTCCCCATCACATAGAAGCTTCTGCAAAATGCCAATAAAATGTATTAACAAGAAATTTATGGCTTTGGTTCAATCCTTTGGCTGTGACCATGTCAATGAACACTCAAGCCTTTCCCCTTGTGTTTCTGACACCACAGAATGGCCCAGCTGAATTATAGTCTAACAGACAGTTAATGTCCACCATCAATTAGTAATGATGTTTTGACATTCAGTTGAGACATGACTCCAGATTTTCTATCTGTAGGATTTTTGCACTTGCTACATTAAAGTAAATCCACCAGTGCAAGAGATCCTATTGTGACAGCAGTGATAGATGGCCCTGTCACTCAGCTCAGTAATGACACTCAAACAGCTGTTGCTAACAACGAGACGATTTAGTGGGATGTAATTTACTTCGCAGGGACGGTGCCATTAATCCTCAGGCACATAATCCATGATAGGCCTGGCCCAGGGAGCCAATTCATTTTGTAAAACTGACTTCTCTGCTTTGGTGAATGACCTGTGTTGAAATGACCAGACATCAGTTAAACGTTAACCCGAGGTCTCTCTGTTAAACTGCTAGCCGTCAGCACCAGTTAAAATCCCAGTGCTACAGAGTTGTGGGATTGAAGAGGGAAAATACACACTTGGATTGTCAGAATATTAGAGATGGGGAAGCCACTTGTGAGAGTGAATGTTGTCCTAGTTTAACATTTTATCCCAAAAGTGCTATCTCAGACAGTTAGGCCACACCATCATCTAAGATTCCTGCATAGAATGGCCAGGACTAACAAGGACTGTTGAGCAGTTTGGGACATTTTTCCATTGGAGTGCAGGAAAATGAAAGGGTGATCTTACGGAGGTATATAAAATCATGAGGGTCATAGAGAGAGTGAATGCTTTTTCCCAGGGTTGGGGAATCAAGAACTAGAGGACATAAGTTTAGGGTGAGAGGGGAGAGATTTAATAGGAACCGGAGGGGCAACTTTTTTCACCCGGGGGGTGGTCAGTATATGGAATGAACTGCCAGAGGAAGTGGCTGAGGCAGGTACATTAACAACATTTAAAAGGTACTTAGACAGATACATGGATAGGAAACGATTGGAGGGATATGGACCAAATGGGGGGCATATGGGACTAGCTTAGATGGGAATCTTGGTCAGCATGGACCAGTTGGGCAGAAGGGCCTGTTTCCATGCTGTATAACTCTGACACCATGGCTCACTAAATGTTCCAGTTCTTCAATTCCCTCACTCCCTCCCCATCTCCACACCTCCTTCCATCTGGAAGTTTGGAGGTCAGCACACTTTAAATTCTTCACATCGTCCCTCTCGCACACCACTGGTCACGGATCCAGTCCCCAGTCCCTGGGATTCCGATTTCCATCCCTAATTCAGCACTACTGAAAATACATACGTCATTTGCCAGTGAATAAAAGGGCTCCCAAATGGAGCCACATGTAAGATGCTGGAGGAACTCAGCGGGTCAGGCAGCATCTATGGAGGGAAATGGACAGATAATGTTTCGGGTTAAAACCCTTCTCACTCCAAAATATTGACTGTCCATTTCCCTGCATTGATGCTGCCTGACCCACTGAATGCCTCCGGCCTCTGGTGCATTGCTCCATATTCCAGCATCTGCAGTCTCTTGGGTCTCCCAACTGAAGCTCATTGGCAGGTTAGATTCAGGAACAGGGGAAGCTGTAATCACAGGAAGAGGTCTTGAAACAGATTGTCACTGGGCCAAAGTCTTTGATTTGTGATGGCACTGCGCACTTTATGTTGTTTTAATTAATCTGGTTTCCTCCCACATTCCAAAGGCGTACAGGTTAGGAAGCTGTGGGCATTCTATGCTGGCGACACTTGCGGACTGCCCACAGAACACTCTACGCAAAGATGCATTTCACTGTGTGTTTTGATGTACATGTGACTAATAAAGATAATCTTACCTTATATAATCACAGGGATTGTTGTTTGAGATTCCTGGTCTATAGTTGAAGCAACAATCAATCTACTCGAGGAACTCAGAGGGTCGAGCAACATCTGTGGGGGGAAAGGAATTGTCAATGTTTCAGGTTGAAACCCTGCATCAGGACTATCAGAACCATCAATTGACCTCATTGAGCTTTCATATCCATTCAGGAGACCTCAAAGAGTTTGTGGCAAAGACATACTTGGAAATATAACTGATGTTTCGATGAGGGTGATCGGCATCCATTTGTTCTGCCAATTGAAGAGACAAGAGATGATTGCAGAAAGTCAGAGACATAAGTTTGTCAGGTCATGGCTCCCCTACCACAAGTCGAAAGGTAATGAGTTCAATCCCTACTCCAAGAGTGCAGTGGCTAATCTAGACTGGCGCTTAGGGATGTCTCATCTTGGGTAGCATCTTACCATGGTCCCAAAGATGGCACTGGTGTATGACAACCCTTTGCCAGCTGCTCTCAGCTGATCCACTCATTACATTGATTATTATCGTTCTACTCTTTTAAATCTCAATTCTAAGACTGTAAGAATTACTGACAATGTTCTCTTAAATCTAATTACAAGATAAAATGTCGGCACAACATTGTGGGTGGAAGGGCCTGTACTGTGCTGTCGTGTTCAATGTTCTATGTTCTATAAGTCTGACAATCTTCTGACCACCGGGAGCGACCGATCTCCCGATCTGACTAACTCTTGATCTCCCAATCTACCTCGCTGTGGCCCTTGCATTTTATTTGTCCACCTGCACTGCACCTTCTTTGCAAATGTAACATCATATTCTGCATTCTGTTTTCCTTTTTACTGTCTCGAGGTACTTATATATGGAATAATCTATCTGGATGGCATGCAAACAAAAGCTTTTCACTGTATGTGACGGTACTAAACCAATACCAATGCCAAGCGTCTGATTTTAACATCTCCTGCTGTATCTGCGCATCAGATAATCCTTACCACCGGGTAACAAATATTTCATGCTCTCTATTTTTGAGTAGTGCTAATATCCCGTGTAATCTAATTTAATATTCCCTTCTGCTTATTTGTTATATGATATGATGATATTACTGATATATCTTTGTAATATCACATAAACAATGCAAGAATACCCAGCAGGTTACATGAGGAAAGATCCTTCACTTTAGACCTGGCAGATGGAATCAATGTCTTCCACTTGCTATGAATAGTGGAGTACCCCGGTGAACCTGAATGTGCTTGAGAGCTGTAATGACTCCAAACGAGAGCAGCAAGTGATGGATTCCTGTTGGGAGCTGTCAATGGTGAATGAAGAATAAGTTGCTTTTCCAATAACATCAACAACTTCCCTGCCACAGTTCCAATACTGTAGTGAAATGCTATCAAAGAAACTTTGACGCTGAGGCAAAAAATTGCTGAGCGGTTATCCAATGGAAGGATTCAGACTAAAAGATACGCTCATTGAAAGGGAGATACAGACATCTTCTGAACTTTATAAAGATCGGCAAAGGAACTAAGAATGATGAAATTGTACAAGGCAATATTTAGACTCTAACCAAAAAAATTATCACCTTCTTAGTATGTCTAAGCAAATTGTACACTTATTCCTGCACCTGAGACCCATTCTACTGAACTCAATCAAATGTAGAATACAAGGTACTAATAGGACCATCTTGCGTGTTTTGTGCTCTTAACAGGAGATGAATTTCTGGACACAACTCGTTTAAAGTGCCCCATTACAAATATAACATTCAAACCCTAGAAATACATCTGATGCCTGCACATCAGATGATTGAGGAGGAACCTTCCAAGGCTTGAAAAATCAAATGTCCAGCTTCTGTGAGAAGACTTTGGGTTCATTAACACCCCTTATTAATGAATCTGGTCTGGAAATGAGCCCTAAGCCATGGCAATAGCTCTGACTCTTAGCAATGGTCCGACAAGCAACCTCATTTACCCACAAGATGGAACTTCTGCACCACCTCAGTACTGCAGAGGGTTGTAGTCTCAGCCAGCTCCATCACAGGCACAACCCTCCCCACCATCGAAGACATCTTCAAGAGGCGGTGCCTCAAGAAGGAAATATCCATCACTAAGGACCCTCACCACCCAGCACATGCCCTCTTCTCATTACTACCATCAGGGAAGAGGTACAGGAGCCTGAAGACCCACACTCAATGATTCAGAAACAGCTTCTTCCCCTCCGCCATCAGATTCCTGAACAGTCTGTAAACCCATGAACACTACCTTGTTATTCCTTCTTTTGCACTACTTACTTAGTTTTGTAACTTATAGTAATTTTTATGTCTGCACTGTACTACTGCTGCAGAACAACAAATCTCATGTCATATAAGTCAGTGATAATAAATCTGATTCTGGTTCTAAAGGGGCAGTTGGGGAAGGGCTTTGAGCTTGATGGTGTGACACACAAATCCCACAAGAGAATCAAAAGATGTTTTACAAAGAAGAACCACCGAAGAATCATCTTGTAGAATACGGTCTTGCCTGGCACTTGCGTGGTATAAATGTTACCCTAGCCTAAGATTTGTTCATCTTGCTGTTTGTAAACAGAACCAGCTTTATTAGCAGGGAAGCTGCAAATGGAACTGGGCAACAGTCAACTATCTTCCTTCGTGCTGGCTAGAACCCCATTCCCATTCACTTCCAGTGCCTTAATGCTAAATCCAATGCTGCCTTAGTATCAAGTGATGTTACTTTGTAACTCAAGACATATTATCCATGTTCAGACCAAACTATAATGCAATCTGGAACTGATTGATTTGTGTGCAACCAAAAACTAGCATCATTGAGCAGGTTTTGCAAAGTACTGCTTGATAGCGTCATCAACATCTTCCTTTAACAATGCTTCTGATTGAGGGTGAACTGAATAGATTGTATTTGTCCTGCCTTTTGTGAACATGACATGCCTGGACAATTTTCCAGATTGTCAGCTGTTTGCCTGTGTTGCATCTATTCCCGATGTCTCTTATAGAGAAGTATCCAAACAAATTTTGAAATTGTGTAAGGAAAAATGAAATAGTTCTTAATCTTCTAAATTCTAGGGAATACAATCCCAACTTGTCCAAACTGTTCATGCAGTTAACCCTCCAGGGGAGTACTCACACAAATAATCTAATAGGATCCTATCCAGATGCATCACAGCTTGGTATGGAAACTGCTCTGCCTAAGACCGCAAGAAATTGCAGAGTTGTGGACACAGCCCAGTTCCACACACAAACCAGCATCCCCTCCATTGACTCTTTCCACAACTCGGGAAAGCAGCCAAAATAATCAAAGATCCCTCCCACCCCATCATTCTCTCTCTTCCCCCTTTCCATTAGGCTGAAGATATAAAAGTTTGAAAACATGTACCACCAGGCTCAAGGACAGCTTCTGTCCTGTGGTTATAAAACTCTTGAATGGACCTCTTGTACGATAAGGACAAACTCTTGATCTCTAAGTCTACCTCGTCATGGCCTTGCACCTTATGGTCTGCCTGCGCTGCACTTTCTATGTAACTGGAACACTATATTCTGCATTCTTTTATTGCTCTTCCCTTGTACTACCTTGATGTACTTATGTTTGGAATGATCTGTCTGGATGGCATGCAGACAAAGCTTTTCACTGTATCTCAATACACGTGACAATAATAAACCAATTAACTAATTAATATTGACCTTGGAAAAGCAGAGTGCTTCTCAGGGGTGGGGGGATGGTGTGGGGGTGGAAGAAGAGGACTTTCTGATACGTTGCCCACAGAACATTCTTAATCAAAATGTCTCCTGTCTAGCCGAATGCATTCAGTGTAGAGTCTGAGGAACAGAGAATATAATAACAGAATGCAAACCAGACACATTCCTAGGGGGAGAAAAGTCAAGCATCCAAAGCTAATGCATCCTGATAACAAAGGAGATAAAATGTATAACAAAACAGAAACACAAATGTCAGTTACTAACCAGGAAAATTATGTTTTAAAAAAAGTTAAAGTAGGGGCCCACTGGCGGTGATATGAAGGAGATGAGTCCAGCCAAACCTGCAGCAATAACAGATGTTCAAATCAGAGACATGTGAGGTGAGGAGTAATATTGAAAGACAGTCAACTATTGATGCCATATGTACTGATCAGGGATACCTTGGTGTCCTTTACACAGACCCTTATGCAGTCGGACTCTGATAATCCAGAATCTCAGGACCTCGGTAGTGCCAGACTCCAGAGTTTCCCTGTGTTACTCCTATTAATATCCCAACCACTGTTAATTGCCTTTTCTTAAGTTTGGGTTTATTATTGTCACATGTACTGAGGTACAGTGAAAAACTTTTCTTGCATACTGATTGTACAGATCAATTCATTACACAGTGCATTGAGGTAGTACAGAGTGCACTGAGGTAGTACAGGGTAAAAACAATAACAGAATATGGAGTAAAGTGTCACAGCCACAGGGAAGTGCATTGTAGGCAGACGATAAGATAAAATATTTAGTTATTAGTCACGTACATCGAAACACACAGTGAAATGCATCTTTTTGGGTTACTGAGAATGTTCTGGGGGCAGCCTGCAAGTGTCGCCATTCTTTCCGGCGCCAACATAGCGTGCCCACAACTTCCGGACCTGGGCGTCTTTGGAATGTGGGAGGAAACTGGAGCGCCCGGAGGAAACCCACGCAGATGCACGGGGAGAACGTACAGACTCCTTACAGACAGCGGCGGGAATTGAATCTGGGTCGCTGGTGCTGTGATAACATTATGTTAACTGCTACACTACTGTGCCGCCATACAAGGTACAAGGTATAAGGTCAAACAAGGTAGATTGTGAGGTCAAGAGTCCATCTTATTGTGTCAGGGAATGGTTCAATAGTCGTATCACTGTGGAATAGATTTTAAAAAATAATTTTTTTTCAATGGATTAGGTTACTATAAAGAAAGCACAGGAGGTGGGGCCCATGTGAGCTCAGAAAGTGCAGGAAATAGGACTCCAGTAAGTCTAAAGGGAGCAGAGGAAAAGGGGCCCCAGTAAATCTAAAGGCAGTACAGGAAATGGGGCCCTGGTGAGTTTTAAAGGGAGCACACAAAATGGATCCCCAGTGAGCTTAAAAGGAGCACGGAAAAGGGACCCTGGTGAGTTTAAAGGAAATCTGGGAAGTATCACCTGGTGAACCGGCTGCCAACCCTTTGGGATTTCTAATCGGATGGTGGATTATCGGAGTTTTACTGTAGTTAATCAGGCAAGTCGATAAGCTGGTTAAAAAGCATTTCCTCATAACCCTGTCAACCTCCCTGCCTTATTGTCCTTCACTTGGTCACTTCAATGAACAATTCACCATGTGAAATGCCTGAAATGCTTAGCGAGCTTTATAAAGTATTATTTCACGATAGGATTCCTGGGGAATTCCAATTAAAAAAATGGACCGATGGGAAGTCTTGCACAGAAGGCTTCAGACATTAAACAAACGTTACTACATAAATCACCTGCAGAACCTGAAGGTTTATGAAACAAAACAATAAATGTTCTAAGGAGGTGCACAGTGTTGTAATCGGTGAATTTACAAACCTCATTAGACACATAAATAGCACAAGATGACTAGATGAAATGACATGTTATTCCAATCTTTCATTAAAAATAAGGTCAAACACTTTGCGTCCTGAAATTATTGCCCATTTAGTTTGACTTCTATAAATGAAATACTCCAAAATCTTTTGAATTGAATGAATTGTATTCTACCTAATGAGGGAACAGGCTATAACTTCAAGTTAAGAAAGAGAATGGAAACATTGATCGGCTGCTACAAAATACAGGAGATTTGTTTGAACATGATAATGCCATCGGCTACTGAAGGTAATGCAATTAATTCCACATCTTATATTTTATACAGAATTTAATTAGATCCCTTGCAGGAAGCTCATGGCTAAAGGTGAAAACCCACAGATTCAAGATGAACTAAATTGGACCATTAATTGGCCAAATATAACAAATGTAGAGTACTTATTAACGACAATACCTTCTGTATGGCTGGTAGCAATGTGGAGTCTCCCAAGAATTAACCCCATGCCTTTCAATGCTTAAGCAAGTGAGTCAATGGCCTTAGCAAGAATGCTGCAAGTTGAATATCCATTTCTGGAAAACTTTGGACAAATTTAAGGACCTGGCAATGAAGGGGCCAGGAATATTCTAGGGCGGAAGGAAAGAGAAATCAAGAAATTGGGGTAAGATGAGGAAAAGCCTGGCCTTCAAATGGTCTACTCTGAAACCTGATTTATGGTTTTAGCTCAATGCCTTTGGATTTCGATGTATCCGTACGTAATTTATTCAGATGTTGTTCAGCTGGGAAAATCCAGAGAAATATAGAAAAGTAGGAGAGGGAGTAGACCATTATGCTCATCTAGCCTACCCTACCTTCAATACAATCATGGCTGATAGAAGTTTTGTTCAAGTTCCCCTGTGAATACCTGGCATCTGTAGACTTGACAAACTCACAGAGTCACTGGGTGGGGAATACCATGAGCTGTATCATTATCTCAGCAAATCACAGCATGAGTACTATTTTAAAAACACTGTATCATACACAGAGGTATGGGATTATGGAACAGAGCAGTGAAGTGCAGTTGGTTGGTTCTGGAGTGATACAAATGAATCCCAATCACAATTTAAATGGGAGGCATCTGACAAATGTTATCGCCCAGGCCTGTACCAGACAGACAACTGCCACATTTATAGTATGTGTGACAGAATATTTTCCACTATGAGAAGTTACTTGCTGTGTTATTTATTGTTGGCTGGACACCATTCTGGTTAAAAATGGTTATTTGCAAGTATTTTTGTTAGCTGCAGAGAATATGCTCACTCAATCATTTTACAAAAGCTCAAAGCGAATAGGCAGATAAACCACTTGAATCAAATACCAATAACAATGACCAGTTGAGTCATAATCCACCGCAAATGGTAAGGATGGACATCAGGCACCTACTACAGAAAGACAATAATGAACCAATTGTCCAGCCCTAGGAAGAGGACGATATCCCAGGGGATCTCAGAGATTCTTGATGCTGGAATCTGAAACATAAAACTCAATAGGTCAGGCAGCATCTGTGGAAGGAAAGGAATTGGCAATGTTTCAGGTCAAGAGCCTACATCAGGATTTTCCAATTCCAGGTAACCCTCTCCTGCCCCAATTCACCCATTTTTGTCACTTAAAAAGCAGTCCTGATGAAGGGCCTCAACCCAAGACACTGGCATTTCCTTTCCCTCCCACAGATGCTGCTCGACCCGCTGAGTTCCTCCAGCAGTTTGTTTTATGCTCCAGATTCCAGCATCTGAAGTCTCTTGTGTTTCCACATCACTTGCATGCTCACCACCAGACTCCTGAAACAAACACTCCATTCTGACCTCCATCAGGAGACAAGGTTACCAGGTGAGCCAAGGAAAAGGTTCAAGGATGTGCTGAAAGCCTCCTGGAAGAAATGCAACATTCCCAGTGAATACTGGGAATCTCTGGCCCATGACCATTCAAACTGGAGAAGGAACATTCAGAATGGGATTGAGAACCTTGAAGCCATGCATTGGGAGCACAAAGTGGCCCTGCATAAGTGGTGGGAGGAACACACCACTCATTTATCTACCCACCTACCCATTCCCATCAGCCACCTCCTGCCCTCCCCACCTCAGTGGTTACTGTATCGTCCTTGTCATTGATTCCAAAGGGACTGCAAGGAATTTCATTGCATCCTGGTGTCAATGATAATAAACTAATTTGAATCTGAATCTGAGTCTGCCTAAGAGGAAGAAGAGAAAAAACAGAACTTATTTACTGATGCAAACATTTTCTTTTAATTTGATTCAAATTATTTGGAACATAAAATTAAGTCAAATGGCTGGGTCAAATTGGTGCATTTCTGCATGTTCTATGTAATTGCTTGGGGTCAAAGAACTTGCTATCGATCTGTAACCTGAGCTACATAATGTGTTGGAATCTCTCTCGGCTCATGACAACAGGACACGGTCTCAGTGCTCAGCAGGGCACTGAATCAGAGCAGTCCTGCCCAGGTACAGTGTCATTAAAACAAACAGCCAGTTACTAGGCAAAGACACCAACCTGCATCCCAATGAGTGGGTTGTACTGTGGAACCCAGGTGACTGAGAAGGAGAAAATCAAACAGCTTTACAAGCTGGAAATCTGAAACAAAAATATTAGAAGCACTCAGCAGAACAAGCAGCATCTGTGAAGGGAGAAACAGTTAATGCTTCAGGTTTATTCTGATGAAGGACGTTGGACCTGAAATGTTATATGTTTTCCTTGCGACTGAGAAGTCACTTGTGCTTCAGACTACTTGCCGATGCATCTTCAACAGCTCTGCCAAATTGGGAAAAATGTGAAACATTCCCCTCTGCTTCCCCATTGCAGTTTAACCAGTACAGGCGATTATTCAAGCCATGGAACTAGAAGAACAACACCTCACACTCAGCCTGGGGAGTCTACAATCCAACAGCACGAACATTGAATTCTCCAATTTCTTGCAATCTGCTCCCCCTCTGTCCCTTTTCTCTCTCCTCCTGATCTACTCAGTTCCTCCTACACCCACCACCAGCCCCCCATCACCCTGTTTCTTTCCCCTCCTCTACCCACTCCATCTGTCCATCACCCACACACTCCCCCCACCCCCGGGTCCCACCCCCTCCCCACTGTTTCCATCTGCCCTCCCCACCTCCCTCACTTGGTTCTTGCCCCACCTTCCTTTCCTCTCAGATCGCACCATCTGCAGCCCTTTGTTGCCTCCACCTCTCACCTCCCGGCCTCTTGTTGTTATTCCCACTCCCCCCTCCTCCACCTGCCTATCGCCCCTCCTCATCTGGATCCACCTATCGCTTGCCAGCTCTTGCTCAACCCCTCTTTATACTGGCTAACTCCCCACTACCTTTCAGTCCAGATGAAAGGTCTTGATCTGAAACGTCGACTGTCCATTTCCCTCCACAGATGCTGCCTGACCCGTTGAGTTCCTCCAGAATGTTGTTTTTTTTTTTGCTTTGGAACTTCCTTGTGTGCCTCGTCTCTGTTCAGTAGGTCTCTGTTCCATCCAGAACACCCAGGGGAAACCCACATGGTCACAGGGAGAACATGCAAACTCCATACAGACAGCACCAGAGGTCAGGATTGAACCTGGGTCACTGGAGCGGTGAGGCAGCAGCTCGACCTGTTGTGTAAAGTGGCAAATATGACTGAAGCTGGACTGCAAACCATTCAGTTTAAACAGTACCCAGGGATCGATAATAAATGCTGACCTTGCCTGCACCTGTGAGTAGATATAAAAATCCCAAACTGATGTAATTTTCCAAAATTTTTCAGCTAACATTATTAGATTTAAACCTGTCCCCTAATCATTGGTCCATGCCTACCCCAGGGGCAAAGCCACACAATGCTACTGGACCAAGTTAATAACTAGCACAATACTGTGAGCAACACCCAGGAGGACCAGCACAGAAGCCACTTAAAGATCGTTTATTTTACTTTAATAGCACGCAATCTATGTTTATGCCTACATAATACTTTAACAATGCGCAGAAACTCAATATTCCTGTTACACTTGTAATCTCCGCAGTAGGAAATATATTGTTGCCACATTCGAAAACAGCTTGACAAATCATAGTCAATGCCTTTTAGATCAGTTTATTTGTATTAAAGCACCATGAAATGAACAGGACCTTTCTGCATCAAGCCACTAAGCAGTTGAAGACTGGCATTCTCATGTTATTAATGGTCCTCATCAAGGACGGAGGTTGAGATTTCATGGTCTCTCTGAGGAGGCGACCGTGAAACCAACCCATGGGGAAGAGGGTCATCTCCAGTCTGACAACCCTCAAGGATTTCCTACTGTGACAAGATACTGAAGGTAAAAATCCAAGATGTTTTCCATGGGTAACTCCTGGGAGAAGATTAATCGGGGCCTTAAAAATAACCTCCTTACTTACTTCCTCCCAACACTTCTGTTTATTAGTTGTCAAGGCATTGAGAAATGGGGGGGGTTGGCCAAGTGTTTGACTGACATCAAGCTCATCCAATAATTGATGGTATGAAGAAAATGTGGGTGGGGTAGAGTTTGACTGACATGAAGATTATCCAATAGTTGATGGTATAAAAAAAAGGGCAGGGTGGTGTTTGACTGACTTCAATATAATCCATTCATTGATGGCGTGAAGAAAATGGGGTGGGGTAGTTTTTGACTGGCATCAAGATCATCCAATAGTTGATGGTATGAAATGAGGAACCGCAAGGATTGATCTTTCAGGCAACCAATGGAGTGTGGAGGTTGGAAGTTTGGAAGTTGGCAGTCATGTGACTCAATCTCCAGCAATGACTAAGCTTTCTGATAGCAGTGACAAAATTTATTGTAAATGTAGGCAACTCCCACATGACCTCCCAACCCCCTGACATCTACACCAAGACAGACAAGCACAACAGGTACGCAACAGGACCACCACCAAGAGGTTTCCCTTCCCAGCGGCAACCATCCTGATTTGGAAATATATCACTGGCCCTTCGTTGCCATCGGGTCTAAATCCTGGAAATCCTTTCTCAACAGCACTGAGGCCGCACCTTCACCAGAAGGACTGCAGCGGTTCAAGATGGAGGCTTACCCCCACCTTCTCAAGGGCATTTGGGTTTGAGCAATAAATGCTGGCCTTGCCACCAATGCCCAGATCCTGCAACGTGAATAAAAAATTCTTCATCCAAAGGAAGACTTGCTTTTATAAAGTGACATCCATATTTTCCAAGGACATTCTGAAGCCACAGCAGCCCATGAGGTGCCAAAGGAACTCAGCGGGTCAGGCAGCATCTGTGGAAACAAATGGACAGTTGGTGTTTTGGGTCGAGACCCTTCATCTGGACTGAAAGATAGAGGGGAGATGGCCGATGTAAAGAGGTGAGGGGAAGGTGTGGGGCAAGAGCTGGCAGGTGATAGGTGGATCCAGATGAGGAGAGGTGATGGGCAGATGGAGGAGGGAAGAGGAGAAATAGGCTGGGATAGGTGGAGGCAACATGATGGAATCTGATAGGAGAGGTGGAGCATGGAACCAAATAAGGGAGATGGAGAGGGTAGATGGGAACAGTGGGGGGGAGGGGACCCAGTGGGAGGAGTGTGTTGGTGATGGGCAGATGGAGTAGAAATTCCCCTCCAGTTTGCCTCCACGGATGCTGCCTGACCTGCTGAGTTCCTCCAGCATCTTGTCTGTTTCTTTGCTCCAGATTCCAGCACCTGCATTCTCTTGTGTCTCCAATGAATCCATGAAGTCCTCCTGGATATAATCACACTAGTGAAGTGGGTGATAGCCAACTTGCACACAGCAAGCTCCCACCAGCAGCTGTGAAACACCAGAACATCTGACTCTCCACAAAGATATTGATAGGTATTGGGGAAGAGAGAAGAAAGATAACTTCTGCTTCACTTCACAGTCAGTCCAAGGGACTTTTATGTCCCTCTGAGAGAGCAGACAGAGCCTAAGTAAAATATCTCCTTCAAAAAATGGGGACCTCTAACAGTGCTGCACTCCCACAGTACTGCATCAGAGTATCAGCCCAGAATATGGGTGGTATAATGGCACAGCAGGTAGTGCTGCTGCCTCGCAGTTCCAGGGACCCAGGTTCGATCCTGACCTCGGATGCCATCTGTACAGAGTTTGCATGCTCCCTCCATGACTGTGTGGTTCCGGATTCCTCCCACATCCCAAAGAAATTGCTGGCTGGTTGCATCATAACCTGGTATGGCAGTTCGAATGTACAGGAACATAAAAAGCTGCAGAGAGTAGTGGACCCAGACCTAGATATCACAGGCACATCCCTCCCCACCATCGGTCGTATCTACAGGAGGGGCTGGCTCAAGAAGGCAACATCCATCATCAAGGTTCCCCACCATCCGGGCCATGCCATCTTTTCGCAGCTACCATCGGGCAGGAGGTACAGAAGCCTGAAGTCCCACACCACCAGGTTCAACAACAGCTACTTCCCTTCAACCATTCAGTTCTTGAACCAACCTGCACGACCCTAATCACTACCTCAGTATAGCAACACAATGACCACTTTGCACTACAATGGAATTTTTTTTCTAATTATTTTCTTTTTGTATAATTTCTGTTGAATTTATGTTTTTCTTGTGAATGTTGTGTACTTGATGCTATGTGCCTGTGATGCTGCTGCAAGTAAGTTTTTCATGGTACCTGTGCACACATGTGCATATGACAACAAACTTGATTTTGACTTTGATTGAACCTCAGCCAAAAAGGAGCACCTTTGACAGAGTGCATACATCTACTTGTGCTTATAACAACAAACTCACCTTTGACTTTGATAGGTTAAATCCTTTAGTGTTTGTAAGTGGCAAAATAAAGCAAAGTTCATGGGCAGGTATGAGAGAATAGAGTACAGGAAAACATGGGAATGGGTCCGATAGGAGGGCTGGCATGGACACAGAGGACTGATTGGCCTCCTTCTGTGTCATAAGTATAAGGTAAGATATTTGCTCTCAAGCTTCTCTGTTAGACTGGAACCCGCAATCTTCTGAGAGAGTGGGGCCCATGGTGCCCATAGCTGAACAAATTGAAGCCTGGTCTCCAGTGTATTCCACACTTGCACATCTATTTGCCTTGCAAACCTTCGACTTGAAAGCTGCTGTTTACCAGTCCTTTGATTTGATTAAGTGGGTTTAATGCGGTGAAGTCTCAGCCAAGAACCCTGCAGAGTTGTTGGGAAGAGAGCAATCAACGGTGAATTTTAACAGCACATGAAAGCCGTGTTTTCTGGAAGAATTACACCAACTACTCCCTCTCAGCAGTATGTTTAGGGAGTTCCCCACAACTTGATTAAACCTTGACCCTGCAGACAAGGGATGACAGGGCAAGAAGTAAAAGAATAATGAAGGCTGGGTTTAATGAAATTATGCAAAATGAATTTGGTTTCATCGTTAATTCACACAGATGTATTTTTTGGCCCATTCTCTTCTCCTCTTAGTACCCAAGTGTCAGTCAGAGGAAGGTAAGGTTAGAAGCAACTGCTCTGTCAATCAATTTGATCATATTTGATCTGTGTGACCTCTCTCCACATTGCTCTCTTTCCCCCACATCCCCTAAACCCTTTGGTTAACAAAACTCTGTCAATGTCAGTGACCTGTCAATGGCCACATAGGGAGAGGATTTCTCCAACTCTCTCCGTGTAGAACCCAACATTATTCCCGAAACCCTGGCTCCAATTTTTAGACTGTGGGTCCTTGTCCCAGACTCCCTGAGCAGTGGGAATGATTTCTCCCCACTAACATTGTGATACCTTCCAAAAGGATCAGACGTTGCCCTTATGAATGCCTTGGAATACAGGCCTAGTATCTGCAATGTCTTCTCATAATTGGTAAATTGGTTTATTATTGTTACATGTACCAAGGTACAGTGAGAAACATTGTTTTGCATGCCATCCACACAGATTATTTCTTTATTAGTCACATGTACATCAAAACACACAGTGAAATATGTCTTTTTGCATTGCTAAGAATGTGCTGGGGGCAGCCCTCAAGTGTCGCCACTCTTCCTGCGCCAACATACCATGCCCGCAGCTCCTAACCCGTACGTCTTTGGAATGTGGGAGGAAACCAGAGCATCCAGAGGAAACCCACGAAGACACGGGGAGAACGTACAAACTCCTTACAGGCAGCAGCGTGAATTAAACCTGGGTTGCTGGCACTGTGTTAGCATTACACTAAGTTCATCACATCAGTACATTGAGGCAGTACAAGGAAAAAACAATAACGGAATGCAGAATAATGTGTTACAGCTACAAAGAAAGTGCAGCGCAGCAGACAATAAGGTGCAAGGCCATGACAAAGTCAAAGTCGAGTTGATTGTGATATGCACAAGTACATAGCCTCACAGCTGCAATGAAAAACCACTTGTCCATCTTATCATACAAGGGAACCATTTAATGGTCTTATAACAGTGGGATAGAAGCCGTCCTTGAACCTGGTGGTACGTGCTTTCAGGCTTTTGTATCTTCTGCCCAATGGGAGGGGGGAGAAGAGAGAACGTCTGGGGTGGATGGGGTCTTTGATTATGCTGGCTGCTTTATCAAAGCAGCGAAGGTACCCCATTTGCCCGCATTTGGTTCACATCCCTCTAAACATTTCCTATCCACGTACCTGTCCAAATACCTTACAAATTTTGTTAATGTACCTGCTTCAACCATTTCCTCTGGCAGCTCATTCCATATACTGACCACTCTCTGGGTGAAAAAGTTGCCCTTCAGGTTCCTATTAAATCTGTCCCCCCTCGTCTTAAACCTATGCCTTCCAGTTCTTGATTCCCCAACCCTGGGAAAAAGACCGTGCATATTCACCCTGTCTATGCCCCTCATAATTTATACAACTCCATCAACTTCCCCTGCAGTGATGTAATCATATCTGTCACATGTATTACTGTGAGCGTGGGTCATCTGTGGGAGAACTCTTGAATATACTACAGACATCTTGAGCATCACCTAAATATCAGTCAGCAAATTCTGCAATGCACTTTGTTAGAAGTTAAATACCCACTGAGCGCATGTGCTTTATACCTCCAAAGCCAACACATCCTTCTATTCACCCTCTGCAGCCTTGCCAATTAGATGATGATCCAGGGTTAACCTTCTGAGTGAATGCTGCCCATTTGTTTCACCTCATTTTCCTCATGTGTCCTTCTGACATACAAGGAGGCCACTCATCCCATGCAGTAGATGCTAACTCTTAGCGCAATTTCATCAATCCTGTTGCTTCACTGACTTCCCTGTGGCCTGTACTCCTCTCAGATGTCCATTAACTTCCCCCTGCTCCTCCTACCACTCACCCACAGATGGGGGGGGGGGGGGGTTGAAATTTACAGTGGCCAATGAACCTACTGACTGGCACATGTTTGGGATGTGAGAGGAAACCAGAGTACCCGGGGTAAACCCACTCAGTCACAAGGAGAATGTGCAAACTTCACGCAGACAGCGCCGGAAGTCAGAGTTGAACCTGGATCACTGGAGCTGTGAGGTAACAGCACTACCTGCTGCACCACTAGAACCATAGACTCTTACAGCAAGGAAACAGGCCCTTCGGCCCAAGTGGTCCATGCTGACCAAGAGTTAGTCCCACTTGCCCGCATTTGGTTCATATCCCTCTGAACGTTTCCTCTCCATGTACCTGTCCAAATACTTTTTGAATGTTGTTAATGTACCTGCCTCAACCACTTCCTCTGGCAGCTCATTCCATATACTGACCACCCTCTGGGTGAAAAAGTTGCCCCTCAGGTTCCTATTAAATCTATCCCCTCTTGCCTTAAACCTATGCCTTCCAGTTCTTCATTCCCCAACCCTGGGAAAAAGACTGTGCGTATTAACCCTGTCTATGTCCCTCATAATTTATACAACTCTATCAGATCGTTCCTTATTCTCCTGCATGCCAATAAAAAAGTCCCAACCTGCTCAACCTCTCTCCATAACTCAGACCCTCGAATCCTGGCAACATTCTCATAAATCTCCTCCGCACTCTTTCCAGCTTAATAGCATCTTTTCTATAGCAGGGTGATCAAAACTGAACACAATATTCCAAATGCAGCCTCACCAATGCCCCATATAGCTGCAACATAACATCCCAACTTCTATACTCGGTGCCCTCACTAATGAAGACCAGCGTGGCAAAAACCTTCTTCACCACCCCATCTACCTGCAACACCACTTTCAGGGAACCATGTACTTGCTTGTACTCCTAGGTCCCCTCTGTTCTGCAACACTCCCCCACTATGCCTCAGTTGAGTACAATGTAGCCAAGAGATGCAAAAGATCCAGACCTACCCGAGGCAGAATTATCGTAAGTGCCTTCATAGGTGTAAATAAAAGGAGTTTAGGGAAGGTCAGATGAATGGGTACAAATGAGGGGAGTTTATTTGCAAACAGCAGTGATTGGAATGGAAAACAAACAGAAAATGCTGGAGATACTCACAAGGTCAAGCAGCGTCTGTGGAGAGCGAAGCAATGTTAATGTTTCAGGTCAATCCTATCTGGAGCATCACAGCTTGGTATGGCAACTGCTCTGCCCAGGACAGCAAGAAACTAAAGAGAGTGTGGACACAAGCCCAGCGCGTCATGGAAACCAGCCTCCCCTCCTTGGACTCTATGTCTTTACTCTCGCTGCCTTGGTAAAGCAGCCAGCACAATCAAAGACCCCACCCACCCAGATCATTCTCTCTTCTCTTCCATCAGGTAGAAGATACAGGAGCCTGAGGGCACATACCACCAGGCTTAATGACAGCTTCTATCCCACGGTGATAAGACTATTGAACAATTCTCTTATACGATGAGATAGACTCTGACCTCACGATCTACCTTGTTGTGACCTTGCACTTTATTGCACTGCATTTCCTCTGCAGCTGTGACACTTTACTCTGTACTGTATTGTTTTTACCCGTACTACCTCAATGCACTCTGTACTAACTCAATGTAACTGCACTGTGTAATGAATTGACCTGTACAATCGGTATGCAAGACAAGTTTTTCACTGTACCTCGGTACAAGTGACAATAATAAACCAACACCAATACCAGTGCCAATGATTTTTCATCATAACTGGGAAGGCAGTATCCTTGGCCATACGTCTGTGAATTTCAGAAGCAGAGAACAGCACACAGGCACCACTGTGCTGCAAAGTGTGTGACCAGGAGAATTATTGCCTAGGAAGTGGTTCCTGGTCAACTGCACTGAACAAGCTTTAGAGTGGTTGCACTCTGAAATTCATTCCACTGAAGTCAAAGCAATGCATTCCAGAGTCGGGGTTATAGAATACTACAACACAGAAACAGGCTCTTTGGCCCATCTAGTCCATGCTGATCTGATCTTCTGCCTAGTCCCTTCTACCTGCACGCGGACCATATCCAGCCTTATACCTATCCAAACTTCTCTTAAGTGTTACAGTTGAACCCCACATCTACCACTTCCACTGGCAGCTCGTTCCACACTCGCACCACCCCTCTGAGTGAAGAAGTTTCCCCTCAGATTCCCCTTAAATATTTCACCTTTCACCCTAAACCTATGACCTCTAGTTTTAGTCTCACCCAACCCGAATGCCTGTATGCATTCACCCTATCTATACCCCTCATAATTTTGTATACCTTTATAAAATTTCCCCTCATTCTCCTGCGCTCCAGGGAATAAAGTCCTAACCTATTAAACCTTTCCCTATAATTCACGTCCTCAAGTCCCAGCAACATCCTTGTAAATTTTCCCTGCACCCTTTCAAGCTTACTGATACCATTCCTGTAGGTAGGTGACCAGAACTGCACACAGTACTCCAAACTCGGCCTCACTAACATCATGTACAACTTCAACATAACATCCCAACTCTTATATTCAATGCCCTGATTTATGAAGGCCAATGTGCTAAAAGCTCTCTTTATGACCCTCTCTACCTGTGATGCCACTTTCAAATAATTATGAATCTGCATTCCCAGATCCATTTGTTCTACCACACACCTCAGAGCCCTACCATTCACTGTGTAAGTCTTACCCTGGTTTGTCCTCCCAAAGCACATCACTTCACACTTGTCTGCATTAAATTCCATCTTTCAGTTTTCAGCCCATTTTCCTTGCTGGTCAAGATCAAGCTGCAAGCTTTGGTAGCCTTCCTCGCTGTCCACTACACCCCCAATCTTGGTGTCATCCACAAATTTGCTGATACAGTTTACCACATTATCATCTAAATTATCTCTGCGGCACACCACTAGCCACAGGCCTCCAGTCAGAGAGACAACCATCTACTACCACTCTCTGGCTTGTCCCGCTAAGCCAATGTTGAATCCAATTGACTACTTCAACCTGAATGCCACTTAACCTTCTGGACCAGCCTCATGCAGGACTTTGTCAAAGGCCTTTCTAAAGTCCAAGTGGGCAACATCCATTGCCTTTCTTTCATCAACCTTCTTGGTAACCTCCTTGAAAAACTCTATATGATTGGTTAGACATGAACTGCCACGCACAAAGCCATGTTGACCTATCCCTAATCAGGCCCTGTTTATCCAAATACTTATACATCCTGTTCCTCAGAATACCTGCCAATAATTTACCTACGACTGACGTCAGGCTCACCGGCCTATAATTTGCCAGCTTATTCTTAAAGCCCTTCTTGAAGAACGGAACAACATTAGCTATCCTCCAGTCCTCTGGCACCTCACCCTCAGGTATCTCTGCCAGGACCCTTTGGCTCTTAATATACCTATGGAAACCCTTGGGATTCTCTTTCACTCTGTCTGCCAGAGCAACCACATGTCCTCTTTTAGCCCTCCTGGTTTGTCTCTTGTGTTTTTTTTGCATTTCTTATACTCCTCAAACACCTCATTTGATCCTAACTGCCTATACCTGATATGTGCCACCTTCTTTTTTTTACCAGGGCCTCATTATCCCTCGATAACCAGGGTTCCCTAAGTCTGTTAGCCTTGCTTTGATCCTGACAGGAACATACAGATTCTGTGCTCTTAAGATTTCACTCTTGAAGGCCTCCCACTTACCAAGCATCTCTTTGCCGGAAAACAACACGTTCCAATGCACGCCTGTCAGATCCCTTCTGATGCCATCAAAATTGGCCTTACTCCAATTTAGAATCTCAACCTAAAGACCAGTCCTACCCTTCTCCATAATTATCTTGCAACTAATTATGGTCACCGGATCCAAAGTGTTCCCCTACACACACTTCTGTCACCTGCCCTGTCTTGTTACCTAAGAGGAGATCCAGCATCGCACTCTGTAGTGGGGACCTCTACATATTGATTAAGGAAACTTTCCTGAACATATTTGGCAAACTCTATCTCATCCAGTCCTTTAACAGTATGGGAGTCCCAGTCAATATGTGGAAAGTTAAATTCACCTACTATCAGAACTTTATATTTCTTGCAACTGTCTGCTACCTGTCTACAAATTTGTTCCTCTAAATACCGCTGACTATTGGGAGATCTATAATATAGTCCCATAAACGTACTAATCTCTTTTTAATTCCTCAGTTCTACCCATAGTGCCTCAGTAGTTGAGCCCTCCAGTATGTCCTCTCTGAGCACTGCCGTGACATTTTCTCTGATGAGTAATGCCACCCCTCCCCCTTTAATACCTCCCCTATGTCATGTCTAAAACATCAGAACCCCAGAACATTGAGCTACAAGTCCTGCCCCTCCTGTAACCAAGTCTCACTAATGGGTGCAACATCATAATTCCACGTGCTGATTCATGCTCTAAGTTCATCTGCCTTACCTGCAATACTCCCCTCATTGAAATAGATGCATGTTAGAACATTAGTCCCACCCATGCTCATCAACCGGTCGATTTCTATCTTTGCTTCTAGGCTTAACATCTGCTCTCCCCACAGCCTCTCCATTTGCTGCCCTGTCACTCTGGTTCCCACCCCCCTGCATCTCCAGTTTAAACCTCCCCCCCCCCGAGCAGCACTAACAAACCTTCCTGCAAGGATATCGGTCCCCTTCCAGTTCAGGTGCAAACCGTCTCATTTGTACAAGTCCCAGCTGCTTTGGAAGAGAGCCCAATGATCCAAAAATCTGAAGCCCTCCCCCTGCACCATCTCCTTAGCCACATGTTAAACTGCACTAACTTCCTATTTCTTGCGTGGCACGGGTAGCAATCCTGAGACCACCACCCTGGAGGTCCTGTCTTTCAACTTAGCACCCAACTCCCTGAACTCACTTTGTAGGACCTCGTCACCCTTCCTGCCTATGTCATTGGTACCAATGTGGACCATGACTTCTGGCTTAAGAATGCTGTGGACTCGATCCGAGACGTCTCTGACCTTGGCACCTGGGAGGCAACCTACCATCCAGGAGTCTCATTCTCGTCCACAGCATCTCCTGTCTGTTCCCCTAACCCATGAATCTCCTATCACTACCGCAGTCCTCTTCTCCCCCCTTCCCTTCTGAGTCACAGAGCAAGACTCAGTGCCAGAGACCTGGCCGCTGTGGCTTTTCCCTAACCCTTTTGGGTCATCCTACCCAAGAGTATCCCAAAATGGTCAACTTGTTATTGAGGGGAACGGCTACAGGGGTACTCAGCACTGACCACCTATCACCTTTCCCTCTCCTGATGGTCACCCAGCTACCTGCCTCCTGCAACTTAGGTGTGCCTGCCTCCCTGTAATTCCTGTCTATATACTCCTCAGCCTCCCGAATGATCCAGGGTTCATCCAGCTCCAGGTTCAGTTCCCTAACGTGGTCTGTAAGGAGCTGCAGCCGGATGGCCTTCTCGCAGATATAGTCATCATGGACACTGGAGGACTCCCTGACTTCCCACATCCTGCAAGAGGAGCACACCACTGTCCTGAGTGTCATTCCCACTGCTCTAACTGTACGATAACAAAGAACGAAGGAAAACTTACCAGAACCTCACCTTAGCCTCCGTTCACTTCCTCCACCTCTTCTTGCTGAAGTCTCGAGCCAAAGCCTCAAGATCCCACTCTTACACTGAGCCACGCACAAAATGGCCGCTCCACAATGGCCGCTCCACTTGACCTTACCTTCTTTTTATTGGCTACTGCTGCCCAACACACAGGTTCAACACACAGCTGTACACACATTTAAGCTGGCAGGGGGAAAATTCCTTGTTCTTATCCCTAACATTCCCAGATCAAATACTAACACCATTTCCCTCTCCGCAGATGCTGCCTGACCTGCTGAGTATACCCAGCTTTCTCTGCATTTCTACGACATCCTTGGTACTTTGCTGTCATGTTGATGTTTGTCATAGTTTTCTGAAGAGAGAGCTCAAGATCAGAAATGTCAGGAGTTGGAATAAGTTGAAGATTCTGCTTTTGAGCATTCTGGGAGCCAATAAGGTTGGTTTCTTTTGACCCCACAGAGTTGAATTTTGTCTCATGACTTAGGAATGGAAGGCAGTGTTGAAAGTTTGAGCACAAAGAGGGGAAAAGTGAGCTACTTGTAAGACAGCTCGTGATTAGTTGGGCTGATGTAAATCACACATCCAACCTTTGTGAAGGTATAAGGTTAGGGAGGATAATCTAGAAACTTGTTCAAATTAGTTTTATAGAGAAACCAACCAGTGTTTCATCAGCTGTAGATTCACAATGGCAACTACAATGAATGAACAGCAAATCAGGGGTTCCCCATGTCCAGGAGTGAATGCGGAATGGACACATTTTCTTTCTCAGCCGGCTGAGACTGGGTGTCAAATGAAAGGGCCAGAAACTGAGGCTGATAGATGTTCATTGATCAACATTGTTGGGGTTTATGGAAGGAATGCAGGTAGATAGACTGGTGTTGTGTTCTCTGGTACTTAGAAGATAAGGCATCTTTATTAGTCACATGTACATCGAAACACACTGTGAAATGCATCTTTTGCGTAGACTGCTCTGGGGGCAGACACGCTTCCGGCACCAACATAGCATGCCTACAACTTCCTAACCTGTTCGTCTTTGGAATGTGGGAGGAAACCAGAGCACCTGAAGGAAACCCACGCAGACACGGGGAGAACATACACACTCCTTATAGATAGCAGCCGGAATTGAACCCGGGTCACTGGCGCTGTAATAGTGTTACGCTAACTGCTACAAATGAGAGGAGATCCTATCGAAGTGTATAAGAAAGGCTTAACAGGCCAGATACCAACCTGAAAAGCCCTAATTCTACCTCGGACTACATTTCTCTCAGCTTGCACTAATGTCATTACAGTTTTTTTGTTTATTGTGTTGTGCAGGTTATGTATAATTTATGTTAATTTAAGTTTATGTAATTGATGTTTGACATGTGTTACGGACTCGGTGAAAGTCCCTTTAAGATAGAGTGTGTGTGTGTGTGTGTGTGTGTGTGTGTGTGTGTGTGTGTGTGTGTGTGGTGTGTGTGTGTGTGTGTGTGTGTGTGTGTGTGTGTGCGCGCGTGTGTGCGTGCGTGTGGGGGGGGTGGCTTACGTCAATAGAAAATAAAGGACGTAATGACGTTGTTGAAGAAGTCAGAAGAAGGGAGGGAGAGAGAGAGAGAGAGAGAGGAGAAGGGAGAGAGCACCAGCCTTCTAGTGTTCTCTATCGATGGATGAGAAACAATAACTGTGTCTGCCACAGAAATCCATGTATGGAAATTGGAAGTAATCCGGTGGAGTTGACTTTGTTGCTGACACTGTAGAAGGAAACAGGTATTTGTGTGGACGACCACGATTCGATGCTTTTCGGGGTGAGGAAGTCACTGCCGTTAAAACACTGAGGTGTTGTCTGGGTTCCATCATGGAACATTTGGACTTCGTATTACTCTCTCTATGTTCTCTACATCTACATCTTATCTTCAGACAACGGTGGTCCGTTGAAGAAGCCTTTGCTCATGTTTCACCTTATGGCTTGCAGAACTGAACTTTAAGAACCATTCCTGAACTTGGAGTTGGGACTTTGCCGACACACACACAAAGAGTTTAGTTTTTGGGGGTTAATGTTCAAGGTTTAACATGTTGAATTTCTACATACTAACATTTTATTTTGATTCTACGTATTATCATAAGTGGTGATTAATGAAATAGTTTAAACACTGAATCATGACTCGGTGTGTTTCTTTTGTTGCTGGTTCGTGACACATGTTTGTAACATACTGTGCTGCTGCTGTAGAAAGCTAATTTTCATAGCATTTATACCCTGAGTATGTATGCCCATGACAATGAACTTAAACTTGAAATGGAGACACAAGAGACTGCAGACGCTGGAATCTGGAGCAAAGAAACAAGATGCTGGACGAACTCAGCAGGTGGGGCAGCGTCTGTTGCCTCTTCTTCACCCTCTGAAGCAGGGAGCAAGTTCAAGGGTAACCATGGACAGACCCTGAACATTGGCCTTACATCCTGGCAATGAATAAAGGCAAACAGCACATTATGGACTGAATGGAGTCTCTCTAAACAGCAGGGACCCAGGTGACCATGTGCCAGGGATGATGAGGAGACCTCATGCAAAGTTCCTCTTGCAGAAGTGGAACTTTTGAATAACATGACAAATCCCCAACACCACCAATGTTCCATTGGCACATCTGATCTGACTCGTACAAAGGGTTCATTTAATAGTCTTACCACAGTGGGATAGAAGCTGTCCATGAGCCTGGTGGGACGTGCTTTCAGGCTTTTGTATCTTCTGCCCGATGGGAGAGGGGAGAAGAGAGAATGGGAGAAGAGAGGTTTGTTGTATGGTCATTCCTTATGAATTTCCTTGAAACACAGGGAGGAGGTTTCCCTTGACTGAGGGGCGTAGGTCCAGGGAGCACTGATGACAAAGAGGGGTAGGACTGTTCAGGACAGGATGGAGGTAAACTGTTTCACTCAAAGGATGCTGAAGCTTTGGAATCCTCTACTCTGAAGGGCTATGGAGGCTCAGTCATTGAAATCATTCAAAACGGGGATTGATAGGTTTCTGGATATTAAGACATGGGGATAATGCAGGAAAGTGGTTTTGAGGTAGATGATTAACTATGACCTTGATGAATGGTGGAGCAGGCTCAAAGGGCTGAATGGTCTGCTTCTGCTTCTATCTCATCTACGTGCCTGTGAATGCTGCTGCAAGTAAGTTTTTCATTGTACCTGTACCTCACAATACTTGTGGACATGACAATAAACTCGGCTTGACTTGATTTTTCTTCGAACTGAATGAGAAGATGATGGAGGCTTGTTGAGATCTGGGATACCCTGTGAAGAATGCACACTCACGCACGGTAGCGTAAACATCTTGATGGTGTCAGTCACAGGGTTTCCTGAACCTTGGTGGCCAGTGATGATATCCACTTCTTGTTTAATATGATCTCTCTATGGTGTATAAAATCATGAGGGGTATAGACAGGGTGACTGCACACAGTCTTTTCCTCAGGACTGGGGAACTAAAAACTAGAGGGCATAGGTGTAAGGTGAGAGGGGAAAGATTTAAAAGGGACCTGAGGGGCAACTTCTTCACACAGAGGGTGGTGCATATATGAAACTAGCTGCCAGAGCAAGTAATTGAGGCAGGTACAATAACAATAGCCTATCTGGATGCATCATGGCTTGGAACGGCAACTGCTCTGCCTGAGACTGCAAGAAACTGCAGATAGTTGTGGACACAGCTCAGCGCATCACGGAAACCAGCCTCCCCTCCATGGACTCTGTCTACACTTCTCGCTGCCTCAGTAAAGCAGCCAACATAATCAAAGACTCCACCCACCCCAGACGTCCTCTCTTCTCCCCTCTCCCATCGGGCAGAAGATACAAGAGCCTGAAAGAACATACCACCAGGCTCAAGGACAGCTTCTATCCCACTGTTGTAAGTCTATTGAATGGACCCCCTTGTACAGTAAAATGGACTCTTAACCTCACAATCTACCTCGTCATAACCTTGCACCTTATTGTCTGCCTGCACTGCACTTTCTCTGTAACTGTAACCCTTTATTCTACATTCTGTTATTGTTTTACCTTGTGCTACCTCAATGCACTGTTGTAATGAACTGATCTGTGTGAATGGTATGCAGGACAAGGTTTTCACTGTACCTCGGTACATGTGACAATAATAAACCAATTCCAATTAACTGCCTCCTCAACTCAGGGGAAAATTAGGAGGGTGGACAATAAATGTCAGCTTTGCCAGTGACGCACCTATCCTGTGAACAAGCAAGAGAAGGAGAGAAATGGTGAATTGAAAATACGAAGGTTTTCTTCTCACTTAGACCTTGTGTGCTGCATCACCAGCACCCCCTGGTGGAGGCATCCGCACATCCGAGGAGTTTGCAGGTGAGCTTGCAGCTACACTCACTACCCTGGCCCTATATATTACCATCTCCTCCTTCCTGCACACAGCTTGTGTCGGACTCATTTATTAAAATAGCTGGTTTAAGACTGTCACATGCACTAATTAGCATTAGAAGTAACTGCCACTTGCAGAACACGGCGGCCATCTCTCACCATTATTAATTGCAGTTCCCTCTCAAACACTGAAGGCTCACTTCACCATCATGGGAGGAAAGAATTTACATTGCTTTATGCAATATAGGAAATTTATTCTGTACTGAACTGAAGCATCTCACAGATAAATAAGTACAGCGATGCCTTGTGTTAAAAAAAACCCTGTCAGAATAATGAAGAATAGGTCATGTTGCTTACTACAACAGGCAAGTCAAACCTTTTTGTGTGTAATACTGCCAATACATAGATAAATGTGCACTTAATTTTTGTTTCGGTTTTACTAAGCTTGTTAGTCGGAGGATAACATGGAAACCAGGGAGGGGCATTAAATGCTGGCGTTGCCAGCAGTATTCTGCTTGTCCTTCATGGAACCACAGTTTGTGTACAGTTTTGGTCACCCTGTTATAGGAAAGACATCATTGAACTGGAAAGGGTGCAGAGAAGATTTGCAAGGATGCTGCCAGGACTCGAGGGCCTGAGTTATAAGAAGTTGGGTAGGCAAGACTTTATTCCTTAGAAGACAGGAAATTGAGGGGTGACCTTATAGCAGTGTATAAAATCATGAGGGGCATAGATAGGGTGAATGCACACAGTCTTTTTCCCAGGGAAAGGGAATCAAGAACTAGAGAGCATAGGTTTAAGGTGAGTGGGGAATGATTTAAGAGGGACCTGAGGGGCAACTTCTTCACGTAGAGGGTGGTGGGTACATGGAACAACTGCCAGAGGAAGTGGTTGAGGCAGGTACAATAACATTTAAAAGGCACTTGGACGGATCCATGGATAGGAAAGGTTCAGAGGGATATGGGTCAAATGGGACTAGCTTAGGTGGGCATCTTGGTCAGCACAGACAAGTTGGGCCAAAGGGCCTGCTTCTGTGCTGTATGACTCTTTATGATTCAATAACGTTAGGTAGCTCACATTTTCGTTCTGCCTAAATCAGAACGGATTGCTTCTACCTGTCATCATGTTGGGTTAGTTTTTCTTTTTTCTATTAGTCTAACCCACTGGGAACGTGTTACAACCTTACTATTAAAACACATTATTACACAGACAAAGATTAATGTGCTGGTGACTGCCCTCATCAACACATATGGTCTTGCTTCATCGGAGAGATTTCCTTTGTTCTACCCACCTCTGTTCCACCTCCTTTGCTACCAACAATTCACATTTTTCCCCTTTTCCCAAATTCTGAGAAGGGTCTCAGAGCTGAATCATGAACTGTTTCTCCCTCCACTGGTGTTGCCTGGTCTGCTGAGTGTCTCCAGGCCTCCAGGGACCTGCCTGTGACCTCATCTTCCCCCAAAGGCCTGCCATGAAGAAATGGAGAGTTGCATCTCCAGGTTTTTCAGCTGACGGCAAGCCAGGAGTCAAAGTCAAGGTCGGTGGGGGCTCAAAGTCACAAACAGGCATTGACTAACCAAGTAAATGGATAAACTTCAGGGAGATGAGGTTAGGAAAGTGCACAGTCACCTAACTGGGCTCTAAGAAAGACCTCAGAATGTATTCTTGATACTGAGAGACCCAGAGCTGGAAAGGAAAGAGATTTTAGGTATTTACATCCACTAATTAGAGTCATGGAGTTATAGAGTGATACAGCCGGGAAACAGGCCCTGCGACCCAACTACATTCTCCCTGTGTCTGTGTGGGTTTCCTCCGGGTGCTCCGGTTTCCTCCCATATTCCAAAGACGTAGGGGTGAGGAAGTTGTGGGCATGCTATGTTGGCGCCGGAAGCGTGGCAACACTTGCGAGCTGCCCCCAGAACACTCTAAGCAAAAGATGCATTTCACTGTGTGTTTCGATATACATGTGACTAATAAAGATACCTTATCTTATCTTATCATCCATGCTGACCAAGTTGCCTACCTGAGCTAGCCCCATTTGCCTGTGTTTGGCCTGTATCCCTCTACGCCTTTCCCATCCATGCACCTGTCCATATGCCTTTTAAATGTTGTAATTTTACCTGCCTCTACAGCTTCCTCTGGCAGCTCGTTCCATAGACCCACCACCTTCTATGTGAAAAACTTGCCCCTCAGGTCCCCTTTAAATCTTTCCCCTCTTACCTTAAACCTATGCCCTCTAGTTTTAGACCACTACCCGAGGGAAAGGATGGTGACTATTCACCTTATCTTTGCCCCTCATAATCTTATAAACCTCTGTAAGGTCACCCCTCAGCCTCCTATGCTCCAGGGAAGTAAGCCTCAGCCTATCCAGTTTCTCCTTGTAACTCAAGTCCTCCAGTCTCAGCAATATCCTTACTATATGTGAGACCCCAAATGCAACAGATAATGGGGAAAGCTTGTGATTGGTTGGTTTTCCACTGATTCTTCACTTGTTTAGAGCCTTGATCAGACCTGATTTGGAACGCTGCTTTCAGTTGAGCTCTTCCATGGAATGAGTCCAATAAACCCTTCCTAGTCCAGGCCTGACCCTGTGGGGTTCCCCCTTTCATCAGACCAAGGCCCCAGGAGTTCTGCAGAGTGAAGACTGAGATAAGGTGTATTCTCAGTGGGTCAAAATGAGGAAAGGGTCTGGTAGGGTAAATGCAGAGGGGCTGCTTCCTCTAGTGGAGGAATCCAGAACGTGGAAACGTGGTCATTGAATCAGTGATGGGCTAGTTATGTAAGAAATCAAGATGCACTCCATATAAAGAGAAAATCCCTGTTAGAGGTCAACTGAAATGTTCAAAACTGGTTTATATTTTTCTTGTTATGTGAGTATCAAAGCACAAAGATGACTGGAACCAGTGTTGAAGATCAAGTCATCTGAGACCCAGCTGAATGGCTGGAGAGGTCTCCCAAGTTCTGCACCTTCTCCCTGCAACCGTGTGGGAAACCCCGCGTGCTCTGGTTTCCTCCCACATGCCAAAGAAGTGCGGTTGGTAGGTTAACTGGCCGCTGGAAATTGCCCCTAGTGCTTGAGTCGTAGAATCTGGGGGGAGTTGAGAACATGGAGGGAATAAAAAGTGGGATCAATGTAGGGTTAGTGTAGTGGGTGGTTGCTGTTCGATGTGGGCTGAAAGGCCTGTTTCCATGCTGTATCTTTCCATGTCTCTACTGTTTATCCAGCTGCAAGTTGGAGATATTGCAAGGATGTTGGACATCCAAATTGGGTGCCAAATTAACTAATAAGATAAGATCTCTTTATTAGTCACAGGTACATGGAAACACACAGTGAAGTGCATCTTTTTTGAGTAGAGCGTTCTGGGGGCAGCCCACAAGTGTCGCCACATTTCCAGCGCCAACATAGCATGCTCACAACTTCCTAACCCGTACGTCTTTGGAATGTGGGAGGAAACCAGAGCACCCGGAGGAAACCCACGCAGACATGGGGAGAACATACAAACTCCTTACAGACAGCAGCCAGAAATTGAACCTGGGTCGCTGGTGCTGTAATAGCGTTATGCTAACCGCTACACTACCGTGCCTACCCCTACACCACTGTGCCTGTAATTAAAGAGAACCTAATCTCAAGAAAAAGGGGACCAGACATTTAGGATTGAAATGAGGAGAAAGTCGTTCGCTCCGAGGGTTGGGAATCTTCGGAGCCCTCTGCCCCAGAGAACGGTCATTGTTCAGTTGTAGAGGTTAATCAAGGCTAATCAATTTTTGGACACTGAAGAAATCAGGAATTTGGGGATTAGGTCAGAAAGTCGATGAGGATCAAATGTGATCTTCTTAAAGTAGACTTTTAAGTAGACTACAGCTAGGTAAGAAAAAAGTAGTTCAGATGAAGGGCAAGGCGATGTGCTGCAGCTGCATGGTGTGGGAGCTGGTGGACCCTGCTGTGATGCACAGTGACCACATCTGCAGTAAGTACTTGAGGCTGGAGGAGCTCCAGCTCAGAATTGATGAGCTGGAGTCGCAGGTTCAAACACTGCGGAGCATCGGGGGGGACAGAGTTATGTAGATGCTGTGCATCGGGAGGCTGTCACCCGCCCCCCCTTAGAGCAGGTACTTCTAGGGTCCAGGAGACAGATAGATGGGTGACTGTCAAGGGAGAGAAAGAGAAAGGGAACAGGCAGACAATGCAGAGGACCCTGGAGGCTGTTCCCTCAAAAACAGGTATTCCGCTTTGGATGCTGTTGAGGGGGATGACCTACAGGGATCAAGCGGCAGTAGCCAGGTCTCTGGCACTGGGACTGGTCCTGCTGCTCAGAGGGAAGGGGGGAGAAGAGGAAGACAATAGTGATAGGGGACTCAATAGTCAGGGGAACAGACAGGAGGTTCTGTGAACGTGAGCGAGAATCCTGGATAGTATGTTGCCTCCCAGGTGCCAGGGTCCGGGATGTCTCTGATCAGGTCCACAACATTCTTGTGCGGGAGGGAAAGCAGCCAGAAGTCGTGGTACATGTTGGTACCAACGACATAGGGTAGAAAGAGGGATGAGGTCCTGATAAGTGACTTTAGGGGGCTAGGCAGAAGGCTGAAGAACAGGACCTCAAGGTTAACAATCTCAGGATTTCTGCCATGCCACGTGATAGTGAAGGTAAGAATAGAAGGAGATGGCAGATGAATGCATGGCTGAGGATTTGGTGCGGGGAGCAAGGTTTTAGATTTTTGATCATTGGGATCTCTTTCTGGGGAAGGTAGGACCTGTACAGATTGGATGGGTTACACCTGAACTCGAGGGGGACCATATCCTTGCAGGCAGGTTTGCTAGTGTGGTTCGGGAGGGTTTAAACTAGTTTTCAAGGGGGGATGGGAACTGGAGGGATAGGTCAGTGGAAGAAGTGCATGGAGTAAAGTCAGATCTAACATATACAGAGGCTTTGAGGAAGGAGAAGCAGAGTATAGGGTATAAAAGTAGTAAGGTGGATGGGCTAAAGTGCATTTACTTAGATGTAAGAAGCATCAGGAATAAGGGTGATGAACTGAGAGCTTGGATAAATACATGAACTATGATATTGTGGCTCTTGCAGAGACTTGGCTGTCACCAGGGCAGGAATGGATACTGAATATTCCTGGATTTCAGTGTTATAAAAGGGATGGTGGGAGGGGGGAGAAGAGGAGGAGGGGTGGCGATACTGGTCAGGGATACCATTACAGCTGCAGAAAGGGTGGATAATGTAGCAGGATCCTCTCTGGAGTCAGTATGGGTGGAAGTTAGGGAAAAGAAAGCAGCAGTTACTCTACTGGGAGTATTCTATAGACCCCCTGGTAGCAGCAAGGATACCGAGGAGCAGATTTTGAAAGATGCAAAGATAACAGGGTTGTTATCATGGGAGACTTCAACTTCTCAAATATTAATTGGCACCTGCTTAGTCCAAAGGTTTAGATGGGGCAGAGTTTGTTAGGTGTGTCCAGGACGGATTCTGTCACAGTATGTGACAGGGCCGACTAGAAGGAATGCCATATTAGATCTAGTATTAGGTAATGAACTGGGTCAGGTGACAGACCTCTCAGTGGGTGAGCTTTCGGGGGACAGTGACCACCGCTCCCTAATCTTTTGCATTGTCATGGACAAGGATAGGAGCAAAGAGGCCAGGAAAATATTTAATCGGGGAAGGGCAAATTATGAGGCTATAAGGCTGGAACTTGCGAGTGTGAATTGGGATGACATTTTTGAAGGGAAATGTACTATGAAGATGAGGTCGTTGTTCAGGGATCTCTTGCAGGATGTTAAGGATAAATTTGTCCCAGTGAGGCAGAGAAAGAATGGCAGGGTGAAGGAACCATGGGGTGACAAGAGAGGTGGAGCATCCAGTTAGGAGGAAGAAGGCAGCATCCAGAAGGTTTAGGCAGCAAGGAACAGATAGGTCTCTTGAGGAATATAGGGCAGCAAGGAAGGAACTTAAGAAGGGCTGAGGAGAGCAAGAAGGGAACATGAAAAGGCCTTGGCAAGGATGGTTAAGGAAAACCCCAAGGCATCTTTCACTTATGTGAAGAGCAGAAGGATAACGGGAGTAAAAGTCGGACCGATTAGGGATAAAGGTGGGAAGATGTGCCTGGAAGCTGTGGAAGTGGGTGAGGGCCTCAATGAATACTTTGCTTCAGTATTCACCAAGGAGAGGGGACTTGATGACGCTGGGGACAGTGTTGGTAAGGGTAATGTTCTAGAGCATGTTGATATCAAGAGAGAGGATATGTTGGAGCTGTTAGAAAATATTAGGACAGATAAGTCCCCAGGGCCTGACGGAATATTCCCCAGGCTGCTCCGCAAGGCAAAGGAGGAAATTGCTGAACCATTGGTTAGGATCTTTGAGTCCTCGTTGTCCATGGGAATAGTACCGGAGGATTGAAGGGTGACAAATATTGTCCCCTTATTCAAAAAAGGTAGTGGGGTAGTCCAGGGAATTATAGACCAGTGAGCCTTATGTCTGTGGTGGGCAAGCTGTTGGAAAGGATTCTTAGAGGTAGGATCTATGGGCATTTAGAGAATCATGGTCTGATCAAGGACAGCCATCATGGCTTTGCGAAGGGCAGATCATGTCTCACAAGCCTGATAGTGTTCTTTGAGGAGGCGACCAGACAGATTGATGAGGGTAGTGCAGTAGATGTGGTCTAAATGGATTTTAGTAAGGCATTTGACAAGGTTCCACATGGTAGGCTTCTTCAGAAGGTCAGAGGGCATGGGATCCAAGGAAGCTTGGCCATGTGGATTCAGAATTGGCTTTCCTGTAGAAGGCAGAGGGTTGTGGTGGAGGGAGTGCATTCAGATTGGAGGGCTGTGACTAGCGGTGTCCCACAAGGATCAGTTCTGGCAGCTCTACTTTTTGTGATTTTTATTAATGACTTGGGTGAGGGGGTTGAAGGGTGGGTGGGCAAGTTTGCAGACAACACAAAGGTTGGTGGTGGTGTGGATAGTGTAGAGGATTGTCGAAGGTTACAGAGGGACATTGATAGGATGCAGAGCTGGGCTGAGAAGTGACAGATGGAGTTCAATCCAGAGAAGTGTGAGGTGGTACACTTTGGAAGGACAAACTCCAAGGCAGAGTACAAAGTTAATGGCAGGATTCTTGGTAGTGTGGAGGAGCAGAGGGATCTGGGGGGTCCATATCCACAGACCCCTGAAAGTTGCCTCACAGGTGGATAGGGTAGTTAAGAAGCTTATGGGATGTTAGCTTTCATAAGTCGAGGGATCAAGTTTAAGAGCTGCGAGGTAATGATGCAGCTCTATAAAACTCAGGTTAGACCACACTTAGAGTACTGTGTCCAGTTCTGGTTGCCTCATTATAGGAAGGATGTGGAAGCGTCGGAAAGGGAGCAGAGGAGATTTACCAGGATGCTGCCTAGTTTAGAGAGTATGCATTATGAGGAGAGACTAAGGAAGCTAGGGCTTTACTCTTTGGAGAGAAGGAGGATGAGAGGAGACATGATAGAGGTGTACAAAATGTTAAGAGGAATAGATAGAGTGGACAGCCTGAGCCTTTTCCCAGGGCACCATGCTCAATACAAGAGGGCATGGCTTTAAAGTAATGATTGGGGGAAGTTCAAGGGAGATATCAGAGGAAGGTTTTCACCCAGTGAGTGGTTGGGGCATGAATGCGCTGCCTGGGGCGGTGGTGGAGGCAGGTACATTGGTCAAATTCAAGAGATTGTTAGATAAGCATATGGAGGAATTTAAAATAGATGGATATGTGGGAGGAAGGGGTTAGATAGTCTTAGGCGAGGTTTAAAGGTCGGCACAAACATTGTGGGCTGAAGGACTGTATTGTGCTGTACTGTTCTACGTTCTATGTTAAATAGCAAAAAGGCTTAAAGGCCAGATAGTCCACTTGTTCTTCTGCTCTAGATTTTACTTTTATGATGACAGATTTTACTTTTATGATGAGAAACTAGATGCTTTTTGTTCTTCTGCATACTATTTAATCTCACCTCTCTGAAACATTTCTGTGTTTATTTAAGTGCCAAACAACCAGCTCGTTTGATCAACTGTGGGCACAAAATTAAACCGATAGTTTCTACAATCCCACAATGTCTGCTCTACAAATTTATCCCAAGGCTTCTCTGAATTATTTATCCGATTGTCAGGCTTAAGATTAAGCGCTTTCGTGTTCTAGTTTTTAAGAATTAAATATTTTAAGGTCAGATTGAATATTTTTGATGGGAGTTTAGTTGGCTCGCTGCTTGTTTTTTTTTCCAGTTGAAGAGTTCTGAAAGTTTCGGAGGTGCTTGGTGGAATGTACAACTGATTTCATCACTTGGTCTAGGTCGGCCTTCAGTGCCAGTAACAGGAAGGTTAAACTATTGGAGGTGCCTTTTTTTATTCAACTCCTGACTGACTTCACAAGAAGATATGAAGGACCATTAGGCTCCACTTGAAGATGGACATGGATTGTCCTTCATTTCCTCAACCAGCACAATAGAAAGAGTTAAACTGATCGCTTCTGCCTTTTATAGGATTTTACGTTGCAGACAATGCATTTACTGTAGCTTCACAGCCACATTGCAAACATCGAAGATTTTTTTCTGGCTGTGTAACATTTTGGGTTATCACCAAGGCATGTAAGTTCAATGTAAATGCACATTATTTATTTGATTCTGTTTTGAACCCTCTATCTGTGCTAGGCCAAGTGGAATCCATTCCTGGGGCTCACATCTCTTCATTGAGAATAAAGGGACAAACAACATGACAATGAGTTGATGGAGCCCCATTCCCATCCTGATCCTCCCCCCACCCCACCCCACCACCCCAACAATGAACCAGAGTGACCAAGGACCAACAACCTTGGACTCAGGTTACTCCCAGCACAGAACAGCAGAGAGCTGGACATGTACAACCTTAGGACTTTATTCCTTGGACTGCAGGAGACTGTAAGGTGATCTTACAGAGGTGTATAAAATCATGAGGGGCAATAGACAGGGTGAATGCACTCAGTCTTTCTCCCAAAGTTGAGGAATCAAGAACTAGAGGGCTAAGCTTTAAAGTGAGAGGGGAAAGATTTAGAGGAACTTGAGGTGCAACTTTTTTACGCAGAGGGTGGTATCTACGTGGAATCAGCTGCCAGAGGAAGTGGTTGAGGGCAGGTACAATAACAACTTTTAAAGACAGACGGACAGGTACATGGATTGGAAAGGTTTAGAGGGTTATGGGCCAAACACTGGAAAGTGGGACGAGCTTGGATGGGGCATCTTGGTCAGCATGGACCAGTTGTGCCAAAGGGCCTGTTTCCTACTGTATAACTCTATGACTCCATAACCTCCTGTGTATAATTGTACAGTTAGACAATGCTTTTCTCTCTACCCAGTTCCTCCTACACCCTCCCCTCAGCCCCCCATCACCCTGCTTCTTTCCCCTCCTCCACCCACTCCATCACCCACACACTCCTCCCACTGGGTCCCCTCCCCCCACTGTTCCCATCTGCCCCTCCCCACCTCCCTTATCTGGTTCCAGGCTCCACCTTCCTCTCCTATCAGATCCCACCATCCGCAGCCCCTTGTTGCCTCCACCTCTCACCTCCCGGCCTCCGTCGCTATTCCCACTCTCCCCTCCTCCATCTGTCGATCACCCCTCCTCACCTGGATCCACCTATCACCTGCCAGCTCTTGCCCCAGCCCTTCCCCTCACGTCTTTATACTAGCCATCTCCCCTCTATCTTTCAGTCCTTATGAAGGCTCTCGACCCAAAACGTCGACTGTCCTTTCCTTCCCGCAGATGCTGCCTGACCCGCTGAGTTCCTCCAGCATCTTGTTTGTTGCTCCAGACTCCAGCATCTGCGGTCTCCTGTGTCTCCCGACAACACCCAAGCTGGGATAAAGGTGAAAAGAGGCCACATTTTGACTGGGACAGAACCACAACAAATTTACTCCGGGATCAGTCAGTTGAAAATCCAATCCAAAATGTACAGCGGCTTCACAAAGAACAAAGGTGAATATAAACATCAAAATTAATTTATTATAAGGCTCCACAACTAACCATATAATAACCATAGCTCACTACGGTTCAGATGGGAGAGGTTGTAAAGCCTTTTAAACTATTCACTATGTTCATTAACGCCCTGATTTCCACACAAGGGTCTGTGGGGGGACACTGTGGCTTTTTTTCTTCCCCACCCAACTATCCCCCACCTCCACCCCACCATCTCCTCACCCTCCCTCCCTCTCAATATTGTTTTATTGACAATAACAATATCTGTTACTGTTTTTACCTGTACTACCTCAATGTACTCTGTACTAACTCAATGTAACTGCACTGTGTAATGAATTGACCTGTACGATCGGTAGCAAGACAAGTCTTTCACTGTACCTCGGTACAAGTGACAATAATAAACCAATACCAATAGTGCACCATTGGATAAATATCAGCAGCTGGATTTGGAAACACTCTGGCAGACGTTCTGGTCTCTGGACCAGCGACTCTGCACAAGAGAGTGGCTCTCCATACAGGCAGACACACCAGTGTCGCCTCAAACCTCCTACAGGTCACAAGGATCAAAACACAGGCTCTACTCTTCCCCACTGATGCACCTTTAAAGGTCATTGGCTCCTCCCCCGTACAGACCCTTCTCCTTCACAACGTCTGGGCCAATACTCAGTGTGAGGTGAAAGTGTATTTTCTTTAAAATGACTAAACTGATTACCTGGACAAGCGGGTTATACAAACAGCAACTGGGTCAAAAGTGCCGCAATCCGTCACACTCAGCCCCACATGTGTGTGAGCATCAGGAGAGCTTCACTGTCTTATGTCTATTCTAACCCTGAGAGAGAGGGAGGGAGGCGCCAATCATTAATAAATCTAATCCTGAGATCAGCAGGCAGGTCTTTCCCCAGAGAATCTGCAACTTGGGAGCAGACAGTAATGGTACAGGTCCAATTAAGGAGAAGATAGATAAAGAGATGACAGAGAAAGGAATAACAGGATATTCTGATAGTGAGATGGCTCAGGCAGGGTGGGAGATCTTCAAGGGGAGCAGAAATGATGCAAGGACTCCAGGGCCTAAGTTATAGGTAGAGGTTGGGCTGGCTTGAACTTTATGTCTTGAAGTGTATAGGACTGAGGGGTGATCTTACAGAGGTGTATAAAATCATGAGGGGCATGGATATAGTGAATGCACTCAGTCTTTTTCCCAGGGAAAGGGAATCAAAAACTAGAGGACATAGATTGAAGGTGAAAGGGGAAAGATTTAAAAGGGACTCGAGGGGCAACTTCTTCACGCAGAGGGTGGTGTGTATATGGAACGAGCTGCCAGAGGAAGTGGTAGAGGCAGGTACAATAACAACATTTAAAAGCAACTTGGACAGGTACATGGATAGGAAAGGGCAATGTGGGCAAATGGATCTAGCTTAGATGGGCATCATGGACGAATTGGGCCGAAAGGCCTGTTTTCGTGCTGCATTATTCGATGATTCAATGAGTGAACACTTGCATGGACCAGTAGGTGGGATGGCCCATTCCTGCATTGTAAATTGGTTATCATTCTACCCAGTCTGAGACAAGGTCAGGCTCTGTGCCACATGTACCCCAGCCTTCATTCCCCTTTGAGAAGCCCTCCAGTCAACCACTTCACTTTTCACATTATGCCAGTCCTAACTTGATTGCCAGGCCTTTTGATGTTAATTTGAATCATATCTTTGTAGAGTATTATGCTGTGGCAAATGTTAAATCTCTTGATATGCCAATTTAGTTCAATGACATTTAGGATGTTAATTCAGTGAAGTGAAGATCACCTTCTATAATGTCAGCTTTGTGTGACAGGTTTTTCAAAAAAAAATACAACACGCTCCAGTGAAGAAATGTTATCTCACTCATAAGGTGATGGTATCCCTGTGGAGACTTTGTCCCGTTATTAAACATCACTTTCCCAGTGATCTAATTAGGATAGGATGTGATCTTTATGAATTCTAGAGAATGCTTATTGATAGTGTTTATGTAATGAATAATCTGCCCATTGTCCTTCAGCTAGTGACAATCCACAGCCCCCTCTACCGCCCTCTCCATCTCCACTGCCAGTAAATGGCCTGCCCTGTGCTTTTACCTGCCATTTCCAACAAAGAGTGTTACCTCACGAGTCACCCCACCACCTTTTAATGGCCTTCTCTTGTTTTCCTTTGCCCTTCCACTCACTGGAAAATTTATTTTCTTTTTCAATCTTTTTATTAGTTTCCAAATTAATACAGATTAATATATAACATCGATGATCGTACATGTAATACAAAGAGATCAAGAGAACAATCATGGCATAGATAATCATAAAGAATAGTAAAAATATAAAAAAAAAATCTTTAGATCTCATGAACTCGTAGTAGATGAATATAATATAAAAGAAAAGAAAAAGATTTATTGTGTATATAAAAGAAAAGAAAAAAAAATCCCCAGATCAGTAAAAAATTGTAAATAATATAACAAACCAAACTAAAAAGAAAATTTCAAAAAAAAAGACAAAAAAAAAAAGAAAAAAAAACTGGACTGAAATTTCTCAATAGAAACAGAGAAATATTATGTCATCAACTCCGTTCCTCAAAATTGAAAAGTTATTGAAAAGGGATCTACATCATATGAAAGTATTGAATAAATGGACTCCACATATCTTCAAATTTAAGCGAAGGATCAACAGTACCACTCCTAATTTTTTCCAAGTTTAAATGTGATATAGTTTGAGAGAACCATTGAAAAGTAGTAGGGGGTATTGGATCCTTCCATTTAAGCAAAATGGATCGTTTGGCCATCGATGTGACAAAGGCAATCATACGGTTAGCGGAAGCAGATAAATGGCCAGACTCCATCCTTGGTAATCCAAAAATTGCAGTGATAGGGTGAGGTTGTAAATCAATATCCAACACAGTTGAGATAATGTTAAAAATGTCTTTCCAATATTTTTCCAAAAGAGGACAGGACCAAAACATATGTGTCAGAGAAGCCACATTCGATTTACATCTGTCACATATAGGATTTATATGGTGATAAAAACGGGCTAGCTTATCTTTTGACATATGGGTCCTGTGAACTACCTTAAACTCTATCAAAGAGTGTCTGGCACACATTGAAGATGTATTAACTAAATGAAGAATTTTCTTCCAGGAAAATTTCTATCTAATCTAACATTATCACTGTATGTTAATTCATGCACTGACTATACCAGAAGTAATACATCATCTGTTGGATGGTTTTAGATATCCTGAGAATAAACATCAAATAAATACTTCCTTTCTTCTGTCCCTCCTTCTCTTTTCCCATCTCGCTACCTTTGTGTTCTATCTTTCTCTTTCAGTCTTTCATTTTGATTTCTTCCTTCTTCCTTTCCCCTTATCTTTTCACCCCAAGCTTTAGTGTCCAGACGTTAGAGCCACTTGTTCGTGCTTTGTATGAGCAACTTGTGGGTACATTAGATCACACAAGCGAACAATTCCAAGTCAATATAAAACCTTCCAGAATTTGGCCTGGCCATTCTGGGATCCATTCCCCACAGCACAGCTGACGTTTGTACAGAGTGAGAAGTGCATTAAATGACACGATGTAATGCACAGACCCCATTTTTCTGGTTGCTAACAGAAATTGACTTCTACAGGTGCAACCTATGACCTGTGTTTTAACTCACTTTAAGATATATGATATCTTTATTAGTCACATGCACATCAAACACACACAGTGAAATACATCTTTTTGCATAGAATGTTCTGGGGGCAGCCCGCAAATGTCGCCACATTTCCGGCGCCAACATAGCGTGCCCACAACTTCCTAACCCGTACATCTTTGGAATGTGGGAGGAAACCAGAGCACCCGGAGGAAACCCGCACAGACACGGGGAGAACATACAAACTCCTTACAGACAACAGCGGGAATTGAACCCAGGTCGCTGGCGCTGTAATAGCGTTGCGCTAACCGCTACACTACCATGCCTGCCCACAAGCAAAACCCACAGCAGATCAGCAAAAACTCATGAATTAAAGGGTCCCCAATGTTTCTTCCATGTGGTTCTCTCTGCATCTGCTGGCCTCAGTGTTTATTGCTTAACATATTGCTACCAGCAGTACTGGGCACCCCATTACTGACCGTTATACATAACGCAGAGCAGAGACGTGTGCTGTCGTATCTGCCAACCTGGTGAGTCTGAGCCTTGCAGAGATGTGGGGCCACACTCAGCACGGGATTTGATCCACGTGAACAATCATGGGAGGGGGTTGATTTGTCGGGACACACTGGAAGCACATGTCCCTGCGCCCCTGGGTTTGCGCCCACCTCCACAGCAGCCTGCTTCGCTGTTGCCCCTTGGTGCCATTGGGAGAGTTCCTGAAGGCTGTTACCCACTTCCCACGAGTGCAAGAGGCGAGGAAGTGGCAGATGTGAAGAGATCTGCTGTCTGTAACAGAGGTGAAGACCACCTTAAAGGTCAAAGAGTTATACAGCACAGAAACAGGCCCTTTGGCCCAACTCGTCCATGCTGGCTGTGATGCCTGTCTACACCAATCCTATTTGCCCATATTAAGCCCATATCCCTCTACTCCCTTCCTATCTACATACCTGTCAAATGTCTCTTAAACATTGCAATGGTATCCGTCATACAACAAACTTTTTCACCAAATTATCGTGCAAAACTCAATCATACAACAAAATGAGGTTCACCTCCAGGCATAAATGTGTTAATGTTGTCCCCATATTCATTAATCTCAAAGCTAAGTACTTGCAGACTCTCAAATTCATTGAACACTTGTCTTTTTTGTTCTTCCTGACATGGAGAGAGGAGGGCGAGAGGAGACATGATAGAGGTATACAAAACATTAAGAGGAAGAAACAGAGTGGACAGCCAGCGCCTCTTTCCCAGGGCACCAATGCTCAATACAAGAGGGCATGGCTTTAAAGTAATGATTGGGGAAGTTCAAGGGAGATATCAGAGGAAGGTTTTTTACCCAGAGAGAGGTTGGGGCATGGAATGTGCTGCCTGGGGTGGTGGTGGAGGCAGATACATTGGTCAAATTCAAGAGATTGCTAGATAAGCATATGGAGGAATTTAAAATAGATGGATATGTGGGAGGAAGGGGTTAGATAGTCTTAGGCAAGGTTTAAAGGTCAGCACAACATTGTGGGCCGAAGGGCCTGTATTGTGCTGTACTGTTCTATGATTCTATGATTCTATGTCAAAGGCTACCGTCAGTGAAAACTTGGCCTTCTGCAAATCCTAAGCCTCACCTCCTCTGCTGTAGTCTTGCAAATGCTGTTGCTGGCTCGTGGCTTCAGCTGCTTGGTTTCGATCCTGACCTCTGGTGCTGTCAGTGTGGAGTTTGCACATTCTGTGACTGAGTGGGTTTCCTCCAGGTTAAACACTTTCCTCCCACATCCCAGAGATATGCTGTTTGTTGGACTAATTGGCCATCGTAAATTGCTTCCAGTGTAGGTGACTGGTGGGAGAATCAGGGAGCAGCTGATGTGTGCGTTAATGAAAATAGGTTAGTGGGAGAGTGGGATTGGGATTGGGATTGGGATTGGTTTATTATTGTCACTTGTACTGAGGTACAGTGAAAGGTCTGAAAGCCAGCAGTGACTCAATTGTCCTGGTCTAACCATGTAGACACCATGGCCAAGAAAGCACATCAGCACCTCTACTTCTTCAGAAGGCTAAGGAAATTTGGCATGTCCCCATTGACCCTCACCAATTTTTATAGACGCATCATTGTAAGCATCCTATCCGGATCCATCATAGCTTGGTACAGCAACTGCTCTGCCCAAGACCGCAGAAATTGCAGGGAGATGTGGACACAGCCCAGTCCGTCACGAAAACCAGCCTCCCCTCCATGGATTATGTCTACACTTCTCGCTGCCTTGGAAAAGCAACCAGCATAATCAAGGACCCCTTCCACTGCAGACATTCTCTCTTCTCCCCCCTCTCATCGGGCAGAAGATACAAAAGCTTGAAAGCACGTACCACCAGGCTCAAGGACAGCTTCTATCCCACTGTTATAAGACTCTTGAATGGACTTCTTGTATGTTGAAGATGAAATCTTGACCTCACAATCTATCTCGTCGTGGCCCTTGCACATTGTCTACCTGCACTGCGCTTTCTCTGTAACTGTAACACTCTATCCTGCATTTTGTTATTGCTTTTCCCTTGTACTATCTCAAATTACTTGTGTTTTTGAAATGATCTGTATGGATGGCATGCAAAAGTAAGTTTTTCACTGTGTCTCGGTACATGTGACAATAATAAACCAACACCAATGAGCAAAATCGTCTCCTTCTATGCCATAAGAACAAGTAAATGCTGGCCTTTGTTGAGTAAGTTTTATTTTGTCTCATATGTCAAAGACATGTAGGTTGGTGGGTTACCGTAAATTACCCACCATGTGGGCAGATGGCGAGGAAATTGGGGGGAGCTGAGAGACCTGAGAGAGAACGTTAAAGGGAAATAAGTAGTGGAATGGAATTGATGGGATAAAATAAAAGCAAAATGTTGGAGGAACTCAGCGGGTCAGGCAGCATCTGTGGAGGGAAATGGACAGTCAACGTTTCAGGTCAAGACTCTTCATCTGGACTGATGGGATTGTTCTGAGACCTGGCATAGACTTGAAGGGCTGAATGGTTTCAGACTTAAGGACAGCTTCTACCCCACTGTGATAAGACTATTGAGATGGACTCTGACCTCACGATCTACCTTGTTGTGACCTTGCACCTTATTGCACTGCACTTTCTCTGTAGCTGTGACACTTTACTCTGTACTGTTATTGTTTTTACCCTGTACTACCTCAATGCACTCTGTACTAACTCAATGTAACTGCACTGTATAACGAATTGACCTGTACGATCGGTATGCAAGACAATTTTTTCACTGTACCTTGGTACAAATGACAATAATAAACCAATACCAATACCAGTAAGGAAAATATGTACTCCATCCTGATGCAGGGTTTTGATCAGAATTGTCCTCCAGCAGATGCTGTTCGACCCACTGAGTTCCTCCAGCAGATTGCTTTTTGTACCACATCTCTCTTGTAATAAAAATCAACATGGCAGTGAAATGTGGAACAGAACCAATCATCTAGCAGGGGGCAATTGGTCAATGTTTAGCTGCGTTCCATGTGCTGTCATGCTTATGGAAATGGAGGTTGCAGCGAGACTCACCCTGACCCCAACCCAGATAATGGACCTCCCCCACTCCCCAGACCACGTGTCTCCTCCTGCCAACACCCTTCTCACCTGCCAGGTCCTCGATGTGGCCAGCTGCTGACTCTAAGTAAAGCTTGGCTCACTTTTAGGGCCTCTCGCCTCTCCCTCACTCACTGCTGCCATTACATTGTTGTAACATCCAGTTCATCCCCAGATCTTTTGTTAACGATTGTACATAGACAGTAATTCAACAAACACATTAGTTCAGCACCCTATCATTCTAATTTGGATCTCCAGTACAAAATAATTCCCTTATTACACCCTGTCGAGAGCAGAGTGACAATATTAGTCTGCTGTGGTGAATTTGCCATAGATTATTATAGTCTTTATGAGAATAATTTTGGTGTGGATTTCAAGTGACATTAACACCATTTTCACAGATCGTGGCTGAGAGGAACAGAAGGGAGATTCAGGGTGCAAACAAAGTTCAGAGACGTTGCAAGCTGGTTCTTGTATCTTACAGACTCCTCCATTCACCCTTGGTCTGGTCCCTCTGAATCGCCTCTGGTTGGCAAAGTCCCACATTACCCCCTCACTCTTCAGTTCCAGCACAGAAGTGATTCCCTCCTCTCTGGGGCTTGTTCCTGTAGATCCTGGGCTGGCTCACAGTGGGTGAGGGCCAGGCACTGGGTTGGGGGTGGGGGAGCGGGGAAGGGGGAAGAGGCTGCCATAGAGGGCAGGGAGATGCTGGTGCAGTGGGGAGAGGTTGGATCAATGGGGACACACGAAGATTGAATTCTCCAATTTCAGGCAACCTGCTGCCTCTCTGTCCCTTTTCTCTCTTCTCCTGATCTACCCAGTTCCTCCTACACCCACCACCAGCCCCCCATCACCCTGTTTCTTTCCCCTCCTCCACCCACTCCATCCACCCACACACTCCTCCCACTGGGTCTCCTCCCCCCACCATCCCCATCTGCCCTCCCCACCTCCCTTATCTGGTTCCAGGCTCCACCTTCCTCTCCTCTCAGATCCCACCATCTGCAGCCCTTTGTCACCTCCAACTCTCACCTCCCGGCCTCTGTCGCTATTCCCACTCCCCCCTCCTCCATCTGTCCATCACCCCTCCTCACCTGGATCCACCTATCACCTGCCAGCCCTTGCCCCAGACCTTCCCCTCACCTGTTTAAACCGGCTACCTCCCCTCTATCCTTCAATCCAGATGAAGGGTCTCGGCCTGAAATATCGACTGTCCATCTCCCTCCGCAGATGTTGTCTCACCTGTTGAGTTCTGGCAGCATTTTGTTTGTTGTTGCAATGAGGGGGGGGGGGTTGGTGCAGTGGGGGGGGGTTGGTGCAGTGGGGGGTTGGTTGGTGCATTGGGGGGTTGGTTGGTGCATTGGGGGGGTTGGTGAAGTGGGGGGTTGGTTGGTGCAGTAGGGGGGTTGGTGCAGTGGGGGGAGGTTGGTGCAGTGGGGGGAGGTTGGTGCAGTGGGGGGATTGGTGCAGTTGGGGGGTTGGTGCAGTGGGGGGAGGTTGGTGCAGTGGGGGGAGGTTGGTCCAGTGGGGGGGTTGGTGCACTGGGGGGTTGGTGCAGTGGGGGGTGGTTGGTGCAGTGGGGGTTGATGCAGTGGGGGGGTGCATTGGGGGGTTGGTGCAGTGGGGGGGAGGTTGGTGCAGTGAGGGGGTTGGTGCATTGGGGGTGTTGGTGCATTGAGGTGGTGGTTGGTGCATTGGGGAGGTTGGTGCAGTGGGCGGGTTGGTGCAGTGGGGGGTTGGTGCAGTGGGGGGTTGGTGCAGTGGGGGGGAGGTTGGTGCAGTGAGGGGGTTGGTGCATTGGGGGTGTTGGTGCATTGAGGTGGTGGTTGGTGCATTGGGGAGGTTGGTGCAGTGGGTGGGTTGGTGCAGTGGGGGGTTGGTGCATTGGTGGGGTTGGTGCATTGGGGTGTTGGTGCATTGGGGGGGTTGGTGCATTGAGGTGGTGGTTGGTGCAGTGGGGGGGTTGGTGCAGTGAGGGGTTGGTGCAGTGGGGGGGTTGGTGTAGTGGGGGGGTGCAGTCGGGGGAGGTTGGTGTAGTGGGGCGGGTTGGTGCAGTGGAAGAGAGGGTTATAGAGGAGGAAAGAAGGTGGTGGAACAAGGAGAGGATGGTGCAGGAGGCTAGAGACAGAAATCAGATCAGCAGAGCTTGAGAGTGGAACAATATCCTTTCCTTTTGAACATCACAATTGAATCTGCCTCCTCTCCTCCGCATCCCAACCACTCAGCGCACAAGAATAAAATTTATGTCAGCTTCTTGGTCCCCTGGTTCTTGACTCTCTCGTGAATGGGAACAGTTTCACTCTCTTGACTCTTGTCTACCCTTCATAATATTAAATGTTTCTCTCATCACCCCCCACCCCCCACCCGCCCCCGGCAACCTTATCTGCTCCAAGCCAAACAGGAGAAAGAGAATTAATTCTCGGGTGTGGGAGCATCTGGCAAGGCCAGAATTTAACACCCACCACTAACTGACTCTTTCCAGGAAAATTAAGAACATGCATTAAAACCTGGCCTTGCCAGTGATGTTTGCATCCCAGGGAATGACTTGAAGGAACCTCACACTTGTACACCCCCAGGTCTGTCAGTTCTTGTACTGCTTTCAGATTGTACTGGTTGATTTGTATTTCCTTTCCTTCTACCAAAATGAATCATTTCACTGTGTTAAATTTCTCCTAGCATGAGGCTGTCCATTTCACCAACCTTCAATTAGAATTTAAAAATTAAACAGACATAGTCACTCAGAGAGATTTATTTTAATTCACTAACTGAACAGTTCTCTATCACAGCCAATTTTGAAGCAGGTTTTGCTATATCAGGGATTCTATCAGTGCCTGCTCTTGGTTAAGCTGGCTGCTGAAACCTTGAAACAATCTTTTTTCTCTTTCACTTAGTGAAAGTGGAAGTTAATAGCATAATATTGAGGAAAAGAAGGTAGCTGAGCAAAGAGGTTAACAACAGGATATATTCTCAGTCAAGTCAGGGGTACGATGGAACACTCTTCACTTGCTTGGGTGGGTGCAGCTTGAATGACTCTCAAGAAACTCCACTCACTGTGGGCAAAGTAGTCCACTTTATTTCCACCCCATCCATCACCATGGACGTTAACTCCCTTCACCACTGGTGCACAGTGGCTGCGGTGTGTACCATCTACAGAATGCACTGCAGCTCAGCCATTCTATTCTAACAGCATCTCCCAGACCTACCACCTCCATCACCAAGGGAGATGGGTGCATGGGAAGCCACCACTTGCAGGTTCCCCTCAATATCGCACACCATCCTGACTCAGAACACAGGACACAGAACAGCACAGGAACTGGCCCTTCGGCGCATAATGTCTGTGCTGAACAAGAAATATACTTCTGTTCCCTCATCGTCCCTGGGTCTAAATCCTGGAACTCCCTCCCCAACGTGTGGGAGCACCTTCACCAGAAGGACTGCAGTGGTTCGTGGCTCATTTTCTCCACCCCACTCCCCACATTGTCAAGGGCAAGTAGGGATTGGGCACTAAGTGCCTTGCCAGCAATGTCCAGAAGAGGAAAAGATAAACTGAGTCTGAAGGGGGATTGGATTAAAGAGGCATATCAATGTCAGACACAGAAACAAAGGAAGGTTGAAATTCAGAAAGAGAAACAAGTATGGGATATAAGAACCAAATCAATAACATGCAAAGCTTGGACTGAAGGCCATTCAGCCCTTCAACCCTCTCCACCGGTCAATAGGATCATGGCTGATCCTCCATCCCAATACCATGTTCCCAGTCTTTCCCCATTCCCCTTGATCCCTTTTACGTCCTGAATATCATTTCTAATACATCTAGAAACAAGTCTTTCCGTCCCTGAGAGAAATGAGACTCTCCCTGAAATGTGTGGCAATGTCAAACTGAAGGACGCACTTCATTCTTTTTTTCACCGTTCCTTTTCCCTTCTTGCTTTTCTTTCTTTTTCCATTTATAAATTCTTTCTTACTCTTTCCTCTCTCTCTCTGTCTTTCTCTCCATGCTGCTCCCTTTCCCTCCCTCCCTTTCTCTCTCTCTGTCTCTCTCTTTCTCTCTCTTTTTCTCCCTCCTTCCTTCTCTTCCTCCCTCCCTCTCTCCCTGTCTCTCCCTCCCCCTCTCTCTCCCTCCCTTCCTCTCTTTCCTTCCCTCAGCCTCCCCCCCTCTCTCTCCCTCCCTCCACTCTCTCCCCCTCTCCCTCCCTCCCTTTCTTTCCTTCTCACCCTCCCTCCCTCTTCTTCTCTTCTTCCCTCCTATCTCCTTCCCTTTCTCTCTCCCTCCCTATCTCTCTCTTTTCTATCTCCACCATGGTTCCAGAACTATAAGGTATAACGAAGTGATTGGTGTCCAAATCAAAGCAGGAAACCAAGTGTCCTTGGGAGGACTCACTCAAGAAGGGGTCCCACACACAACGTTTGCACCATATATATCCTTCTGTTTCATGGCACTAGGGTTTCCATTTCTCCAGGACAACCCTGAAGTCCAAGGAGTTACAGTGAACGTCATCACTCTAGTTTGGCCCTGTGTGATACTGTTCAGATGAGTGGGAGTACACACGTGTGTAACCAAGTAGATGGAATATAAGGCAGCTTCCTCAGACTCAAGCATTACTCAAGGCATCCAAATAGTCACAGGAAATCTGCCTCCTTATCCTTTGGTCCAGTAATCCACTAAATTACTTTTTAAACACATTTATGTTGCCTTGTTTAATGACAATTCCTGGTAATCTGCTCCCCAGCTGCATCAGTGTAAGGGTAATAACCAACTTTTCTGCTTAGAATGTTTAACCTCATGTCTATACACTACCAGACATGTGAGGTTCCACTCTTCTATAAATGACAAGACCTTCTAATAAAAGTAGTGATTTCTAGGAAGACAGATAAAAAGGCAGGAGAGTCTCTGAAAGGAGAAGGGGTAAATTGAGGTCACATTAGGGTAAGTGATTTGAAAATGCAAGGTTTGATTGGCTTACAAAGCCTGTGTATTCCTGATGGCTTGTGATGGTTCTCAGAAGCACTTGTATATTGTGAATGACAGTTTAATCAGCATGTATACAGCAATCTTAAAAGTGGAATGTCATGCACTGATACATCAGTCTTGGAGATAGGACGGACAGGAACTGCCTTTGAAATTAATGACCTCTTTTATAACCCTTGGTTATAGAGAGACATTGCTTGTGAAATGGTGACTGGAGACCAAATGTAACACATTAAAAAGATGTCATTGTGTGGCATCCTCGGTAGATTTGAGCTGCTGGAAAAACTAGAGCATTTATTTTCAATTCAACACTTGTAAAGAAAGGAAACAGGTGCTGTGAAAATAAGCAGGACATCAGCTGGGCCATCCAGTTTTGCTAGTATTCTTCAACACTGCGTGTGATGGAGTGAACTAGAAATTGGCCTTTCGCCTTCAGGGCTTGTCTTTCAAACTAGCTTAAGCTGTTGAGGTGAAAGTGCTGCTGTCTTCTGGTTCACAAGTGATGGTCCAATGTGTAAAGGGTTCAGCCTGCCCAACTTGTAGGGAGGAGCAAGGAGGGGGCACCAGAACAACACCAATGGAGGAGGTTGATGCAAGGTCAGAGCTTGGTCTCTGCAGCGGTTAGATAGTAACTGGAGGTGGTAATTGGTGCCACAAGAGACTGCAGATGTTGGACTCTGGAGCAACAAACAATCTGCTGGAGGAACTCAGCGGGTCAAGCAGCACCTGTGGGGGAAAAGGAATTGTCTACGTTTCGGGTTGAAACATTGCATCAGGACATAGGATGACATAATTGGTAATTGGTTTATTATTGTCACGTGTGCCGAGGTATAGTGAAAAGCTTTGTTCTGCATGCCATCCAGACAGATCATTTCACCACATCAGTACATCGAGGTAGTACAAGGGAAAACAATAACAGAATATAGAATATAGTGTTACAGAGAAAGTGCAGTGCAGGTAGACAATGAGGTGCAAGGTGACGAGGTAGATTGTGAGGTCAAGAGTCCACTTTATCATACAAGAGGTCTATTCAATAGTCTTATAGCAGTAGGACAGAAGCTGTCCTTGAGCCTGGTGGTACGTGCTTTCAGGCTTTTATAACTTCTGCCTGATGGGAGGGGGGGAGAAGAGAGAATGTCTGGGGTGGGAGGGGTCCTTGATTATGTTGGCTGCTTTTCTGAGGCAGTGAGAAGTACGGACAGAGGCCATAGAGGGAAGGCTGATTTTCAGGATATGCTGAGCTGTGTCCACAACTCTGTCCTATCGTGCTTTGCTCCATTGAATTTGACTAGTTTAGAGCTGTCAGTATACTGTTGAGTTACCTGCAGGACAGGATATTCAGGATGAGTATTGTGTAGAACTTGTATGAGCTTCCATGTGCAAAAAGTGTCCAAAACAAACCGGAAAATCAAGTCTTCTTGGGTGGACACTCACCTGAACAGGAGCCAGAGATCAGGTCTCACACACAACTTTTGTATTGTACACTCCACCATTCCTCTCTTTCTGTGCCCTTACACTAGGGTCTACATTCCTCCAGCATAACCCTGAAGTCCAAGGAATTACAGTGATCTTCAGCACGAAAGTTTAACTGACAATCACGAGAGAAATCAGAGGGACCCATTAAGAAAGTGGTGCATTCTTTTTTTGAGTACATATCAGTCATAAAAATATGTGAAGGCACAGAGAGCGCAGATACTGGAACCTGAAGCAACACACGATCTGCTGGAAGAACTCTATGGGTCAAGCAGCGTCTGTGGAGGCAAAGAGGTGGTCAACACTTTGGATCAAGACCCTACATCAGGACCAAGCCCAGAAGGATGTGGTGAACCAATGGAAGGGGAGGCAGTGAGAGACAGGAAGTCATGAGGTGTAATCTCCAGCAATACATCATCCTCTGTTGTCAAGGAAACCCCGGAGAGTATCATTGGATGGACTTTCATGTCAAAGCCTTTGCTTAACAAAATCTTATATTTACGTTGCCTGAACTGAGTGCTCAGTTAAGCTCCAAATTGGTATTGGTATTGGTTTATTATTGTCACTTGTACCAAGGTACAGTGAAAAACTTGTCTTGCATACCGTTTGTACAGATCAGTTCATTACACAGTGCATTGAGGTAGTACAGGGTAAGTGGATCAGGAGTCGTGTATACATCAGACCAGTATTGATGGCTGATTTCCTCCTCTGAAGAACATTATGAACCAAATGTGTTTTTGCTGCAATGCAGTAGTCTTAAGATCATCAGTACTACCTGAATAACTGTTCATTTCAAAACAAAATTCCAGATTATTAATTGAATGTAAATTCCACGATGGTTATGGTGGGACTTAAACTCATGTTTCTAGATTGTTAGTTAGGATTCCTCCCCTGATAGTTTAATTGCCATGCCATAACCATAATAAAATGTTCCAAGTATTTCTCAGGATTATTGCCATTCCCAAAGTGACACTAAGGCGCAGAAGTAAATGTTAGTACAGATGACCCAAAACAAGGCGAAGGAAGTAGATTTTAAGGAGAGAGAGGGGTAGAGAGGCAGAAAGATTTACAGAGAGAGTTCTCTGGTTTAGGATTTGGCAGCCGAAGGTGCAATCAGCAGAGCTGAAACAGTAGAGGTGGCAGTTCTGCAGGAGATGTGCAGAGAAGGTTTTAAGGATGGATGTAAATACCACATTGATAAGTTGGGGCCCACCAATCAATAAAGGTGAAAGGTGATCAGAAGTGGAATACATAACCCTCTTTTCATATAATATTCATTCACGGGATTTGCAGGCTGAGCCAGCATTTAATTGCCCATCCCTAGCTACCCTTGAGAAGGTGGTGGTGAGCTGCTTTCTTGAACCACTTCAGTCCTTCAGGTGTGGGTCTATCCACAATGCTCTTGGGGAGAGTTCCAGGATTTTGATGCAGCGATGGTGATATATTTCCAAGTTAGGGTGGTGTGTGGCTTGGAGGGCAACTTCTGGGTGGGGGTGTTCCCCATGCTTTTGTGCCCTTGTCCTTCCAGCCGGTAGAGGTATTGGGTTTGGAAGATGCTGTCTGAGGATTCGTGGTGAGTTGCTGCAGTGCGTCGTGTAGATGGTACAAACTAAAACTGGTGTAACATTCCCTTGCAAGCTGATAGAACCATGGACAATCTTGTTGGTTCAGGCCAGCTTCAAGCTGATGGAATGGGGGGTGGGGGGGTGGAGGTGGTAATAGACAAAGGAATGAGAATGGAAGTCACAACACAGGATCCATGAGACCTGAGGGGGAGTCAGAAGCAAGAGGTAAGCAAGGACTCACGGGGGGTGACAAGGGTAACAGCAAAGCTGCCTGGAGAACATGAGAAAAATAGAATAGGCAAGTAGGATTCTGTAGATTTCATTACAACAACATAAGTAATAGAAGCAGGAGTAGTCCATTCAGCCCCTCAAGCCTGTTCCGCTCTTCAATCATTTAGAATCTATCACGATTCACTGAAAGGGAATATTGGATCACACAGCAGCCAGCCTCACACCTTGATTCAGGAAAGGAGGAAGGGACAAACCCACAGACAAGCAAAAGAGTTACATGCTAATGCAAAAATTGTTCAAGTTGCTTGCTAATGGGATTTGGTCAATTAGTTGACGTTTTGTGGCAGTTTTAACTAAGTCGATACAATTCTTTTAAGAAAAGGAAGACTAGCATTGATGTAATGGCTTTCTAACTTCAGGGCTGCTGTGATGTTGGCAGTCAATCCATGTGTTGCAAGGTCATTCAAACACTCAAGTGATGTTGACTGGATAATCTATTTTCATGACATTTGTTGGGGAAGAAATATTAACCAAGACTGCAGAGAGACCTCTCCTGCTCTCCTTCACGGTAGTGCATCAGATCTTTGTGGCTACCTGCGTGATTATTTTCAGCAAAAGTTAAGCAGTGGTTCCAAATGATGGCTCACCACCATCTTGTAATGGTAATCATGAACAGACATTAAGCGTCAGCCTTGACATAACCAATAAATAAACAACATAGAAGTTCTCCATGTCTGTGGAAAATCAGACTCAGACACAAACAATTTCCCCAAGAAATATCAAAGGGAGAACAACATGTTTCTTTCACATTTGCTTTCCAATCTTGTCTCTCCCAACAACTCATTAGCAGGACCCTGTGAACTTTTAGTCCTGGGTTCTTGCAGAAATGCCATTGACAATTAATATCTGCGGAGGGGTGTTATTGTAAACAGGAGCCTGCACCTCCTCTAAAACAACAGATGCCACTAGCTTTCACTTGTTCTTCCATTGTTTATCTCAAAACCACTCAACCAACCACTTTAAATGCAGCCAAGGTAACCGGCCAAGAGTCTGAATCTATACACCTGCATTTCAGCAAAGAACTAACCCAAATTGTCATCTTAAGAGCATCCTGGATATGAACAACTTTCATGAAGAGAATATAAAAAGAAGTTAATAATTTGAGATTACACACTGGCGAACATTTGAATATGCACACAAGGGAACCTTACTTGAGAGAGGAAGGGGATCAGGGGTGTTGGAGGTGAATGTTTTTAAGGCAGCGATTTAAATTGCACCCCCATTGACAATTTAATTTTTTTCACTTATAGGGTGCAGACATCACTGGTGATGCCACACAGCTCCAGTGACCCAGGTTCAATCCTGACCTTGGGTGCAGTTGCACATTCCTTATGTGATCGAGTGGGTTTCCACTCACATCCAAAAGATGTGCTGATAGGTTGATCCTCTTTACACCAAAAGGGTTTCCAATTAACAGCCGCCTTCAATGATATTTTAAGACAAGAGGTATTCACAAAAAGGCAGGTGAACAAAAGGTGATTATCATGGTAGTAAACAGATTGAAGTCAAAGCCATAACAACTAGCCCTGAGCTCAGTCTGTTACTGACTGATCCAGGCTGGGTAACAGTCCCTTGAAAGGAGTCCATGAATACCTTTGCTCCACCACTGAAATATTTCAAAACACAAAGTAATGTAATACATACTGTGACATTCAGTGAGGATATACCTGCATCTGTGTTTCTGCTGCCAGAACTTCCTTTGGTCTTGCAAGGGTTTTGTTTCTACGACACGAGTTTCAACATCTAATGCAGTCTGAAGACTCCCACCCTACGTTACTGAGCCTCAGAGTGTTTCATCCCCCACTAAGCCAATGGCCACTGAATGAGTAATCCTTCCCTGAGGTGATGCTTTAACTATCTATGAATAGTAATGAATCTCTCCACGGATATGAGTTTCAGTCATAAGAGTCATATAGCACGGAAACAGACCATTCAAGATGCCCATCTAAGATACTTTCCCGTGTTTGACCCATATCCTTTGAAATCTTTCCTATCCATATACCTGTCCAAATGTCTTTTAAATGTTGTTATTGTACCTGCTTCAACCACTTCCTCTGGCAGCTCTTTCCATATACACACCATCCTCTGTGTGAAAAAATTGCCCCTCAGGTTCCTATTAAATTTTTCCCCTCTCACCTTACACCTGTGCTCTCTAGTTCTTGATTCCCCAACTCTGGGAAAAAAGACTGTGCGCATTCTATCTATGCCCCTCATGATTTTATACACCTCTATAAGATCACCTCTCAGTCTCCTACAATCCAAGGAATAAAGTCCTAGCCTGCCGAACCTCTCCCTTGTAACTCAGTCCCTCGAATCCTCATAAGTCTCCTCTGCACTCTTTCCAGCTTAAAGGCATCTTTCCTATAGCAGGGTGACCAAAACTGAAAACAATGCTCCAAGTGCAGCCTCACCAACATCCTGTACAACTGCAACATAACATCCCAACCTCTATATTCAACGCCCTGACTGATGAAGACCAAAGTGCTAAAAGCCTTCTTCACTGCCCTGTCTACCTGTGATGCCACCTTTAGGGAACTATGAACCTGTAGCCCTCGGTCCTATGTTCTACAACACTCACCAGGGCCCTACTGTTTGCTGTGAAAATCCGACCCTGGTTTGACTTCGCAAAATGAAACATCTCACACTTATCTGAATTAAATTCCATTTGCCATTCCTCAGCCACTTGCCCAGCTGATCAAGATCCTCTGTGTAACTCTTGATAGCCTTCTTCCCTGCCTGCAACACCACTTCCGGCAGTGATCCACTCTGAACCCCCTTTCAAAATCTCTTTCACCCTGTAATAATACTTCAACATTTAAAGAGGAGAGGATACTAAAATAATGGCCTGGAACTTCTATTTCAGAGACGACAGCAGTTTTGGGCTTCTTTGCACGTACAATGCTTCAGTGCAAGAAGGCTACTGGTCATGTACAGTGATGTTATTGGTATTGGTTTATTACTGTCACTTGTACCGAGGTACAGTGAAAAGCTTGTCTTGCATACCGATCCTACAGGTCAATTCATTACACAGTGCAGTTACATTGAGTTAGTACAGAGTGCATTGAGGTAGTACAGGTGAAAACAGTAACAGTACAGAGTAAAGTGTCAAAGCTACAGAGAAAGTGCAATGCAGGTAGACAATAAGGTGCAAGGTCACAACAAGGTAGATTGTGAGGTCAGAGTCCATCTCATCGTATAATGAAACCATTCAATAGTCTTATCACAGTGGGATAGAAGCTGTCCTTAAGTCTGGTGGTACGTGCCCTCAGGCTCCTGTATCTGATGGAAGAGGAGAGAAGAGAGAATGACCCAGGTGGGTCGGGCCTTTGATTATACTGGCTGCTTCACCAAGACAGCGAGAGGCAAAGACAGAGTACAAGGAGGGGAGGCTGGTTTCCGTGACACGCTGGGCTGTGTCCACAACTCTCTGAAGTTTCTTGCAATCCTGGGCAGAGCAGTTACCATACCAAGTCGTGATGCATCCAGATAGGATGGTTTCTACGGTGCATTGATAAAAGTTGGCGAATGTCAAAGGGGACAAACCGAATTTCTTTAGTCTCCTGAGGAAGTAGAGGCACTGGTGAGCTCTCTATGTCTATGCTGAGCATTTGATGTCTATGTACCTGCATTTGATTTTCAGAAGGATGAAGGTGGGATCTCATTGGAGAGGATGCTTCCAGTAGTGGGAGAGTCCAGGATCTGAGGGCATAGCCTCAGAGTAAAGGGACATCACTTTAAAACTGAGATGAGGAGGAATTTTTTCAGCCAGAGGTTGGTGAATCTGTGGAATTCGTTGCCATGGAGGGCTGTGGAGGCCAAGTCATTGGGTGTATTTTATGGCAGAGATTGATAGGTTCGTGATTGGTAAGGGGGTTAGGGGTTACAGGGAGAAGGAAGGAGAATGGGGTTGTAAAAAAATCAGCCATGATTGAATGGCGGAGCAGGCTCGATGGGCCGAATGGCCTAATTCCGGTCTTATATCTCATGGTCTTATCTGAACTCAGCAGGTCGAGCAGGATCTGTGAGCGACAGGAACTGTCAACATTTCGGTCGGAACCCTGCGTCAGCCCTGATCAGTCCTTCAACAATTCCTTTCCTCCCACAGATGCTGCTCAACCCACTGAGTTCCTCTGGCAGATTGTTCATTAATATGGAAAATCTGCATGTCCTGCACCACCAAAATGCCAAGGGTGCTGGATTGCTAGACTTCTACTTTACTTCTAATTGATTTCAATAACATGTCTGTATAAAGTTAACTTGTAGGTTAAAAATTGGATTTCCGATCATCTGGAATGAGCTGGACCTGGCCTCATTATTTCCAGTGATCCACAGAAGGGCCATTTGACAATGTCGCTCCTGTATTCATGTCATTTGCATTCCGTTGACATGATGATACATCAGCAAGGGAGACTTTGTTGACAACTTAATTATTATTCATTTTTATAGCTAATTTTCTTCTCTTAAATAAGCCACCTGGGGGCTTAATTTTCTTCATGAGCAATTTTTAATCGACAGTGTGAAGTGTTGGTTGGAAAGCTCCTCACTCTGTGATTTTAACTTAGGAGAGCAGTAGAGGTTTACAGTATAGAAAGAGGCCATTCTGCCCATCATGTGACTGCCAATGTTTTACAAGTGTAATCAATATCAAACACCACCACTGGCCTGTTCAATCCTACGCTCCTGAATTTTTCCTTGGAGGGGTGCAATGGTCTCCACTTCAACCAGTTCCTGTGGTAAATCTTAAACTAAAATATGGCAGATGCTAGAAATCTGAAATAAAACAGAGAATGCTAGAAATACCCAATAGGTCAGGCAGTATCTGTGGAAAGAGAATTGGAGGATATCTTTCAGGTAGAAACCCTTTCATCAGAACCAAGAATTGTTTAAAAGGGAACAAGTTGCAGGGAAAGTCTGACTAGCAGTGGAGAGAATGAAAGGATAAATTTGCGATAGAAAAACAAAAAAAACTGCAGATGTCGGAAATCTGAAATAAAAAGAAAATGGTGGAAATCTGAGACAAGGAAATGCTGGAGACACTCAGCAGGTCAGGCAGCATCTGTGGAGAGAGAAACAAGAGTTAATGTTTCAGGTCTGGGATCCTTCATCAGAACAAGGTGAAACAAATAGGTTTTCAGAAGCAGAGAAGGTGGGACGGGGGGTGGGTAGAACAAAGGGAATATATCTGATAGGGCGAGACCAAAATAATTATTCCATTGACACTATGATACGTCATCAAGGGAGATTTTGTTGACAACTTAATTACTATTCACAATAAACAAAAGAGTTATCAGCACATTAAGTTTCTTTGTCTAGGAAACATGTTGTAAATGGTGAGGCTGTTGGACAGACCAGCAAGGTGTGTGAGATCATGTGGAACTGAATGATATGTGTTGATGTTGGTGCTGGCTGGGAGAGGATAGTGAATTGCAGAAGGTAGGTCTGAGGAAATGTAAGGGTAAATGGGAAGAGGTGAATAAGATCTGAATTTACCAGAAGAGGAGAAAATAAAATGACTGCTGGAAGGGTGAGATACAATACTGGGAAGGCCGATTCTCCAAAACTGAGTTGAATCCAGAAAGCTGTAACTTGTCAAGTCAGAGAGGAGAGGCAGTAAGACCTTAGGTGCTCCAACACCAACTTTCATTAAATAATTTCTCCTAATCTCTCTCCTCACCATGGAGGGAGAATGTAATATGCCTTGGAGTGAAGGTAAGTTCTATGCACAATAACAGTTACAGCAAACAGGGTCTGGGAACAGGAATGATTAAACCTAACTGCAGGGAAATCTCTGCATATGCTGCTTACATTTTATACAAAAGATGGTAGTGTCTCTACATCCTCTGACCACATGACTTATTACCATAACTCGATACAAATAGACCACTGAGGGTGGTTCATAGAATACGTCTATTACAGCAGACCCAGGCAGAATAATAGTACTCTCTGTGGTAACTTGTACTCATGTCCATCATTCCCTTATAAACCATTGCGGTCTCAACTCTACTTGCCTTTAATAGCTAGCAAACACTTGATGGGCCAAATGGCCTTCTTCTATGTCATAAGAAAAATGTAAAAAACAAATAAAAGTGACCACTCTCATTTGCGATATTCTTGGAAAGTGAGGAAGTGATGCTTAAGCCTTGCTAAGATCCGCTATAGGCATTGTAAAGAAACAAAGGACTGCAGATGCTGGAATCTAGATTCTCCCCTATATATTGGGCTTCCCCTTTTCCTATCTTTGATCCTGAAGAAGGGTCCTGACCCAAAACGTTGACCGTCTGCTCTTCTCCACAGATGCTGCCCGGCCTGCTGAGTCCCTCCAGCATCTGCTTGTTTTTTCATATGGTCATTGCATTCTGGTTTTGCTCCTGAACCTCAGTAAAGGTATGAAGCTTTGGAAGGATTGCTCTTGAATGATACCAGGGTTTAAAGAGTCAAATTAAGAAGATAGATTCCATAAACTTGTCTTGTGTGGCCTAAGTGCATTCAAAGTGAGACGTGTATAAAGACATTAAGACATCTGGACAGATATGTGGATAGGAAAGGTTTAGGGGGATATCGAGCAAATGAGATTAGTGTAGCTAGGCATCTTGGTTAGCATGGTCCAGTTGGGCCGAAGGGCCTGTTTCTGCACTGTATAACTATGAATCTATAAAGGAGAACATAAGATAGGAGGAGAAAACTTTGCAGAAAGAATCCAGAACAAGAGGAAATAAATTTAATAACACACAAGATGCTGGAGGAACAGGCAGCATCTGTGGAAGGAAATGGACCGTCAACGTTTTGGGTCAAGACCCTTCATCTGGACTGCAGTGTAGAGGGTAAAGTTCCTCCAGATCCTTGTGCGTTGCTCCAGATTCCAGCATCTGCAGTCTCTCGTGCCTCGGAAACATATTTAAAATTTGACCTGGGTCACTCCGAAGTGAAATGAGGATAAATCTCTATTTTGTAAGCAGATTAATAAAAGAACCTGTGTTGTGAGAGAGCATAAAACCTGCAAGGACATCGCAAGAACCTGCATTTGTAAAGTGCCTTCAATGCAGCAAGAAATGAATTGATGAAATAGCACATACGATCAAGGTGACAATCAGATGCTTGGTGTGTGAGCTTGAAGGGACATCTTAAAGGTGGAGTTGGGTAAAGAGATGGAAAGGGGGTGTCTTGGGGGAATCTGTGTGTTAAATCTGCACCCTGAACCTGGCTTTCACATGGGCCCATTCGCCCCTTTAATTACAGCTCAGATCAGGACAGCACACAAAGAAAATCTCTTGTACAGCAGTGTTGAGTTTCTCAAATTAGTTGGTTTATTCAGGCTCTGTGACAGTGAACATTGGGGAGCACTTTGAGTGAGAGCTCAAAAGTACTCCACTGATTCAGCAATTGATAGTATTTGCAATACAATACTTACATGCGCATTTCACAATTTCATCAGTAATCCACTTTTCTTTCCAGTATTTGGTCTTTGTTTTATCTCTGCAAGAGTTGCATCTACCTGCCTGACAAATGCCTTCTTTTAACCAGTCATTTCCCCCATTCTCACTGCAATCGGGGGCTCTAATTATGGTCTTGTCCTTCTGTCATGATCCAGCATATCTCACGATCAGTTGTCCTGCACTTAAACTGTATTCTATCCTCCATTTGTTTATCTCTGCTCCAACCAGCTATGCCTTGTAATCTAACCACTTCCCTGCTCTCAGTAGCAGCCTGTCTCTTCAAAGTGACCTTTAAATCATCTCCACTATTGGCTTATTTTCCCATCACCCCTTTCTAATTTGTATGACACTTAAGTTGACTATTTTACAAACTTCCCCAATTTTCTTAAAATTCCCAGAGGTTCCTTCATCAGGGAGACAGGGAGAGGGCTCTGGACAGAGTGGACAATGAAAGACTTGTCCCATTGGTAGAAGGGTCAAGGTCGAGGTACAAAACAAAGGGGGAGAAGAATTAAGACTGACAAGAGCAAAAACTTTTCAAGGCAGTGTGTGTGATTGGAATCTGGAATGCACTGCTTGCAGATGTAAAGGAGGCAAATTCCACTGTAGCCTTCAAGAGGCAGGTGGAAGAATATGCAAGGAAACATTTGCAAAACTATGGAGAAGTGGCCAGGGGTGGAACTGGTCAGTTGCTCTGGTAGAGAGCAAGACCAGACACAACGGACCAAATGGCCTCCTTCTGTGCTCTTAACTATTCCGGGATCCTATTGTTTGATGATTCAGGGAAGGAATTCAGGAGCTGAGGGCCCAGGCAGATGAAGGTATGACCAGAATAGTGGAGTGAATAAAGTTGTGAATGGTCAATGGGACAGAACTGAAAGAAGGAAACCAGAAGGAGGAGCGTGGAGGTGAAGCAGCTCACAGAGATGAGGATATGGAGGGACATGAAAATGAGAATCTTATAATCTGAAAGATATTTAACTCAGAGCCAGCTAACACTTGGATAATGGACCACCAAGGTTTGGTCTACGTTAAACCCTTTAAAATTTGTCAGTACTCTTAAGCTTGTTAAACCCCAGAAGTGAATACTTGAGGGCAGCAGAGTTTTGAATGGCTTCATCCTTGTGGAAAGGTGAACAAGGGAGGCGTCAGGGATGTATTGGATTTGTCAAGCCTAGAGGTAGCAAAGGCAGGGAGGGGGGTTTCAGCATCAGTTGAGTCAGGGGCACATCAGGCAATATTGCAGAGATGGAGGTTGGGGGTGTTGGTGACGGAGGCAGCCCAAAAGGCATCTCCAGATCAGGTACGACACGGAGGTTGTGAACAATCTGGTTCAGGTGGTTGCCAGGAGGTGAGGAGGAGCCTCGGGCAATTGCCTCAGTCTGAGCCAGTTGTCAAGGGAAACAGAAGAGACTGCAGATGCTGGAATCTGGAGCAAATAACCAAGATGTTGGGAGGAACTCAGCAGGTCAGGCAGCTTCTGTGGAGGGAAATGGTCAATGTTTTGGGTTGAGACCCTTCATCTGGACTGTAAGAGTAGAGGGGAGATAGCTGGTATAAAGAGGTGAGGGGAAGGGGTGGAGCAAGAGCTGGCAGGTGATAGGTGGATCCAGGTGAGGAGGGGTGATAGGCAGATGGAGGAGGGGAGAGTGAGTAATCGTGACAGAGGCCGGGAGGTGCGAGGTGGAGGCAACAAAGGGCTGCAGATGGCAGAATCTGAGAGGAGAGGAAGGTGGAGCCTGGAACCAAATAAGGGGAGTGGAGGGGAGGGGACCCAGTGGGAGGAGTGTGTGGGTGATGGGCAGATAGAGTAGGAGGAAGAGAGGAGAGAAACTGGGTGATGGTGGGCTCAGGGTGAGGGGAGTGGGTGGGAAGAAGAGGAACTGGGTGGATCAGGGGGAGTGAGAAAAGGGATGGAGGGGAACAGGTAACCTGAAATTGGAGAATTCAATGTTCATGCCATCGGGTTGTAGACTCCCCAGGCGGAATACGAGGTGCTGTTCCTCTAGTTTGCGTTTTGCCTGACCCTGGCAGTGGAGGAGGGCAAGGATAGACAAGTCGGTGTAGGAATGGGGAGGGGTTGGTAACCAGGGCCATGGTGGACGGAACACAGGTGCTCAGCAAAGTGGTCGCCCAGTCTACACTTGGTCCCACCGACGTAGAGAGCACCGGATGCAGTGGACTTGAATGAAGTACAGTTGCCAAGGGGTTGTACAGAGTTAGCATTTGGGGAGTGGAGTTTGTGATGGAGACTGGCAATGCTGGTTTTGATTTTTCCAGTATTTAGGAAGAAATTTCTTTTCAATCAGTGATGAATGTCAGATAAAGAGGATGGGGATTAAGACCATGAGCAGAATTAGGCTACTTGGCCCATCGAGACTGCTCTGCCATTTAATTATGGCTGACTTTGTTTTGTCATCCCCACTCTCCCACCTTCAACCTTAAACCCCCCTACCAGTCAAGAAACTATCAATCTCTGCCTTAAATACACCCAATGACTTGGCCTCCACAGCCCTCTGTGGCAATGAATTCCACAGATTCACCACCCTCAGGCTGAAGAAACTCTTCCTCATCTCAGTTCTAAAGGGACGTCCCTCTATTCTGAGGCTGTGCCCTCAGATCTTACACTCAAGCAAAGAGACAGTAGTGAGGCAGAGCTGGACATTAGCAGCATACAGATGGAAACTGCTGATGTGTTATCTTGCAAACAGAAATGGACAGATCCCAGAGCAGAAAACAATGTAATCTTTTCCTTTTCTTGTTAAAGCCAGGGGCAGAATGAAAATTACTGATCTGTTCTAAAATTGTCCTCATGATTCAGCAATGAGGTAAACCAGATACTTTCAGAAAAAGAAAGGAACCATCTCTGCTCTTAACAGACCGTACTTCACACTGTAACATCTTCATGAAATATGAAAGAGATCTTGTGTGCAAAGCTGCTCTTGAGAACTCCAGGGAAAACATTACATAAAGAAGGTTCCTCAGACAACAAAGATTCTTTTGCAGAGAAGAAGCCACAAACAATGCGAGAACCATCAGTGTCAACAAGCTTTACAGAGGTCTCGGCAATGAGTCTTAAGTTCCCTCCTTGGGTAAGTGGGTGCATTGTGTGAAAGCAAAGCAATCTGAGCAAAGGGAATCCAATCACAACTGCACCAGCTGCAGGAGGCACTGAGGGTACATATTGAGCCAGAGATGACCTGCATCTGAGTTCATGAAGTTGTTTTTAATACTTAGCAGGTCTTGAGGGATTGGGCAGTTCAGTGCACAAACACCGTGACTGGGCAGTTCAGTAGACAGGCACCATGAATGGGCAGTTCAGTGGACAGGCACTGTGACTGGGCAGTTCAGTGGACAGGCACCGTGACTGGGCAGTTCAGTGAACAGGCACCGTGACTGGGCAGTTCAGTGAACAGGCACCGTGACTGGGCAGTTCAGTGAGCAGGCACAGTGATTGGACAGTTCAGTGGACAGGTACAGTGATTGGGCAGTTCAGTGGACAGGCACCGTGATTGGGCAGTTCAGTGAACAGCACCCCTTCCTTCCATGCAGTCTGGGAAAAAGTAGCATAGATACCTGTAACCGATGGTGGCTTCCTCTCACCATGCAGATCAGGACCTGTATGGAGTTTGCACGTTCTCCCTGTGACCACGTGAGTTTCCTCCGGGTGCCCTGGTTTCCATAGAACCATAGAACCATAGAACCATACAGCACAAAACAGGCCCTTCGGCCCACCATGTTGTGCCGTCCATCAAACCACCCTCACACTACCTAACCCCTTCCTCCCGCATATCCCTCCATCTCACATTCCTCCATATGCCTATCCAACAAGCTCTTGAACCTGTCCAATGTATCTGCCTCCACCACCACCCCAGGCAGTGCATTCCATGCACCAACCACTCTCTGGGTGAAAAACCTCCCCCTGACATCTCCCCTGAACCTCCCACCCATAACCTTAAAGCCATGCCCTCTCGTCTTGATCATTGGTGCCCTGGGAAGGAGGCACTGACTGTCTACTCTATCTATTCCTCTCAATATTTTATATACCTCTATCATGTCTCCTCTCATCCTCCTCCTTTCCTTCCCAAAGGCATGCAGGGTGGTGGGTTAGTTAGCCTCTGTAAATTGCCCCTGGTGTGTAGATGAGTGGTAGAAACACTGGGGAGGGGGCCGTATCGTGGATGGGAATGGGAGGGAGAATAAAAAATGGGATTACTGTAGGATTGGTGTAAATGGGGGTTTAATGGTCGGCACAGACTCTGTGAGCCGAAGGTTCTGTTTCCATACTAAGGAAAGGTGGAAATCACTGGATTATGTCACTAATGGTCTTGAGATGAGAAAATTGATTTTATTTATACAACACGGTAACAGGCCACTCCAGCCCAACGAGCCTGCGCTGCCCAATTACATACATGTTAACCTACCAACCCGTATGTTTTTGGAATGTGGGAGGAAACCGGAGCACCCGGAGGAAACCCACGCAGTCACGGGGAGAACGTACAAACTCCTTACAGACAGCGGCAGAAATTGAACCCGGGTTGCTGGTGCTGTGTTAACATTACGCCAACCACTACCCTACTGTGCCGTCCCACTTCCTGGACACTCCTAACAATCCTTCCTGGACACTCCTAACAAACTCTAACCTATCTATCCCCTTTACACTAAGGAGGTGCCAATCAAGAACACCCCACAAGAACTACATCCAACTTGGTATAAAAAGTCATAATCAGTGATAGTGAGAGTGATGGTGATTTAACAATGGATTGTTGCTTCACTAGTTCTCACTGAATCAGGCCCATGTGGAGTCCAGCCCTTCCGAAATAGAGACACAAGAGACTGCAGATACTGGAATTTGGAGCAGGAAACAAGATGTTGGAGGAACTCAGTGGGTCAGGTAGCATCTGTGGAAGATGAAAATGTCTTCAAAGTGGGGATACCTTGAGATACCTCGCAGTGGTGTGGCAAAATACCAACATTTCTAGTCAGTGTGCCAGTGTCTCTACTTTCTTAGGTGTTTAAGGAGATTTGGCATGTCATCAAAGGCCCTGACAAACTTCTAAAGATGTACAGTGGAAAGAAGGCCTGGTATGGAAACTCCAAAGCACAGGGACGAAAGAGGCTACAGAGACTGGTGGACTCAGCCAATTCCTTCAGCCAGTTCCATCCCCACCTTCGAGGACATCTACAAGAGATGATGTCTCAGGAATATGACATCTATCACCATGGACCCCCACCATCCGGGCCATGCCCTCTTCTCATTGCTGCCATCAGGCAGGAGATACAGGAGCCTGAAGACCTACACCTTAAACTTCAACAACAGCTTCTTCCTCACTGCCATCACTGATTTGAAAAGCCTTAACGCTATCTCAGACTAGTTTTTTTTTCTCTCTCTCAATCTTGCAATAACATCATAGAATATAGAACATAGAACATTACAGCACAGTACAAGCCCTTCGGCCCACAATGTTGTGCCGACATTTTATCCTGCTCTAAGATCTATCTAGCCCTTCCCTCCCACATAGGCCTCCATTTTTCTATCATTCATGTGCCTAAGAATCTCTTAAATGTCCCTAAGGTATCTGCCTCCACCACCTCTGCAGGCAGTGTGTTCCACGCACCCACCACTCTCTGTGTGAAAAACTTACCTCTGACATCCCCTTTATACCTTCCTCCAATCACCTTAAAATTATGCCTCCTTGTGTTAGCCACTGGCACCCTAGGAAAAAGTCTCTGACTGTCCACTTGATCTATGCCTCTTATCATCTTGTACACCTCTATCAAGTCACCTCTCATCCTCCTTCTCTCCAAAGAGAAAAGCCCCAGCTCACTCAACCTATCCTCATAAGACATGCTCCCCAATCCGGGCAGCATCCTGGTAAATCTCCTCTGCACTGTCTCTAGAGGTTCTACATCCTTCCTATAATGAGGTGACCAGAACTGAACACAATATTCCAAGTGTGGTCTAGCCAGAGTTTGATAGAGCTGCAACATTACCTTATAGCTCTTGAATTCAATACCCCAACTAATGAAAGCCAACACACCATACGCCTTCTTAACAACCCCATCAACCAGCGTGGCAAACTTGAGGGATCTATGGGCATGGACCCCAAGATCCCTCTGTTCCTCCACACTGCTGAGAGATCTGCCATCAACCCCGGATTTTGCCTTCAAATTCAATCTTCCAAAGTGTATCACTTCACACTTTTCTGGGTTGAACTCCATCTGTCACTTCTCAGCCCAGCTCTGCATCCTATCAATGTCCTGTTGTAGTCTACTGCAACCTTCTACACTATCCACAACACCACCAACCTTCATGTCATCTGCAAACTTACTAACCCACCCTTCCACATCCTCATCCAAGTAATTTATAAAAATTGCAAAGATCAGGGGTCCCAGAACAGATCTCTGCAGAACACCACTGGTCACCGACCTCCAGGCAGAATACACTCCATCTACAACCACCCTCGATCTTCTATGGGCGAGCCAATTCTGAATCCACACAGCCAAGTTTCCTTGGATCCCATGCCTCCTGACTTTCTGAATAAGCCTTCCATGAGAAACCTTATCAAAAGCCTTACTAAAATCCATGTACACTACATCCACTGCTCTACCTTCATCAATGTGTTTTGTCACATCCTCAAAGAATTCAATCAGGCTCGTGAGGCACGACCTGCCCCTCACAAAGCCATGCTGACTGTCCCTAATCAGCCTATGCTTCTCCAAATGCCCATAAATCCTGTCTCTCAGAACCTTCTCCAGTAATTTGCCCACCACTGAAGTAAGACTCACTGGTCTGTAATTCCTAGGGTTATCCCTACTCCCTTTCTTAAACAAAGGAACAACATTTGTCACCCTCCAATCATCTGGCACTACTCCTGTGGCCAGTGAGGATTCAAAGATAATTGCCAGAGGCACAGCAATCTCTTCACTTGCTTCTATTAATAACCTTGGATATATCCCGTCCGGCCCCAGTGACTTATCTATCCCAATGTCTTTCAAAAGTTCCAGCACATCCTCTTTCCTCACATCGACATGCCCCAGCGTATCAGCCTGTTGTACGCCTTCTTCACAAACGTCAAGGTCTCTCTATCTGGTGAATATTGAAGCAAAGTGTCCATTAAGGACCTCTTCCGACTCCAGGCACATGTTTCCTCTGATCGGTCCTACCCTCATTCCAGCCATATGTGTTGAATGCCTTGGGGTTTTCCTTAATCCTACTCGCCAAGGCCTTCTCATGCCCCCTTCTAACTCTCCTAAGGCCATTCTTAAGCTCCCTCCTGGCTACTTTGTAACTTTCCAGAGCCCTGTCTGATCCTTCCTCTCTAAACCTCAGGTAAGCTTCTTTCTTCCTCTTGACAAGACACTCTACATCTCTTGTCAACCATGGTTCCTTCACTCTACCATCCTTACCCTGCCTCAATGGGACAAACCTATACAGAACCCCATACAAGTACTCCCTAAACAACCTCCACATTTCCGTTGTGCACTTCCCCAAGAACATCTGTTCCCAGTTTGCACTCCCAAGTTCCTGCCTAATAGCATATAATTCCCCCTCCCCCAATTAAATACTTTCCCACTTCGTCTGCTCCTATCCCTCTCCAAGGCTATGGTAAAGGTCAAGGAGTTATGGTCACTGTCTCCAAAATGCTCTCCCACCGAGAGATCTGAAACCTGATCAGGGTCATTGCCTAGTACCAGGTCCAGTATGGCCTCTCCTCTAGTTGACCTGTCCACATACTGTGTCAGGAATCCTTCCTGGACACTCCTAACAAACTCTGCCCCATCTATCTGCTTGAAACTAAGGAGGTGCCAATCAATATTAGGAAGTCGAAATCACCCATGACAACAACCCTGTTATTTTTGCACCTCTCCAAAATCTGCCTCCCGATCTGCTCCTCAGTGTTTCTGCTGCTATTGTGGGGTCTGTAGAATACTCCCAATAGAGTGGTCGCTCCCTTCCTGTTTCTGACTTCCACCCACACTGACTCAGTGGACGATCCCTCCAGGACATCCTCCCTTTCTACAGCTGTGATACTGTCCCTGCTCAGCAAAGCCACTCCCCCACTTCTTTTACCTCCGTCCCTGTCCCTTTTGAAACATCTAAAGCCCAGAATATCCAGCAACCATTCCTGCCCTTGTGACAGTCAAGTCTCTGTAATGGCCACAATATCGTAGTTCCATGTACTTACCCACGCTCTGTTCATCACCCTTGTTCCTGATACTTCTCACATTAAAGTAGACACACTTCAGCTCATCTGACTGACTGCAATTTTGCCCTTTCAGCTACCTATCCTTCCTCATAGTCTTTCTGCTTGCTGCATCTACTTGTACACTAAATGCATCAACTTCTAACCTATCACTCAGGTTCCCATCCCCCTTCCAAACTAGTTCAAACCCTCCCCATCAGTTCCAGCAAACCTGCCCACAAGAACGTTGGTCCGCCTCCAGTTCAGGTGCAACCCGTCCCTTTTGTATAGGTCATACCTTCCCCAGAAGAGATCCCAATGATCCACAAATCTGAAACCCTGTCCCCTGAACCAACTCCTCAGCCATGCATTCATCTGCCAAATCAACCTATTCTTGCCCTCAGTGGCACGTGGCACAGGCAGCAATCCAGAGATTACTGTCCAACGAAACTACCCAACTGCACAATGACCCAATAAACATAAGTTGTCTTTTCTCCACAGATGCTGCCTGGCCTGCTGAGTTCCTCCAGCATCATCGTGTTTTTCATCTAGATTCCAGCATCTGCAGTCCTTTGTTTCTCAAACAAACGTTGATATGTTTATTTTGTTGTTTATTTTGCACGTGTAAGTTATGTATAATTTATGTTAATTTAAGATAATGTTAACTTATCTTTTTAGTTTCTTATCATAGAGTGCCAGATTTATACAGCACAGAAACAGGCCCTTTGGCCCAACAACCATGCCGACCAAGTTGTCCACCTGAGCTAATTCATTTGCCTGCATTTAGCCCATATCCCTCTAAACCTTTCCTGTCCATGTACCTTTCTAAATATCTTTTAAATGTTGTAATTATACCCGCCTCTATAGCTTCCTCTCGCAGCTCGTTCCATATACCCACCACCTTCTGTGTGCAACAGTTGCCCCTCATATTCTTTTTTGATCTTTCCCCTTTCACCTTTATGATTGTCGTCATCTAGTTACGTACTGTGCCGCTGCTGCATTTGTAGCAATGTATACCCTATGTACACATGTTTATGACAACAGTAAACTTGAACTGGAACTGAAGACTCAAGAGGCTGCAGATATTGGAACCTGGAGCACGAAACAAGATGCTGGAGGAAGTCAGCGGGTGGGGCAGCGTCTGTTGCCTCTTCTTCACCCTCTGCAAGTTCAAGGGTAACCATGGACGGACCCTGAACATTGGCCTTACATCCAGGGAATGAATAAAGGCAAACAGCACATTATGGACTGAATGGACTCTCTCTGAACAGCAGGGACCCAAGTGGCCACATGCCAGGGATGAGGAGACCTCATCCAAAGTTCCTCTTGCAAGAGTGGAGGTAGAAACAACATGGCAAATCCCCGACAGCACCAATGTTCAGTCTACAGATCTGTGTCCCAAATCTGACTCTGGTTTTTTTCAAGGAATTACCAAACAAATTTTTTTTAATATATTTTTTAAAATATTTTTTACTTCCACTCAGGGTTTCAGGCAGACTGCCAAAGGGCCCTCATTAATGTTATTAAGTCTCAGAATATCGGAGAGACTTCTATAGACAAGGCAAGCTTAAAAGATTACAAAGGGATAGATGAAAATAAATTGCTTTTTGATCGGTGGTAAGGTGGAGTGTATTTTGAAACTGAGATGAGAACTGTTATTGTTCCTGCAGGGAAACTGTCTGTGGAGCAGCATCACAGCTGGGCAAAATCTGAATGAGTAGATTCACACATTGCACAAAATTGTTACTGTGGCAAAGTTTTAAGAGTAACTGACTTTCAGCATAAATTAGCCTCATGTAATCTTTTACACTTGAGGGGAGACCCTCTCACAAATTTGGCTAGCCCTTGTAATCAACCAATCAGCATTTAGAGATACTACAAAATACTTTTTAGCCCTCTTTGTAAAGCAGCAACTAAACTGTAAGTTTTAGACCCAAGTACACAATAAAATAAACTCTTTACAAACTTATGAGTGAAAGTTTTGTTGAAAGTTACTTTAAAAATTGATTACTGTAGCACAATATAACTGAAAAATAATTCTATATAAATCATCTTTATTCACTTAACATCAGATTACTCACTGATTTTGAATTGACACAGTGATTACAAATGCTTGTGTTTCCTGTACTAAAGAAAAGCAAAAAGCAAAAAAAAACTGCAAATGCAGGAAAATCTGAAATAAATACAAAAGGTTCTGCAAATAGTTGGGTTAGGCAGCGTCTGTGGAGAGAGAAACAAGTTAATGTTTCAGGTCAATAAACTTTTATTAGAGCTGGGAAAAGTTAGAACCAAGCTTTACCTTTTCTATCTGTTCCTTGTTCTGATGAAGGTTCCCCAACCTGTTTCCCTCTCTTTAGATGCTGCCTGGTCTACTGAGTATTTGCAGAACTTATTATTGCAACAGAAATATATTACTACTTTAATATGAAAGGAATATTTTGCACTGCAAATTTTTATTTAATTGCCTTTTGAAATATAGCCTGGGTGCACTGATTCCTGGAAGAATTGACATTTTGGGAAATGAGAAATGAGTGAAAGCGAATATTCAGGCAAAATTAATCGTTTTAAGATACAAGTAAGGTGCTTTCAGATTGCTGTGCGTGGACAATAAAGTGTTCCTGCAATTCATGACTTTTCAAGAGCACATCCAGGTATAGGGAGGAGATACACATAGGGAGGAGATACATATGGGATACACATCCATATATGTATGTATATATATATATGCTTCGAGGGTTTTTGCCTCCACCACCTTTGCAGGGAGCAAGTTCCAGATCCCAATCTAGATGAAGGGTCTCGACCTGAAACGTTGACTGTCCATTTCCCTCCACAGATGCTGCCTGACCTGTTAAGTTCCTCCAGCATGTTATTTGAAGTTCCAAATCCCAAACTGCCTCTGGGATACATTTCTCATCAACTACCTTAAAATTCTTCAATAATTTACTGTAAATCTATGTCTTTCTTTCTGACCCCTCTGCTGAGGAACAAGAGTTCCTTCCTCCTCGACCTAACCCCAAAAGTTAGTCGGAGACAACTTCTTTTCGTTCACCACAGGATGTTGGACAAGTCCTCTGACAGTTTAGAGATAGAGGAAGGATCAAGGGAGCTGATAGTTTGATGGAACATGCACAAGCTTCACTGAAGGAAGATCTTCCCTCAAATGGAGCATGACTGTACATGGAAAACTGTACCTGCATTTTCAGATGGTGTCACCAAGCGTCATCTTGCAGATCAGAAACAGGTCACCACAGACCCTACTGGACATAGCATGGCCATGTCATTGCTGATAACTCTCTGGCTGCACTTGGATGGATAAGACTGGAGATATACAAGGGTAGACCCCATTTAGTTGCTCTGCACTAGTAGTCCTTTGTGTACCTGCAACCTTCACCCTCCCCTCCTCCCTGCCTCACTCCATCTGCCTCTCTTTTTTTTCTCTCTCTTTTTGTCTGACCACCTATCATCCAGCTTCTCTGGAGCGATGGAGGCTGAGGGGAGACGTGATTATGAAATTATGAGGGGCATAGACAGAGTAGACATCCGGTATCTTTTTCCCAGGGACAAAATGTCTAATACTAGAGGGGGGGTGCATTTAAGGTGAGAGGGGGTAAGCTCAAAGGAGATGTGCGGGGCAAGTTTTTTACACAGAGAGTGATGGGTGCCTGGAATGTGCTGCCAGGGGTGGTGGTGGAGGCATTTAAGATGTTCTTCGATAGGCACATGAGTATGCAGAGAATGGGGTGATATGGACATGTAGGCAGAAGGGATTCGTTTAGTAGGCTTTTAATTACTAGTTTGATTAGTTTGGCACAACATCATGGGCCGAAGGGCCTGTTCCTGTACTGTGCTGTTCTATGTTCTATATTCTATGCTCTATGCCACTGTCTCCCAACTCCAACCCCCTTCGCACCCTTCCCCACTGCAACCTGTCCGTCATCTTTAACTCCTCCTCAGTCCACCAATCACCGTGGGCTTCTGTCTCACCACTCACCCTCTCCGCTTTCCAACTGGGCCTGCACTCTCACCGCTCTCATTCCTGACGCAGGGTTTTGGGAAGGAACATCGACAGTTCCTTTCCCCCCACAGATGCTGCTCGACCCCCTGAGTTCCTCCAGCAGATTCTTTCTTGGTCCATCCTCTCAAATCTTCCCACATTTGTACATAGACAAAAACCATTGACTTCAATAATTATTATAGAATTAGAAAACATAAAGTTAAGATTTCTTTATTGGTCACATGTACATCGAAATACACAGTGAAATGCACCTTTTTGTGTAGAGTGGTCTGGGGGCAGCCCGTAAGTGTCGCCACGCTTCCGGCGCCAACATAGCATGCCCACAACTTCTTAACCCGTACGTCTTTGGAATGTGGGAGGAAACCGGAGCACCCGGAGGAAACCCACGCAGACACGGGGAGAACGTACAAACTCCTTACAGACAGCGGCCGGAATTGAACCCGGGTCGCTGCCACTGTAATGGTGTTACGCTGTTCAGTATATTATTTCTAAAAATACTACTCTAAATGCGACTGAACATATCTTTTCACATGAAATTTTCTAGTTCTCACAGCGAGGGATTTTAGCATTTCTCAGCAATTGAGCGTCCTTAAAGATTTCTGTTCTTTACATGGGTGACTGCCATAAGTAGGTTGAGCACCTTGGGTTCAGGAATGTGTCCAATATCTGCTTGTATATCTATCCAATATCCAGTGTAACCTGAAGCTACTGAAAAATAATCCTGTTTTAATTAAACAGGATACCATGGCCAAGAAAATAAATCCATAATTGCAATTGATGCCTCAGAGACCAAAGCCAAAACAGGCATTTTAGAATGTTCATCACAAGGCAGCAGCCTGTATCATGAGCTCTCGAGAACGAACTGGTACTAACAGGGATTTGCAGCAATGAAGTAGATGCTGTAATGGCTCATGCACCACTCTTGCTCTACCTGGAGTCAAGGCATGGCCTCCTGTAGCCTGTTAACCCTCTCAACTCCAGGGCAAAGCAATAGGAAAATAACAGGGAGAGATCAGAATGAGCCCCCACTGTCTGAATTTTGGAATGAATGAACATCATGGAAATAGTTCTTATACTAAACTTAAAAGTGAATGTTTTACGTCAAGAACCCTCTCTCCCTGATAATTAGACAACAGGTTTGATCCAAAGTAAACTCTCCAACAGGGGCAATAAACAGTCTGCTGGAGGAACTCAGTGGGTCGAGCAGCATCTGTGGGGGGAAAGGAATTGTCAATGTTCCAAGTTGAAACCCTGCATCAGTCCTGATGTAGGCTTTCGACCCAAAACGTCGACAATTCCTATCCTCCCACAGATGCTGCTCGACACGCTGAGTTCCTCCAGCAATCTGCGTGTTACTCCAGATTCCAGTATCTGCAGCTGCTTGTGTCTCCAACTGGGGATCTGAGAAGATGATCTCATTTAAAAACGAGTCCAGGCGATTCCTAGAACAACACGCACAAAATGCTGGAGGAACTCAGCAGGCCATGCAGCATCCATGGAGGGAAATGAACGATTCGGGCCGAGACCCTTCATCGGGACTGGAAAGGAAGAGGGCAGAAGCCAGAATAAAAGGGTAAGGGGAGAGGGAGGAGCACAAGCTGGTGGGTGATAGGAGTCGAGGTGAGAGGGGGAAGGCAGGTAGGTGGGGAAGGGGGGGGAGATGTGAAACGCTGGGAGGTGATAGGTGGAAGAGACAAAGGGCTGAAGAAGGAATCTGATAGGAGAGGACAGTGGGCCATAGAATAAAGGGAGGGAAGTGGGGAACCAGAGGGAGGAAGGTGTGGGTGATAGACAGGTCGTAAGGGCAGGGGAGGGAAAACGACCAGAGGGATAAGGGAAAACAAAGGGGTCGGGGTTGGGAGCAGCAGGGAGTAGTTAAATACATCAGTGTCGGAGAAATCGATGAAATCAGTGATTGAAGTCTCCGGGTGATTCCTAGCTCCCTTTTGCCTTCCCAATTTTGAACTATCAGAAAAGGCTTTGGATTAATCAAAAAGGTCCTCAAAGACCAGTCAAATTAAAATCCCTTTCCTCGGTAGTCCCAAAGGTCAGGCTTTGTAACAGGCTGCTCTCCTGTTAAAACAAGGAACAGCACACAAACTACAGCCTTAAATTAGTGAGATGCACTGAAAAAGTGACGTCTTTAGCTTGCTGCAGACACTGCATTAGGAAAAAAAATGGAGTCCCATTAACCACATTTGGAAAGGTCGATGTGAGGACAGCTGGTTAATTTGTTTGTTCTTATACCAAATGTGCACAGATTGCCAGTTTGAAAACAAATGTGCTTAATAATTAATGCTTGCTGGATGTTAGTCTCCCGTTGGCTACAGATCTTAGTAACACAATTTCCCCCTTTCCTCACTGAAATCTCAAGCAATCTTTGGGGAACCCATGGTTCGCAATTCTAAGTTCCCATCTTAATAGCTTGATGTGTGTAGTTATGATGTCTTTCCCCTCATTACTGCATTGATGCCTTTCTACAGTGCCTGGAATGCTACAAGATAATAATGCAAGAACTCTGAGGATCCCATTGTATATTCTATGTAGATATTCAAGGTAAAGCATGAAATAAATGCTTGTAGACTTAAAAGCAAACTCTAACCTGACCTAATGTGCTCCAATATAACTTATTTTGACGATATACAGAAATATATCTGGCAAAGACCCCTCCCACCCCAGACATTCTCTCTTCTCCCCCCTTCCATCAGACAGAAGATGCAAAAGCTTGAAAACACGCACCCCCCCCCAGGCTCAAGGACAGCTTCTATCCCACTGTTATAAGACTCTTGAATGGACCTCTTGTACGTTAAAGATGGACTCTTGTCCTCACAGTCTGCCCGTCGTGGCCCTTGCACCTTATTCTCTGCCTGCACTGCACTTTCTCTGTAACACTCTATTCTACAGTCTGTTACTGCTTTTCCCTTGCACTACCTCAAAAGCACTTATGTTTTGAAATTATCAGTATGGATGGCTTGCAAAACTAAGCTTTTCACTGTATCTCGGTGCATGTGACAATAACAACCAATACCGTACTCCTGCACCAGAGCTTCTCAACCTACCCACAGGAGTAATCCTATAAGAGGGTGTGGCGACTCACCGTCTAGTCGGGCGAACCGGCTCGGCAGTCGGGTCGCGCGGTGTCGGAGCGACGAGGCCCAAGATGGCGGCGGGCCTCATCTTTCCGAGCGACGGGGAGAACCCGCGCGCGGGAAAGTCCTGATGACGTAGGACTTACGTCATTGCCGGTTTTTTGGGCGGGAGTTTTCTCCCTTAAAGGGCCCGCGCAAGGCGGGAAAATAAACCAGTTCTGTTTGGCAATCCTCCGAGTGAGTCTTGTTTTATTCCGCGGTAGCAACCGCTACAAGGGCTCAAAATGGAAAGAGTTTTATGGAGCAATGCTGAAATCCCTTGCTGTAAAAAATAATAAAATTACAGGGAAGAAGCTATAAAGTTATTTTCAGCAATATTTGGAAGAAAAGTGGGTAAAATGACATTTAAAATTTAACATAGAATTACTCAAGAAGAGGCTAATTGACCTATGGTAAAATTCCCGGCTCCTTTTGGGAGAACTCTCCAGCTGATCTGTCTTTCCCCATCACCCTGCTTATTCCTCCTTCCTGTATATATCTTGTTCCCCTTTTGCCTGCCACTGTTACATCTTCCCCATCTCCCCTTTAAGGCAGTAACTTCCAGATCTGAGCCACTTGCCTGTGACCCATGCCAAGTGTCAGGAGAGACTGTAGGTGCAGCAGCTGTGATGGAAAAGGCCAAGGGAAACTTCCACAGAAGCTTTTACAGAGGAAGGCTATTTCTTCAGGTAAGGACATCAGTGATGGGGAATTTGCAGAATTTTTAGGTGGGAACACAAGTGGAAGAAAGATCCACATTTACATAGCAAATTTCACATCCCCTTAAAGACAGCCCAAACCGTGAACTATAACCACTGTTGTTTTATGGGAAACATAGCTCCAATCTGATTACAACAAGCTCCATCAGATAACGGAAAATGCCGGAAGTATTCAGCAATCAGGCAGCAACTGTGGAAAGGGGAATAGTGTTAAATGCTTCCTCTACTCAAGAGGACCAAGGCTGCTCAGTTGCTGAATATATTCAAGGCAGGCTATCGTAGAGGGCACCACTTTCCTGCCTTATCCCACATCCAAAAATCCATTTATCTCTCCCTCGGATATATTCAGCCACTGAATCCTCTTGGGTAGAGGACTTAAAAGCTTCATCAGGGCAAAGACAGTAGCACAGCTGGTAGAGCCACTGCCTCACACTCCAGCAACCCCGGTTCAATCCTGACCTCTGGTGCTGCCTGTGTGGAGTTTGCACATTCTCCCAGTGACCACATGGATTTTCCCCGGGTGCTCCATTTGCACACAGTATCCGCGAGCACCCTGGGTGAATTCCACGATCAGTGGGCCCCTCAGGGGATCGTGGGTGTAGTGGACGGCGTGAACGAGATTCCTATCTGAAGTAGTGCATTTTGCAGTCGTTAGTTAGCGTTATTTGCTGTAGTTATGTAGTTATAATCTGTCTGTATTTTTTCTTTCTTTCTTGTGTCAGTTGCTGTAGTTTCGACACTGGATGGCATTTTGTAGTGTTTTTAGTGAATAAACATTTGTATGTAGTTAAAAAAAAGAGGGCATCACTTTCCTGCCTTATCCCCATATCCAAAAATCCATTGATCTCATCCTCAAATATATTCAGCCACTGAATCCTCTTGGGTAGGGGATTTAAAAGCTTCATCAGGACAAAGGCAGTAGCACGGCTGGTAGAGCCGCTGCCTCGTACTCCAGCAACCCCCGTTCAATCCTGACCTCCGGTGCTGTCTGTGTGGAGTTTGCACGTTCTCCCTGTGACCATGTGGCTTTCCCCCAGGTGCTCTATTTTCCTTCCACGTCCCGAAGACGTGTAGGTTGGTAGGTTAATTGACCTCTGTAAGTTACCTCTAGTGTGTAAATGAGAGGTGGAATCTCGAACTAAGAGGGAGGAGTGACCCAGAACATATTGTTGAATTAGATAGATGTCTGAAGCAGAGAAACAATCAGAAACATGTGGTGAGCGCAATGGATTAGTCCTAACTTTATGTAGCACATAATGGTACCAATTATCTCCTACCGTGTCATAAACATGTATGATTTTGTTATATATTGTCCTGAACCACCTGCTTGTAAACTGCCATTGGTAACATTAGAGAGAGAGCATAGAAAAGTGCCAAGACTCTTCTGTTATGAAGTGCCGGGGACTTGATGTTATGAAGAGACTGAGAGAGCTAATTCTGTCTTCAGCACAGAGCATAAGATTGAGAAAGCTAGGATCGCTGTGATTTAAATTGATGCGTGTAAATGGATAGTTAGACGCAGCAGCTGAGATGACTTAAGCTACAGTTGCAGAGGCAAAGAACATGAGTTCAAAGTGAATAAACCCACAGCTGGGCTGGAAATGAGAACGTTTTTGTTCTGCATGGGGTTACAGGCACATAGAGCTGGTCACTGGCAGAACATTCATTGAATTATTTTTCAGAGCAAATGGTAAGATATCTGCTTTAGAATGCTGTTAAAGATTATTAGGAGAGAATTGGACATCAGCGATCAAATCCCCACAGAACAGTATGATTTATTTGCTACAGGCACAATGGGTGTGTCGTTAATATAGTTGCTCCAGTGAGGATTAACGATCTGTAGTTTGGCTGTAAGATCCATGGACAATGGAGGATTCTCACCTTGTTGTTGCTTCTCCCTGTGTTGACCTTGAGTTGTTTCCTGTTTTGCTGGAGAGTTTGGGTTGAATGTTAACTCCCCAAAAGTGAATGGGGTTGGGGTCAAGCGGGAACAAAGATGAACTTCACCCCCCACATTACTGTTCAAGTTCAAGTTTATCATTGTCATAGACATACACACACAGGGTATAAATGACATGAAAATTAGCTTCTTGCAGTGGCAGCACAGTAATGTAGCGAAGAGCGTAACGCGATTACAGCGCCAACGACCCGAGTTCAATTTTGGCCACTGTCTGTGAGGAGTTTGTATGTTCTCCCTGTGTCTGTGTGTGTTTCCTCCGGGTGCTCCGGCTTCCTCCCACATACCAAAGACGTACGGGTTAGGAAGTTGTGGGCATGCTGTGTTGACGCCAGCGTGGCAACACTCGTGGGCTGCCTCCAGGACACTCTATGCAAAAAGATGTTTTTCACTGTGTGTTTCGATGCACATGTGACTAATAAAGATATCTTATCTTACATGACAAACATAAGTTAACATAAACTTTAATTAACATAAATTGTACATAACTTACACTTATACAAAATAAAAAAAAACATAAAGACACTGGTGCAAGATTGAGAGAAGAAATATGGCCCGAGATAGTGTTAAGGTTTTTCAGGTCAGTTCAAGAACCTGACGGCAGTGGGGAAGTAGCTGTTGTTGAACCTTGAGGTGTGGGTCTTCAGGCTCCTGTACCTCCTGCCTGATGGCAGCAATGACAAGAGGGTACGGACTGGAGGTTGGGAGTCCTTGTTGATGGAAGTCGCCTTCCTGAGGCATTGCCTCTTGTAGATGTCCTCGGTGGTGGGGAGAGTTGTACCCGTGATGAAACTGGCCGAGTCAACCAGTCTCTGTAGCTTCTTACACTCCTGCGCATTGGAGTTTCCATACCAGGCCGTGATACAACCAGTCAGAATGCTTTCCATTGTACATCTGTAGAAGTCTGTCAGAGTCTTCGATGATATGCTGAATCTCAGAATCTCAGGTTTATTATCACTGACATATATCATGAAATGTGTTGTTTTGTGGCAGCAGTACAGTGCAAGACATAGAAATTACTATAAGTTACAAAAGTTAATAAATAGTGCAAAAGAGGAATAACGAGGTAGTGTTCATGGGTTCATGGACCGTTCAGAAATCTGATGGCGGAGGGGAAGAAGCTGTTCCTGAAATGTTGAGTGTGGGTCTTCAGGCTCCTGTACCTCCTCCCCGATGGTAGTAACAAGAAGAGGGCATGACCTGGGTGCTTACTGAAGAATGCCACCTTCTTGAGGCACCACCTCTTGAAGGTGTCCTCGATGGTGGGGAGGGTTGTGCCTGTGATGGAGCTGGCTGAGTCTACAACCCTCTGCAGCCTCTTTCGATCCTGCACATTGGAGCCTCCATACCAGGTGGTGATGCAACCAGTCAGAATGCTCTCCACCGTACACCTATAGAAACTTTCAAGAGTCTTTGGTGACATACCACATCTCCTCAAACTCTTAACGAAGTAGAGCCACTGGCGTGCCTTCTTCATGATTGCATAAATGTATTGGGCCCAGGATAGATCCTCTGAGATGTTGACATCCAGGAATTTGAAGCTGCTCACCCTTTCCACCGCTGACCCCTCAATGAGGATTGGTGTGTGTTCTCCCGACTTCCTGAAGTCCACAACCAATTCCTTGGTCTTGCTGATGTTGAGTGTGAGGTTGTTGTTGCGACACCACCCAACCAGCCGATCTATCTTACTGCTGTACGCCTCCTCATCACCATCTGAGATTCTGCCAACAACAGTGGTGTCATCGACGAATTTATAGATGGTGCTTGTGCTGTGCCTAGCCACACAGTCATGAGTGTTGCTACATCACCACTCAACCAGCCGATCTATCTCACTCCTGTACACCACCTCATCACCATCCGTGATTCTGCCAACAACAATGGTGTCATCTGCGAATTTGTAAATGGCGTTGGATTGCCCGAACAAATCAGTGAGGACTTTCCAAAGTATTATTCCCCTTGGTGGCCTTGACACTAGTCTGGTTTCTCATGGAATTGTGAACCCTGTGAAAGACCCTCTGTCCAAGAGTTTTCCAATTTCCCTGCCCTCCATCCTCCCTCACATTTGCCCTGTCATCCCCTGTGGCAGCAGAGGTAGAGGTGGGAGGGGATTGTTTGGGTGGCAGGGAGAAAACACTTAGCGATGTTCGGTGACTGTCTTGAGGGACAGGCTCGATCCTGCTCATCCACTTCCACCACTTGGACATGTCGGAAATCCTGTTACTGTGTTGACTTGAAACAATTAAGCCACTTATATCAGGTGGGGTGTGACAATTTTTAGATATAGTTTAGACTTTATTGTTCCTGAAAAGTAACTGCACCATCGCACTACAGATATCCGAATGCATAACGCTGGTGTGATCTGTATGAATTTCAACAACCCCTTTTATCCACCGGACATCTAGCCAGTGAAGTGCTGTTAAAGTGTAATCCCTCCAGCAACATAGAAAACATGACAGTAACTTGAATATAGAACACTCCCACAAGCAACAATATGATTAAGACCAGACAAATGCTTTATGTTAGTTGTTTTCTAGAGGAATAGTTATTGGTTGAAGTGCCATATATAACTCCCTTTCTCTTCAAGGCCATGCTGTAGGATTTTGTGCTTCCTGCTGAGAACAGGCTTTGGTTTAATATGCATTTACTTATTTTATTCATGGGCTGCTTTCATGTCACTAAATGCCCTTCACAAAGTACCCCTGAACTGGGCATCTTGCTGGGCCACTTCAGAGCTGAGTCACCTACATGTCAGTGGGTCTGGAGTTGTGTGGCCAAACCAATTGAAAATGGCAATGTCCTTCTCCAAAGTAATCAGTGAACTGACAGTCCCTGACTGCCATTGCTGATTGAATTTGAGTCCCTCAGCTGCTATGGTGGGGTTTGAACACTTTTCTGCATTACTCTCTGAAAGCCATTGGGTAATTTAACTGAAGACTCTAACAAACTTCCACAGAGGTACTGTTGAAAGTATCCTGACTGGTTGCATCATGGTCTGGTACGGCAATTCAAATGCACAGGAATGTAAGAAGCTGCAGAGAGTCATGGACTCTGCCTAATACATCACGGGCATATCCCCTCCCCACCATCGGTAGTACCTACAGGAGGCGCTGCCTCAAGAAGGCAACATCCATCATCAAAGATCCCCACCACCTGGGCCACGTCACCTTCTCGCAGCTACTATTGGGCAGAGGTACAGAAGCCTGAAGTCCCACACTACCAGGTTCAGGAACAGCTACTTCCCTTCAACCATTTCGTTCTTGAACTAACCGGCACAACCCTAATCACTACAGTTCAGCAGCTCTCTGACTACTTTGATCGCTTTGCACTAAAATGGACTTTGTCTTTTTTTGTTCTAATTGTGTTCTTTCTTGTAAAAGTTGTGTATAATTTCTGTTTAATTTATGTTTTTCTTGAGAATGTTGCTTATCTGATGCTCTGTGCCTGTGATGCTGCTGCAAGTAAGTTTTTCATTGCACCTGTGCATAATTTTAAGGTGATTGGAGGAAGGTATAAGGGGGATGTCAGGGGTGTTTTTTACACAGAGAGTGGTGGATGCATGGAACGCACTGCCGGCAGAGGTTGGGGGGGCAGATACATTAGGGACATTTAAGAGACTCTTAGATAGACACATGAATGATAGAAAAATAGGGGGCTATGTGGGAGGGAAGGGTTAGATAGATCTTAGAGCAGGATAAAATGTCGGCACAACATTGTAGGCCGAAGGGCCTGTACTGTGCTGTAGTGTTCTATGTTCTATACATGTACTTGTGCAGATGACAATAAACTCGACTTTGACTTGATTTTGATTGAAGCTAAGCCAAATGGGAGCACCTTTGACAGAGTAGTTTTACCCCTCTACAGTCTCACATTTGGTGCTCAGGCTGTTGGACCTGGACTGGAACACACAACCTTGTGCTCCTCATAGCTACTCACAAGTGTTTTACTTATGTTTTGAAGATGCTACCACAGTCCCATAGGAGGAAACAGCAGAGTCTCTCATGCACAGTCCCAACGGCTACCATTTCAGTCCCTTATTATCCACATCTGGAAGAATCTAGAATTAGGTTTATTATCACTGACTTATCTGATGTGAAATTTGTTGTTTTGCGGCAGCAGTACAGTGCAAAAACATAAAATGACTAAGAATTACAAAATAAAGGAGCAAAAAAAAGAATAATGAAGTAGTGTTCATGGGTTCATGGATCGTTCAGAAATCTGATGGTGCAGGGGAAGAAGCATTGAGTGTGGGTCTTCAGGATCCTGTACCTCCTCCCCGATGGTAGTAACAAGAAGAGGGTATGTCCCGGATGGTGAGGATTCTTAATGATGGATGCCGCCTTCTTGAGGCACCGCCACTTGAAGATGTCCTCGATGGTGGGGAGGGTTGTGCCTGTGATGGCGCTGGCTGAGTCTACAACCCTCTGCAGCCTCTTGTGATCCTGTGCATTGGAGAGTCTATACCAGGCAGTGATGCATATTTCCATCTTTGCCGTATTTCCTTGTAACATAGAAGAAGGCAATTCGGCCCATCGAGTCTATGCTGGCTCCCAGAGCAATCCCATTCGCCATTAATTTTGTCTGTAACCCATTCTCCCCACATTCCCAAGGGAAAAAAATAAGCCATGATTGAATGGCAGAGCAGGCGATGGGCTGAATGGCCTACTTCGGTTCCATTATCTTATGATCCTTATCTTATATCTTATATCTTATCTTATTACAAGAAAGAACATAATTAGAACAAAAAAAAATCTATTTTAGTGCAATGTGATCAAAGTGGTCATAGTGTTGCTAAACTGTAGTGATTAGGGTTGTGTCGGTTGGTTCAAGAACTGAATGGTTGAAGGGAAGTAGTTGTTCTTGAACCTAGTGGTGTGGGACTTCAGGCTTCTGTACCTCCTGCCCAATGGTAGCTGTGAGAAGATGGCATGGCCCGGATAGTGGGGTCTTTGATGATGGATGTTGCCTTCTTGAGGCAGCGCTTCATGTAGATACTACCGATGGTGGGGAGGGATGTGCCCATGATGTATTGGGCAGAGTCCACTACTCTCTGCAGCTTCTTTTGTTCCTGAGCATTTGAATTGCTGTACTAATGACATACTGTATATCCAGAATGATTCACCAACGCCTTCCAGAATGGAGATGTGGACGGGTGATAAATAAAAGGGTTGTCAGAGACGTCAACGTAACCATAAATGAAAAAAATACTCAAAAACCAAGTGTAAAGGAAGTGATTGGGACATTATCAGAGAAACTTCTCACCTCCCACATATACCAGAGCTAAAAATCATTACCAAATGTACTCTGGGATCTGCTTATCAGTTTTTAGTAGCTTTTTAAGTCTCAAATCAGGGCTTAGCTCCATAGGTTTTAATGAAGTGTCAGTCAGATTCTGGGAATTCATTTATTACAGTGTGTAGTGTAATTGCACCGTCTGTCACTAAAACATTGGACTGGCTGCCAATTGGCCCGATTCCTTTTCAGTTCTGTTTAAGCCATTCTCCCAGTCCCTTTCACAAAGGAAGTGTTGCAGCTTTGAATGCAAGTCAGGTTCCCTTTAACGCAATCCAATTCTTTGGAGTTCAGAAGAATGAGGGGCGATTTTATTGAAATATTTAGAATCATAGCGGGCATGACAGGGTAGATGTCGAGATGTTTTCACCAGTGGGAGAATCTCAAACGAGGGGACATAGTTTCAATATTAGGTGGCCGTCATTTAAAACTAGGGTACATAAGAATTTCTTCCCACAGAGGATAGTGAAGCTCTGGAACTCTTTATCCAGGAGGGTCGTGGAGGCTGGATCACGGAGGGGTTTTTAAGAAGGAAGTAGGTAGATGTTTGAAAGATCAGTGAACTGAGGGCCATGGAGAAACTGGCACAGAAAAGTTGAGGCTTGTAGCCACAATCGTATTGAATGATGGGGTAGGTTTGAAGGGCCGAGTGGACTACTCCTGCTCCTGTTTTCTTGCGTCCCTGTGTTATGTAATAAAGTCACCTGTTTTGTCTCAGAAGTGATCCAATGAATTACATTACAAAAGAACATCAGAAATATGTGCTGCAGTAGGCCCTCTGGCCCGTCGAGCCTGCTCCAAAATTCAATGAGATTATGGCTGATCTGGCTGTGGACTCAACTCCACCTACCTGCCTTTTCTTTAGTTCCCCTACTGTGTAAAAATCTATCTAATTCTGTCTTAAATATATCTAATGAGGTAGCCTCCACTGCTTCCCTGGACAGAGAATTCCACAGGTTCACTACTCTTTGGAAAAAGCAGATCCTTCTCATCTCCATCTTGAATCTACTTCCCCGAATCCTGAGGCTATGTCCCCCAGTTCTAGTCTCACCTACCAGTGGAAGCAACTTTCCTGCTTCTATCTTATCTATCCCTTTCATAATTTTACATGTTTCTATAAGATCCCCTCTCATTCTTCTGAACTCCAGTGAGTATAGTCCCAGGCGACTCAATATCTCCTCACAGGCTGACCCCCTCATCTCCAGAATCAACCTGGTGAACCTCCTCTGCACTGCCTCCAAAGCCAGTATATCTCTCCTCAAGTAAGGAGACCAGAACTGCACACAGTACTCCAGGTGCGGCCTCACCAGTATCCTGTACAGTTGCAGGGTACAACGACATTGATGGAAAGCCACTACTGCTATCCAGACAAATGTAAAGAAACTTTACACACAGTAAAGTCAGACCAATGGCAACTTTTTATTTTGTTAATGAAGGAATTTTGCTGATGAACTGGATTATCCAATGAAAAATATGAGTTAGCCAGGTGGTTTAAGGGGTTCCACCACAATCGGATGAGAAGCAGGAGTTGTCAAGGCATGTTCCTGGAGACAGCATCACCTGACCTCCACCTGCCATAATCCAGCCACTTGCTACCCGATACATCCTTTGTCCTGATGCTCCACCTCCTCAGCACCAGTAGCTGATTCTTGCCTGATGATCAAACACTGTTCCTCATGTCCAATATTCTTATAACAAAACTATTGCAGTGGAATCTTTATAAATAGCCCTGTGTTTCCCCCCCAGATAATGCTTGGCTTGTGTCCTGGTGATAATCCCTGGACATCCCAGATCACCATGATGTGAGACCATGATACCTTCACTGTAAGGACCATGCAGTTTTAACTCCCAGGGATACACCATTTCGCATAAAGAATGTGAACTGTTGACCTTCCAATCTACCTTGTCATGGTCCTTACACTTCATTTGTATACCTGCTCTGCACTTTCTCTGTAGCTACAACACTATATTCTGCATTCTGTTTTTTTCTTTTTACTACCTTAAAGTATTTAAGTTTGGAATGATCTATCTGGATGGCACGTAAAATGAAAGCTTTTCACTGTACGTGTCACAATAATAAAACCAAACCAAACCAAATGATGAGCTGTAAATAGAACCTCTGACATGTTTCAGGAGATCTTCCTTGCCAAGCTTTTATTCTGGATATTCCACAGAAAAAGTGTAAGCACTTCCCACTCCATATTAAAGGGATCTCATGGAGAAAATGGGCACCTTGGAAGGACTTTCTTTGACTGGATAAGGAGGACAGGTAGATATGGGGCCAGGAAGAGAGGAGCAGCATCACCTGGAGAGAGAGAGAGAGAGAGAGAGAGAGAGAGAGAGAGCAAGAGAGAGAGAGAGCATGAGAGAGAGAGGACAGAGAGCAAAGTCACCCCTCCTTCCCTCCCCTCATTCTCCTCAGCACCTCCTCCACCAGGATCTCTGCTCCCTTTCCCTTGCTCACTAAACCGCCCTGCATCGTGCCATTGTGTGTCAAACAAAGCCCACCACAACTTCAGTGGGTGAGCAGATCCCACAGTTACTGCTCCAAGAATATTGTGTCCAATCAGCACCTGAATACATGTTTTTGATAATAGAACAGTACAGGACAGGAACAGACCCTTCGGCCCACGATGTTGTGCCAGACTAATTAAACTAGTGATTAAAGGCCTAACTAAACTAATCCCTTCTGCCTACACAATTTCCATATCCATCCATTCTCTGTATATTCATGAGCCTCTTAAACATCTCCACCGTATCTGCCTCCACCACCACCCCAGGCAGCACATTCCAGGCCCCCACCACTCTCTGTGTAAAAAACTTGCACACATATCACCTTTGAGTTTAATCCCCTCTCACCTTAAATGCATGCCCTGTAGTATTTGACATTCTGACCCTGGGAAAAAGATACTGGCTGTCTACTCTATCTATGCCTCTCATAAACTTCTATCAGGTCTCCCCTCAGCCTCCGCCACTCCAGAGAAAACAGCCCAAGTTTGTCCAACCTCTCCTCGTAGCACATGCCCTCTAATCCAGGCAGCATCCTAGTAAATTTCTTCTGCACCCTCTCCAAAGCCTCCACAACCTTCCTATAACGGGGTGACCAGAATTGAATGCAATACTCCAGATGCAGCCTAACCAGAGTTTTATAAAGCTGCAACATAACTTCCTGACTCTTGAACTCAGTGGTGAGTAGCCCTTTAAGTAGCACTCAGTTTCATCATCTATGACAGTTTACTCCCAATGTTGGTCATATTGAGAGGGGGCATCAGGACGAGAACTTGCCACAGAGTTGATGTTTTGCTTAAGAGCTCCTCTTAGTAATGGTGAGGGGGTCCCCTGCCTCAAATATTTACACCGTTCAGTGGTATGAACTCTGGAAGTGGAACACAATACATTACCACCACTCTGTGGCACATTTACTCTTCGTGGGTGGGAAAGAGTTTGTGGGAAAAAGTATGTGGTGAAAAATCTCCTTCATTATCTCTAATGAATCACTTTGGCCATAATAGAACATTGGTAACTCTTGGAAACCCTATTCTGTGTGATAATGTTTATCAAAAATCTTAAGAATACTCAGCATCAGATATTCCCAATCATATCAAAAGAAAATTTCCCCTTGCAATTAGTAGAGAACTCAATTTCTTTGTGCTGTTTTGCACTGAGTATATTACACTGGAAGTATATGCTGTCCATTTCTAAAGAGTTTGATTACATAATGCAGGAGACCATTGCTCCTCTATTATGAGAACCCAATTCCAGAGCAGTTTTATTTTCTGAATTATTAATAAGAAGGTTTCTTACCATGGCCAAGGTAAATGACTTCAATTTTAGCCTCGACCTGAAAATGTTTGTTTTTCCCAGAATGAATTTAACACCACTGTTTGACTACAAGTGGAAAGGATCCCAAACTCAGCCAACTCAATTATATTTCCACTATATCACATGGCATTTCGCTTATGTTGTACTTTCGTTTTGATTGGCAAAGCTCATTCCTGGAAACAACTATCTAAAGGACAGAGCAGAACACTCTGTTCAGCCTTCTGGTCACCAAGGTAACACTGCGCTTGGAGAGGCATTGCCAGTATCATATAATTCCTTTCACTTCATTTTGATGTTGCTTGCCCAAAGGTGATGTTCAACGGCTTTGCATGTTATGTTTTCTGTTGTTAGATTGAAGCCTGTCGGTGATGTGGGAGTGGAAAGCAATTTTGCCCCTCACGGGGACTCAGTTGCCATTAATTATTTCCTTTAAACAAGCTAGCAAAGGTCATGTGGAGTGTAGCTGACTCTCAAAAGGCTGCACTGTAACACATGTATCAGAAGACGCTCTCAGTTGTCGGATTGGTTCATTGCCTTGGACCAATGTCTGACCTGATAGATCTATGATGTCACATTTTGATTCACGATAACTATGAACCTCAGTGCTGATAACTCATTCCATTTTCACTGTGGTGTTGATGCATTGACACAAAATCTTTAATTTGTAGCGGTTGCTACCGCGGAATAAAACAAGACTCTACTCAGAGGATTGCCAAAGAGAACTGGTTTATTTTCCCGCCTTGCGCGGGCCCTTTAAGGGAGAATGTTCCAGCCCAAAACAACCGGCAATGACGTAAGTCCTACGTCATCAGGACTTTCCTGCGCGCGGGTTCTCCCCGTCGCTCGGAAAGACGAGGCCCGCCGCCATCTTGGGCCTCGTTGCTCCGACGCCGCGCGACCCGACTGCCGAGCCGGTTCGCCCGACTAGACGGTGAGTCGCCACAAATTCTTTATTTTCATTGATTGTTCTTACCATCAGACTTCCACTTGCAAGGGCTAAATGAGTGGGACAAAGTCCATTGGAAGCTGGACTACCCCCTCTCACCTTAAATGCATGCCCTCTAGTATTGGATATTTCAACCCTGGGAAAAAGACACTGGCTGTCTAATCTATCTATGCCTCTCATAATCTGCTATCAGGTCTCACCTCAACCTCCACTGCTCCAGAGAAAACAACCCAAGTTTGTCCAACCTCTCCTTATATCACATGCCCTCTAATCCAGGCAGCATCCTGGTAAACCTCTTCTGCACCCTCTCCAAATCTTCCACATCCTTCCTGTAATGGGGCAACCAGAACTGAATGCAATACTCTAGATGCACCCTAACCAGAATTTTATAAATGGCCATATATATTTATTCTATTTTAAATATATAAAACCTGTTGCAAATGCTACAAAAAAAGCAAATGATAAAGTAATTCCTCTCCTTATTTGCCACTCCTTGCAAGTCTGCTGCATGTATATTTTTCCTGTAAATCAATGGAAGTTCCTCAGACGGAACCATCACACTTATCTCCAAATCTGTCTTTCTGACTCCATGGTGTTGGAACATCTTCTTTTGTCTGCCGTGTGTCTTCTCTTTATTTCTCTGGATGAGTTCACTGTTCTACTCCCTGACCAATTACTCACTGAAGTTTTCTAATTGCTGAGAAACTCCTCTGGGTAGTGCTGGGAAAGAGAGATAAGGCTCTTGTCAAGGTTGAGGCAAGTGTGTCTGAACAGAGCTCAGGAAACAATCGTAATTAGGAACATGTATTTATAACAGAATAGCGCAATAAGATCAAGTAATACCCAGCAGTGAGCTTAACACAGAGTGTCTATTAAGATCATTGTGTCAGCTAACAAGTTGAAGGCACTTATATCAAGATCTCCCTCAGCAATCAGCAAACAGTGTCTATTTTACAGTGGACCTCAGCAGACAGTAAACAGACTCTACTTAACCAGAACTACAGCATAAGGAACTTTGACTAAAACTATTGCAATGTCTCCCAATAAAAACAGGGTAGGTTCTCCAGGAAAATTTATTGAGTGGAGGTTAGTTACATACTCAATTGTTTTAATCCCAGTTACCTACAGAAGTCATAGCTCATTGTGGCAATTTTCCACATTGCTGGGTAGATGACAGTGTTGTAACTTAGCAAGAGGTGCAGCTGATTCTGCAGTGGAGGTCTTCAGTACTACAGCTGGGATGTTGTCTGGTTCTGTAGCCTTTGCTGTGTCTGGTGCTCTCAACCATTTATTGTTATCACGTGGAGTGAATCAAATTGGCTGAGACAGGGTCCTGTGATGGTGGTGACCTCAGCGGGGAGCCGAGGTGGATCACCCACTTGGAACTTCTGGCTGAACGTGGTTGCGGATGCTACAGTTTTGTCTCCAGTACTCACATGCTGGGCCCCACCATGAGGGCGGGGATGTTCCTCCTCCTGTTAACTGTTTATTGTCCACCACCATTCATGACTAGATGACGTTGGACTGCAGAGTGTCGATCAGACCCATTGATGGTAAGATTGCTGAGCTCTATCCATTGCATGCTGTTTTTGCTGTTCAGCACGCATGCAGCCCTGTGTTGCCACCTCAGTAAACCAGCACCTCATCATTTTTAGGTGTACTCGAGGCTTCTGCTGACATGTCTTTCTGCACTTCTCATTGAACCAGGGTTAGGAATCATTACTGCAGTAATAGCAACTTATATGTACAGAACATCAGGAACAGCTACTTTCCTACAACCATCAGGTTCTTGAACCAAACCCTACCTCAGCAACAGGACATTACGGACCACCTCTTGTACTGCCGTGGACTTGTCTCTGATTGTGCCTTTTTTTTGCACTAATGTCTTGTTTGGACTGTATTTTTTTCTCTTCACTTTGTATAATTTATGCATGATTTATGTTCTGTGTGTTGTCTGTACCTACCTGCCTGTGATGCTGCTGCAAGCAGGTTTTTCATTGTATCTGTACCTCACCGTACTTGTGCACGTGACAATAAACTCGACTTGACTTGAAATATCTCAAGGCATTTCACAGGAACATTATTGGCCAAATATTCACACCACACCATATAAGGAGATATTAGGATAGGTGAACAAAAGCTTGATGAAAGTGTTGTTTTAAGGAGAGCCTTCAGCAACAAGAGAGAGGGGTCAAGAGTCAAAGAGGTTCAGAAAGACAGCTGCAAAGCCTCCATAGCTGAAGGAATGGTAAAACAATGAAAACAGGAGTCTTAGAAGACAATTCTAAGTCTCCTGTTTTCATTTTGAAGTGGTGTATGGGCTGGAAGGGGTTAGACATTGGGAGGTGTGTAAGCGCTGGAGGGCATTAAGACATATTGGGAGGGGTATAGGGGCTGGAGGGGCTCACAAGATCACAAGACAAGGGAGCAGAAGCAGGCCATTCGGCCCATCGAGTCTGCTCCAAGGAAAGGGAAATAGAAATGAGAAATAATGGGGAAAGAAGAAGAAGAAAAAAAACTATTCTAATCCCAATTTCCAGCCTTATCCCCATATCCCTTGATACCCTGACTATTTAGATATCTATCTATCTCCTCCTTGAATACCCCCACTGATCTGGCCTCCACTGCTGTATGTGGCAAGGAGTTCCACAAATTCACCACCCTCTGGCTAAAGAAATTTTTCCTCATCTCTGTTTTGAAACTGTACCCTCTAATTCTAAGATTATGCCCTCTGGTCCTGGACTCACCCACCAAGGCAAACAGCCTAGCCACATTTACTCTGTCCTTTCCTATCAATATTTTAAATGTCGCTATGAGGTCCCCTCTCATTCTTCTGTACTCCAGCGAGTACAGTCCAAGAGCCGACAAACGCTCCTCATACGTAAGCCCTTTCATTCCTGGAATCATCCTCGTAAATCTCCTCTGAACCCTCTCCAACGTCAAAACGTCCTTCCTAAGATGTGGGGCCCAAAACGGCACACAATATTCCAAATGAGGCCTCACTAGTGCCCCATAGAGCCTCATCAACACTTCCTTACTTTTATACACTATACCTCTCGAAATGAATGCCAACATAGCATTCGCTTTCTTTACCACCGATCCGACCTGGTGGTTAACCTTTAAGGTATCCTGCACGAGTACCCCCAAGTCTCTTTGTACTTCCGTGCTTTGGATTTCCTCTCCTCCTAGATAATAATCTGCCCGCTTATTTCTGCTTCCAAAGTGTACAACTGCACATTTCCCTACATTGAATCTCATCTGCCATTTCCTTGTCCATTCTCCTAAAATATCTAGATCCCTCTGCAACCTTCCCATCTCTTCAATACTCCAGAGATAGGGAGGTGTTTACAGTTGGAGAGGTTCAGAGAGGGTCTGGAGACGGCTACAGAGATAGACAGTAGTGTAGGGACTGGAGCAAGCTACAGAGTTAGGGAGGTTGGTAGGAGCTGGAAGTGGTTACAGAGATAGAGAGGGGTGTACGGATGGGGTAATAGAGATAGGGAGGGATGTAAGGGCTGGAGAGAGTTATAGAGATAGGGAGGGATGTAAGGGCTGGAGAGAGTTATAGAGATAGGGAGGGATGTAAGGGCTGGAGAGAGTTATAGAGATAGGGAGGGGTATAGGGGCTGGAGAGAGTTATAGAGATAGGGAGGGGTATAGGGGCTGGAGAGAGTTATAGAGATAGGGAGGGGTATAGGGGCTGGAGAGAGTTATAGAGATAGGGAGGGATGTAAGGGCTGGAGAGAGTTATAGAGATAGGGAGGGATGTAAGGGCTGGAGAGAGTTATAGAGATAAGGAGGGGTATAGGGGCTGGAAGGGGTTAGGAAAGGAGGCGTTTATGGACTGGAGGAAGAGAGAGGTAGGGAGGGTTACAGGGGTTGGTGGGAGTTACAGAGAAGGAGGGGTGTAGAGGCTTGTAGGAGTTAGAGAGATAGAGAGGGGTGTAGAGGCTGTAGGACGTTACAGGGATGGGGAGGGGTGTAAGGAGCTGGAGGCGGTTACAAGGATCGGGAAGGGTGTAGGAGCCGGACACTGTTCCAGGGATCGGGTGGGGTGTTGCGGCTGGAGGGGGTCACAGAGAGAGGGAGAGGTGAGCCCATGGAAGGATTTGAAAGGAAGGCAGTAATCAATGGGTTGTCACACCAATAGGTAGTGTAGAGTAGGGAACACACAAAAGTGGTTCTGGCCAAGACACCAGGCAGTCTAGGTTTTCATGAATACAGGTTTACCAGGAGTGAGACAGGCGTTGGAACAGTCAAGTCTCGAGATAACAAAGAAGTCGATGAGGGTTTCAGCAGCAGATGATGCAAAGGTTCATTTTGAATTCCAAGAACCATTCAGGAAAAATCACTGGCTTAAGGTCTCACACAGAGATGTGGATCTCAGTACCTCAACAAAACTGTCCAAGCAAAGACACTGCACTGGGGAATGAATATTTATAAAAATAATCTGTTTTATTACAGCAATTAGAGATGACAACATTTGGGAAAAAAAAGAAATCAAACTAATGAAAATCATTGTTACAATCAAAATGAATCCTGAAACTCAATTAGGTAAAAATCTCATCAATGAGATTTGACCTTTAAAAAGAAAGTAGAAAAATCACAGCTAATGAAAATTATCTCGTTAACAAATGGCTCTTCAACTGTTCTGAGAAAGAGCAATATTTAAAATTATCATAGTGTTATTCAAATTATGCCTCATTAAGAATGCTCAGCTCTCATTAAACTTGAATATTAATGAGTAGAGGTGACAGGATGCATTGAAATTCCGTTCTGAGAGATTGGTCCCTGCCTCAATGCCAAAGGGACTCCCTCTGATAAACTGCCTCGTCCATCATGGGCCACGCTGCAGAGCACTGCGAGTTAAGTGCCACACTAGCTGTGCGCTGGACTTGAGGGGGGAAGGGAGGGGTGGGGAAGGGGGAATGGTGGGTGGGGAAGCTCAGGAGTGTTTGGGCTGTGGGGTCATACCCAAGTGTGAGGATAAACCACTAAGTACTTAATGGAGGTGGACAAGGAGTCAGAGGTTAAAACCCAGGCATGGAGGGGACAGGTAGAAATGAAGATTGACGCAGTGGTTACTGCAGTCTTCTGCAGACAAGGTCTGACCTAAGGTGGGTAAACCCCGAACAGAAAGAGTGTCAGACTTACCTGTGGCTGAGGTTTAAGGAAAAATATTGGGTGTTGCAACTCCAGAACTACAAAGAGTTGAAGAGGTGTCCTATCACCAAGCCAGACTGCAGACATATCATCGGTGACACAGTGGCACAGCGGGTAGAGCCACTGTCTCCCGGCTCCAGAGACCCAGGTTCGATCCTGACCTCGAGTGCTCGTCTGTGTGGAGTTTGCATCTTCTCCCTGTGGCCGTGTGGGTTTCCTCTGGGTGCTCTGTTTTCCTCCCACATTGTGCGTGTGTTGGTAGGCTAATTGCCACTAGTATGTAGGTGAATGGAGTCCAGGGGGAGTTGATGAGAATGCAGGGAGAATAACATGGCTGCTTGAAAAACACAGTGATGCTGGGGGACTCAGCAGGCCAGGCAGCATCCGTGGAGAAAAGCAGGCGGTCAACGTTTTGGGTCAGGACCCTTCTTCAGGACTGAAGATAGGAAAAGGGGAAGCCCAATGTATAGGAGGGAAAAGCAGAGCAGTGATAGGTGGACAAAAGAAGGGAGGCGGGGTGGGCACAGGGTGGTGATAGGTAGATGCAGGTAAGAGATAGTGATAGGCAGGTGCGGGGGAGGAGGGGAGAGCAGATCCACCAGGGGATGGGTCAAAGGTAAGGAGGAAAAAAGGGGGCAGAAAAAAGAGATATAGGCTAGGAAAGGGAAGAAAGGAAGAGGTATGGATGGGGGTGGGTGTAGAGGGGGGGAGAGGTGTGGATTACTTAAAGTGGGAGAATTCAATGTTCATGCCGTTAGGCTGCAAGGTTCCAAGATGGAAAATGAGGTGCTGTTCCTCCAGTTTGCACCCAGTTCAGCCTTAGCTCCCCCCCCCCCCGCGATCTCCTCTGCTCTCCGGTCCCTCGACCATGTGCTCACTCAGACTCAGCTCCACAGCCAGGTGACCTTCCACGCTCTTGTGTCTACACCACCATCTTGTTCCATGTGGCTTCCAGGTCTATTTCCAGGCCTCCCGGTTCGGCATTCTTTGTTTCTCTAAAATGGCTGCTTGATGATCAGTGCAGATTCAGTGGGGTGAAGGAGCTGTTTCCATGTACAGCTCTATGACAACCAACTCCCCAGGCACTAGGTGCATCCGTGGCCCAGTTCGTTAATTCTTTGTGCAGAATCAGAATCAGATATCTGATTTTGGACAAAGAAATAAAATCCTTTACATGACTCGGGTGAGGGGGAAGGTAGAATGAGAGTTACTGGGGTTGGAGTTGGTTGGGGAGATAAGAAGTTGTTTTCTTGGTGTTCCAGCTACCATGATGGTATAATAGGGTTGCCTTTTCCGATCCATTGGCATCTGACGTTCCTGGTCACCCGAGCAGTACAAAGATGCTTTTCCAGAGGTTACGCTTGGATTTAGTTCACTGGTCAGTTGTGGGTAGGCAGCAAGGAAAAGAGAAACTGGACCCATCCAACACACAAAGGAAAAACAAAGACTTGAATTCTGGAATTGGAATTGGTTTTATTATTGTCATTTGTACCGAGCTACAGTGAAAAACTTATCTTGCATACCATTCATTAGTCATTGCACAGATCAATTCACTGCACAGTGCATTGAGGTAAAATAACACAGAATGCAGAATAAAAATCAGAAAAAAAATGAACAAAATACAGAGAAAATGCAGTATAGGTAGACAATAAGGTGCAAGGTCATAATGAGGTAGATTGTGAGGTCAAGAGTACATCTTATCATACTAGGGAACAATTCAACAGTCTTATAACAGCGGGATAGAAGCTATCCTTGAGCCTGGTGGTGCGTGCTTTCAGGCTTTTGTATCTCCTGCCTGATCATATCATATCATAAAATATCATTCTATCATAAAAAAAGAAACTGCTGGAGATATTCAGCAGGTCAGGCAGCATCTGTGGAGTGAGAAACAGAGTTCAGGTTAATGGCCATTCATTACAACTGGTTATGCCAGGATTCCTACAGCATCTTTCCCAACCTCAAGATGTCCTAAACTGCTTCACAGCCTCTCCTACCTATCACCTCACAGCTTCTTACATTGCCCCCCTCCCCAACCCTCCTACCTCCCCCCTCACCTGGACTCACCTTTCACCTGCCTGCATGTGCACCCCCTGCCCCCCAGCTCCCCCCACCTTCTCATTCTGGCTTCTGCCCTCTTCCTTTCCAGTCCTGATGAAGGGTCTTGACCCGAAGCGTCGACTGTTTATTTCCCTCCATAGATGCTGCCTGACCCGCTGAGTTCCTCCAGCACTTTTTGTGTGTGTTGCTCCAGATCCCAGCATTTGCAGAATCTCTTGTGTCACAGCCAGTGTTACTAGTGACATGTAGTGCAATGTAAGAAACACACAACATGATCTAACGAACATCAATGTGAAAACGACCACATAATCTGTTTTAGAAAAGTTGATGTAAGATAAATATTGACTAACGTCCAAACTTTTTGTTGTTAGAGTCATAGAGTCATACAGCACAGAAACAGGCCCTTGGGCCCAGCTCATCCATGCCGAACAAGGTGGCTATCTAAGCTAGTCCCATTTGCCTGCGTTTGGACCCTATCCCTCAAAACTTTTCCTATCCATGTACCTGTCCAAGTGTCTTTTAAATGCTGTTATTGTACCTGCCTCAACCACTTCCTCTGGCAGCTCGTTCCATATACGTACCACCCTCTGAATGAAGAAGTTGCTCCTCAGGTCCCTTTGAAACCTTTCCCCTCTTGTGCTGATTCTGTTGTTCTGAAATAGCAACACGGGATATTTTATATCCACCAGAGAGGGCAAACTCACCTCAGATTCACAAGGGTGTTGCCAGGACTGGAGACTGGGACTGTTTTCCCTGGAGTGACAGAAGCAGAGGGGTGACCTTACAGAGGTTTAAAAATCGTTAGGGGCGTAGGTAAGGTGGACGGTCAAAGTCTTTTTCCTCAGGAAGTCTAAAACTAGAGGGCATAAGTTTAAGATGAGAGGGGAACGATTTAAAAGGGATCTGAGGGGCAAGTTTTTCACACAGACAGTGGTGGGTACGTGGAATGAGCTGCCAAGGGATGTGGTAGAGGTGGGTATAAATATGACGTTTAATAGACATTTGGACAGGTATGTGGCTAGGAAAGGTTTAGAGACATATGGGCCAAATGCAGGCAAGTAGGACTCGCTGAGGAAGACACTTTGGTCGGCATGGACAAGTTGGACTGAAGGGCCTGTTTCCTTGCTCTATGACTCAAAAAGATGGTACCATATCAAGGTGCTGAGACATTAAACTGAATCCCAAAGGTTAGCTTGGATATCATTTTGAAGTACAGTTGGTGAGCTCTCTCCAGTGTCCTGGCCAATGTAACTCACCAATATCTGGGTTATTATTCCATAGCCGTGTGTGGGAGCTTACTGTGTACAAATAGGTCACCCCACTCCATGCAATGACTACACCTCAGAGGTTCTTAACCAGTTGTCAATCACTTTGGAATACCCTGAGATAACAGTAATAACTAATTGCATGTGAAACTTCACAGGGATGGTCACAGACAAACATACACACAAGGCATATAGAGTCATAGAGTCTTACAGCAAAGAAACAGGCCCTTCTGCCCAACTAGTCCATGCTGACCAAGATTCCCATCTAAGCTAATCCCACTTGCCTGCATTTAGCCCATATCCCTCTAAAACTTTCCTATCCATGTACCTGTCCAAGTACCTTTTACATGTTGTTAATGTACCTGTCTCAACCACTTCCTCCGGCAGCTCATTCCATACACTGACCACCCTCTGGGTGAAATAGTTGTCCCTCAGGATCCTATTAAATCTTTCCCCTCTCACCCTAAATTTATGTTGTCTCATTCTTGATTCCTCAACCCTTGGGAAAAGACTGTGGCAATGACCTGAGCTATGCCTCTCATGATTTTATACACTATAAAGTCACCCCTCATTCTCCTACGCTCCAATGAAAAAGCCCCAACCTGCCCAACCTCTCTCCATAACTCAGTCCCTCAAGTCCTGGCAACACCCTCATAAATCTCCTCTACACTCTTTCCAGCTTAATGGCATCTTCCCTATAGCAGGGTGACCAAAACTGAACACAATACTCTAAATGCGGCCTCACCAACATCCTGTACAACTGCAACACAGCTCCTCAACTTCTATACTCAGAGCCCTGACTGATGAAGGCCAGCGTACCAAACGCCTTCTTCACCACCCTGACTACCTGCAATGCCACTTTCAGGGAAAATACACCTGGTTAAATGATAGATTTCAAAGGCAAGGGAGTGGTGGAGCGATTTAGGGAAAGGACTGCAAAGACTAAAGAAGAAATGTTTCGTTAACTCAGAAACAATCTGATCCAACAGATATCGCCGTCTTTGGAAAATCATAAAAACTGCAGATGCTGGCAATCTCAAATAAATACAGAAAATGATGTGAATACTCAGCAGGTCAGGAAGCTTCTGTGGAAAAGGAAACAATTAACGTTTTCTCCAGAGTTATGCCCAGCTTTTGTTTGCCGTTGGTGAGCTGCCTCTTTACAACAAAACTGCTAGATAACTAAACTGCTAGCTTCAATACTTGCAGATGGTGAAATGTCTTAATCAATGAAAATTAGCTTCCTCAATACCTGGGCTACAATTCTTTGAGAAAACAATAATTAATACTGTTGTTTCTCGGTTCGAGTGACTCCCTCATTAGCTGTATTGCAGGATCATTACTCTTAATATTAGTAAATCTCTCGCCCAGTTATGATGGAAGTGATGGCCTGGGTAGTAAAGATACCACTAACAATGACAGTCCATTTGACTTTGAACACAGACACACAAACTCCTGTGTCTACTGTTACAGCTCCCGTATTAACTATTAAGTGTCCGAAACCAGCAGCTGCCAAAAAAAACAAGCTCGTGAAAAGATGCTGGAATGTGGAGTAAAAATTGAGCTGTTGGAGGAACTCAGATGAAGGGTCTTGACCCGAAACGTTGACTGTCCATTTCCTTTGTTTTTGTTCTATGTTCTTTCTTGTATAATTTTTATATAATTTATGTTTTTCTTGTGAATGTTGTGCCTCTAATGCTCTGTGCCTGTGATGCTGCTGCAAGGGAGTCAATCTCACTCTCTCTCTCTCTCTCTCTCTCTGAGCCTATTTGTACCAATCATCTGACTACAACCTCTACCAAGTACCAAGCTGTTGACCTGTTATGCAGGCACAACTGTATAAGGACAGCTGAATATCCCACAGAGCACCAGTTGCAGAGAATGAAGTAACCTTAGTGGAATTAGATAGGTTTTCACAGTGTTACAAATTACAATGGGGAACACAACTGGATGTTGATATCTGCCAAACTTGCAGCCCCAAATTAAACCAAACACTGTCAGGATCCATAAACCATTACCAGCTCCTGTGGCTGCACATCGGAACATAGGCTGCTAGTGAACCATGAAAAATGGGGCAATCCTTTAATCATACGCTCAGATGTCTCCTAGTGCTGAGGCAGGTTAAAGGGAGGATTACTCTGTCTCGGATCTTTACTGTACCCAACCAAGGATTGATTGGTTGATGAGAGAGAGAGTGAGCAAGAGAGAGAGAGAGAGAGCGAGAGAGAGAGAGAGAGAGAGAGAGAGAGAGAGAGAGAGAGAGAGAGAGAGAGAAAGTACCAGTGGTGTAATAATCCGTTTCCACTGCACACAGTAACTCATCTCGAATAGCTTTCATCCTTGCATGGAATATGCAACACTCCACACTTTTCTATCACTACAGTCTATCCTTCCCTAGAAGGTAGAACATAGAATAGTACAGCACAGTACAGGCCCTTTGGCCCATGATGTTGTGCCGACCTATATAAACCATATCCACATTCTATCTCTCCCCCTCTCTACTTCACCTCCCATAACCCACCATTTTCCTTTCATCCATGTGCCTACCTAAGAGTCTCTTAAATGACCCCATCGTATCAGCCCCTACCACCCCCCACCCCCCACCCCAAGCAGTGTATTCCAGGCACCCACCACTGTCTGTGTAAAAAAATCTACCTCTGACATTCCCCCTGAATGTTCCTCCACGCACCTTAAACGGGTGACCTCTAGTATTGTCCATTACTGCCCTGGAGAAAAGATGCTGGCTGTCCACTCTGTCTATAACTCTATCAAGTCTCCTCTCATCCTCCGTCTCTCCAAGGAGAAAAGCCCTAACTTGCTCAGTCTCTCCTCATAAGACATGTTCTCCAATCCAGGCAGCATTCTTGTAAATCTCCTCTGCGCCCTCTCCAAAGCTTCCACATCCTTCCTATAGTGTGGTGATCAGAAATGAACATAATATTCCAGATGTGGTCTAACCAGGGTCTTATAGAGCTGCAACGTTACCTCTCTGCTCTTGAACTCTTTCCTTTTCTATTTTTTAAGGGGAGTTCTTTATCAGTTATCAGACAACATGGATTATCTGGAGAATAATTGAATGCAATGTTTATGGAGCAACTTTATCACTTCCCATTGGCTCCCATGTTGGACAGGATATATCTATCACCTAGAGCACAAATCAAGGCTATTTGGCCCCTCAGCTCTGTGCTATGTTTCTGCTCCACCCAAGCCTCCTCTCAACTCTCTTCATCTCAGCCTATCTTCCATTTTCTTTCAACCATCCCTTGTATATTTCCCCAGCTTCCTCTCCACTGCACCAATAAGGACATAGCAGCCTGTTTGATTGACACCCCATCCACAACCATTCGCTCACACCACCACTGACGCAGAGTAGCAGCAGTTTGTACCATCTACAGGATGCACTGCAGCAACTCACCAAGACTCCTTAGATAGTACCTTCCAAACCCATCACCTCTACCAGTGAGAAGGACAAGGGCAGCAAAAAGCATGAGGAACACCAGCCCCTGGAAGTTGCCCTCCTGACTTGGAAATATGTCACCGTTCCTTCACCACCACTGGATCAAGCTCCTGCAACTCTGTCCCTGACAGCATTGTGGGCAGACCCACACCTCAGGGACTGCAGACCTCAGACCCACACCTGGCTGAAGAAGGCAGCTCACCACCACCTTCTCAAGGATATCTAGGGATGGGCCATTAAATGCTGTCTCAGCCTGCGAAGCCCATATCCCCCGAATGAATTAAACAATATATTCCCAGTAGCAGTGAATTCCACATTCTACCATCCTTGGTTAATGAATTTTCTCCTGAATTCCCTGTAGGATTTGTTAGTGACTGTCCCTCCAGTATTGGACTCTCCCGCCTCCTCTGGAAACACCTCCTCTGCATTCACTCCATCAAAAACCTGCAGAATTAAAAAAGTAACTCTCCGAGGGCACACTCATTCCTCTCAGTGCTACAATGACAGAGGTAACTGGCGTAGGTGCATTTAAGGAGATGTGAGGTAAGTCAATGAGGGAGAGGTGAACAGAACGCAGACAAGGTGAAGCCAAGAAAGTTCACGTGATGTGTAATCAGTGGCATGCAGAGAGGGAACTGCCCTCCTTTTGTTCTATAGATGCCATGTATGTGTCACTCAAAACTCAACTCACACATGCTCATTCTTTCCTGATTATTACACTCTAACTCTCATCCTTGCCAATCTATCTTGTGCCTACTCCAGTACCCGATAGTCCTTTTGCAAAATGGCCACCGGAACTGTGCACACTGCTCTGTGTGAGGGGATGCCAGATTCTCTTAATATATTCATTAAACTAGAGAGGGTGCAAAAAAGATTTACAAACATGTTACCGGGACAGGAGGGCTTGGGTTATAAGGAGAGTTTGGATGGGTTAGGACTTTTTCCCCCTAGAGCGTGAGAGGCTGAGGGGTGACCTTTGAGAGGTTTATAAAATCATGAGGGGCATAGATAAGGTGAATTACCAAAGTCTTTTCCCCAGGGTAGGGGAGTCCAAAACTAGAGGGTATAGGTTTAAAGTGAGAAGGGGAGAATTTAAAAAGGACCAGAGGGGCAACTTTTTCACACCGAGGATGGTGGATATATGCAACAAGCTGCCATAGGAAGTGGTAGAGGCGGGTAAATCTACATATAAAAGGCACGGACAGGTACATGGATAGGAAAGGTTTAGAGGGATATGGGCCAAATGCAGGCAAATGGGACTTGGTCAGCATGGATGATTTGGGCTGAAGGGCCTGTGTGACTCAATGACTCTCTGACTCTGTATGCCCTCTGCTTTAACATATCCCTAGTTCTATGTATCCATCTTCATGGTCTCGTTAACCCACATTTGCTGCATTTCATAACTTGTAGCTGTGGATGGAATGATGTTGAAAATAGATTTCATAATCTCACAAGCTCTGTTGAAGTGACCTGCACACTGTTGTCCATGCCCTGTAGAGGGCAGATGCTCATAGGAAGTGCTTTCAATGAAGAGATGAGTCCATTTAATGAGGCACAACCCATTAGGAAATACAGGCATGTTGCAGCGAGGCACACAGGTAACCAGAGAAGGATTCATTCATTGAGGTGTTATATTAAGTGCAGAAAAAGATGAGTGGGAATTTTATGAATCTTCTGGGCTCTTTAACTGATTATTGATGCTTGCTTTTATTAGTTGAGGCATTGAGTTCAAGAGTCAGGGAGTTATGTCGCAGCTTTATAAAACTGGTTAGGCTGTATCTGGAGTATTGCATTCAATTCTGGTTGCCCCATTACAGAAAGGATGTGGAGGCTTTGGAGGGGGTGCAGAAGAGGTTTAAAGGATTAGAGGGTGTGAGGTACGAGGAGAGGTTGGACAAACTTGGCTTGTTTTCTCTGGAGCGGCAGAGGCTGAGGGGAGACCTGATAGAAGTTCATAAGATTATGAGAAGCACAGATAGGGTAGACAGTCTAAAAACTAGAGGGCATATATTTAAGGTGAGAAAGGGTAAGTTCAAAGGAGATGTGCGCGACATTTTCTTTGCAGAGTGGTGGGTGCCTGGAATGCGCTGCTAGAGGTGGTAGTAGAGGCAAATACGATACGCAGGAACGTAAGAAGCTGCAGAGAGTAGTGGACTCTGCCCAATACACCACAGGCACATCCCTCCCCACCATCGGTAGTGTCTACAGGACACGCTGCCTCAAGAATGCAGCATCTATCATCAAAGATCCCCACCATCCGGGCCATGCCATCTTCTCCCAGCTACCATCGGGCAGGAGGTACAGAAGCCTGAAGTCCCACACCACCAGGTTCAGGAACAGCTACTTCCTTTCAACCATTCACTTCTTGAACCAACCTGCACAATCCTATTCACCACCTCAGTATAGCAACACTATGACCACTTTGATCATTTTACACTACAAAGGAATTTTTTTTGTTATAATTGTGTTCTTTCTTGTAAAAATTTAATTCATGTTTAATTTATGTTTTTTCTTGTGAATGCTGCTTATCTGATACTCCATGCCTGCGATGCTGCTGCAAGTAAGTCTTTCATTACACCTGTGCACACATGGACTTGTGAAGATGACAATAAACTCGACATTGACTTTGACTTTGTTGCTTCAGGCTCCAGCTTCTGCAGTCACTTTTGTCTCCATTGTCTGTGGCGTGTCCGACATCAGGAAAACACGCTAACAGATGTGCCTGCTCCAATTTTGCAGCTGGCGTAATTCCATCCGGAAACGGCCTCCAGCGGCACATACTGCAGATTAAGCCAAAATTGGACTGTTCAGCACCTGAGAAAAAGGGGCCACTACATGATCCCATTTCTAGGCTTAGTTCTTCAAAAGGGATTTGAAGTGTCAAATCTCATGGAAAGTTGATTAAATGCAAGCATGTTATCTTGTTACCTGCAAAGTCCATGCTCTGATAGTTCGCTGGGAAAAAATTGAATCTTCACAGCAGATTGGAAGATATTGATTTTCTAATGATGGTCTGTTCTCCGGGGCTTACATGACAGTTTTGGCAGACTGCAGTAAAACCCCTCCACCCCCTCTTTTTAATGACAAGATGTTTAATCATAAAATAGACAGCTTCCCTCTGATCTGATCCTCGAAAAGGCTCCCCAGGTACACAGATCAAAGACCCTCCTGTCCATTGTTTCATGGTGACCCTGTGAGTGAGATGGAGTTTGAAGTGAGGCTCAGGAGAAGACTGAGAAGCCAGCATGATTCATATCTGTGCAGTGCATTTGAAGCAAGGTCTATGGCCTATTTCCAACTCAGCCAAGGCAGAGACATCCATCAGCTGGGTGAGATTCCTCTCTGGTTAATGGGATGTTGTTTCTCAAACATGTTGCATTTGTGTGCAACAACAACTTGCATGAGCATACAATAACAACTTGCACAGGCGTACAACGACAACCTGAATGAGTGCACAACAACAACTTGCATGAGTATCCAACAACCACGTGCATGACTGTACAACAACTTGCACAGGTGTACAACAACCTGAGTGTACAACAACAACTTGCATAAATATACAACAACAACTTGCTTATGTACAACAACATGCATGAGCATACAACAACTTGCGTGGGTATACAATAACAACTCAAATGACTGTACAACAACTTGCATAGGTGTACAACAACTTGAATGAGTGTACAACAACAACTTGCATGAGTATATAACAACAACTCAAAAGACTGTACAACTTGCATGAGCCTACAACAACAACTTGTCTCTTTGTACAACAACACCTTGCATTGGTGTACAACGGCGTGCAATTATTTTGCATTTTTAGCAGAGCAAAACGTCCCAAGGCATTTTGCACAAGTATTACCAGGCAACATTTGACAGCAAGCCAGAGAAGAAGATGGTGGGGCAGGGAGACTGGTCACCAAAGGAAGGTTTGGGCTGCTTAGGATGGGAAAGGCAGAGATAAGGATCCAGATAGCTGAAGGCGGAGTATGAACCAACTCCTCAAAGAGTAGATCCTTTAACTATTTTGTTGGGTGACAGAAGGAGGAACTCTTCCAAACTTAAGGAAACACTATTTTCAGTGGAACAATGAACAGAACACTGGAAAACCTCAGTGGTCAAGCAGCATCTGTGGAGGCAAAACGTGTAGGTCAATGTTTCGGGTCAAGACCCTGCATCAAGACTGAGAAGGAAGAGGAAAGGTTGCCTGTATGGAGCAGTATGAGGTAGCGATGGGACAGGGGCTGGTAGGTGATAGGTGGAACCAGATGGGGAGGCGATGATGAGCAGATGGAACCAGGTGGGGGAGGAGTTGGGAAAAGTAAACAAAGGGAGAAGGAAAACGAGGTGGGTGGGTGAGTGTGCATGCGAGGAGAGCACCGGGAGTGTGGTTGCCATCAGCCAGGATCAGAGTTGGGGCAGATGCATTTGCAAAGTGAAGAGGAAGATGGTTAAGAATCTGAAAGGAAAAAATTTTCAGGGCAATAGGGAGAGATTGAGGGAGTGGGACTATATGGATTGTTCTTATGTAGAGCTGGTACAGACTTCATGTGCCAAATGGCCTCATTCTGTTCTGTACCTACTTAGTGCTTAGGTGGGAAAACAGAAATATTAACTACTCATTACAGCGAAGAACCAAAGACGGGCCATTGACCTGAAATATTAATCTCCAAGTCATACATCGTCCTGAATTGGAAATATATCGCCATGCCTTCATCGTTGCTGGGTGGAACTCCCTCCACAAAGGCACTGTGAGAGCATCTTAGAGTCATAGAGTCGTACAGCATGGAAACAGGCCCTTCAAGCCCAACTGGTCCATGCCGATCAAGATTCCCATCTAAGCTAGTCCCATTTGCCTGCATTGGGCCCATATCTCTCTCAACCTTTCCCATCCATGAACCTACCCATTCCTTTTAAATGTTGTTGATGCACCTGCCTCAACTACTTCTTCTGGCAGCTCAATCCATATACTGAGGTAAAAAGTTGCCCCTCAGGTTCCCATTAAATCTCTCCTCTCTCACCTTAAACCTAAGTCCTCCAGTTCTTGATTCCCCATCCCTGGGAAAAAGACTGAGTGCATTCACCCTGTCTATGCCCCTCATAATTTCATACACCTCTATAAGATCACCCCTCATTCTCCTGCGCTCTAGTGAATAAAGTCCGAACCTCCTCAACCTCTCTCCATAACTCAGTTCCTCAAGTCCCGACAACATCCTCATAAATCTCTGCACTTTCTCCAGCTTAAATGGCATCTTTCCTATAGCAGGGTGACCAAAACTGAACACAATATTCCCAATGCGGCTTCACCAACGTCTGTACAAACATTGCAGTCCTTCATCAAAAGACTGCAGTGCTCATACCCACCTTTCCAAGGGCATTTATGGATCGGAAATAAATGCTGACCCAGCGAAGAGATAGGTTCCTCAATTGCATATGTGTACAATTATTATCGACCATTTTTTTCTGCCTTTTGCTTTACATTGCTCTCTTCTCATTGACTGAGGTAAGGTGTAAGATTTTAATGTGATTCTGCCCAGTGGAGACTCCATGTTTTGCCCATTCATGTCCTTAGTTACTCATTCCATCACGCCGAACTGTGCTATTCTGCTGTGATTTATATTCGTGAGGTAAATGTCGGCAGTCACTGGAGATGTGATCATTTCTCATTCCAATCTGGCAACTGCTCTGCCCGTGACCGCAAGAAACCTCAGAGAGTTGTGGACACAGCTCAGCACATCACTGAAACCAGCCTCCCCTCCATGGACTCTGTCTACGCTTCCCACTGCCTTGGTAAAGCAGCCAGCATAATCAAAGACCCTACTCACCCCGGACATTCTCTCTTCTCCCCTCTCCCATTGGGCAAAAGATACAAAAGCCTGAAAGCATGTACCACCAGGCTCAAGGACAGCTTCTATCCCACTGTTATAAGACTATTAAACGGTTCCCTAGTACAATAAGGTGGACTCTTGACCTCAAAATCTACCCTGTTATGACCTTGCACCTTATTGTCTGCCTGCACTGCACTTTCTCTGTAGCTGTTACACTTTATTCTGCATTCTGTTATTGTTTTACCTTGTACTACCTCAATACACTGTTGTAAAGAATTGATTTGTATGAACAGTGTGCAAGACAAGATTTTGACTGTACCTCAGTACGTGTGAGAATAATAAACCAATTCCAATTCCAATCACCTTTTAGTTGGAGAAACACACAAGATTCTGGAGGAACTTAACGGGTCAGGTATCATCTGTGGAGAGAAATGGACAGTTGACATTTCGGGTCGAGACCCTTCATCTGGACTGAGAGAGTAGAGGGGAGATAGCTGGTGTGGAGAGGTGAGGGGGAAGGGGTGGGGCAAGATCTGGCAGGTGATAGGTGGATCCAGGTGAGGGAGGTGATAGGCAGATGGAGGAGGGCTGCGGATGGGGGGATCTGATGGGAGAGAAGGGAGAGCATGGAACCAAATAAGGGAGGTGGGGAGGGGCAGATGGGAACAGTGGGGGATGGGAACCAATGGGTGGAGTGTGTGGGTGATGGGCAGATGGTGAGGGAAAGAGACACCCTCCCCTCCCCCATCTGCCTATCAACACCCCCTCACCTGCATCTACCTATCACCTGCCAGCCCTTGTCCCACCCACCTCTTCCCCCCACCATTTTATACTGCCCGTCTCCCTTCCATCCCTCAGTCCGGATGAAGAGTCTCCACCCGAATCGTCGACTGTCCATTTCCCTCCACAGATGCTGCCTGACCCGCTGAGTTCCTCCAACATTTTGTGTCTTGCTCCAGATTCCAGCATCTGCAGCCTCTTGTGTCACCTTGTAATTGGAGTTTGTTTTAAAACTGGCCGGATTTAAGAGGCATCTTCCACCGGCTGGTGTCACCGCAGCGGCGCAGCGGGTAGTGCTGCTGCTCCACCGCCCCAGTAACCTCAGTTCGATCCTGACCTCTGGTACTGTCTGTGCGCACGTTTCCCCTCTGACCTTGCAGGTGTCCCACCAGGCTCTCCGACTTCCTCCCACATCCCAGAGGCACACCGGTGGGTTAATTTGTCGCTGTAATTTACTCCTAGCGCACAGAGGTGGCGAAAGGATCCAAGGAGATGTGATGGGCAGGTGAGAGACAATATGGTCACCTCATTACAGGAAGGATGTGGAAGCTTTAGAGAGGGTGCAGAGGAGATTTACCAGGATGTTGCCTGGATTGGGGAGCATGTTTTATGAGGATAAGTTGAGCGAGCTAGGGCTTTTCTCTTTTGAGAGGAGGAGGATGAGAGGTGATTTGATAGAGGTGTACACGATGATAAGAGGCATAGATCGAGAGGACAGTCAGAGACTTTTTCCCAGGGCGACAATGGCTAACATGAGGAGACATAATTTTAAAGTGATTGGAGGAAGGTATAACGGGGATGTCAGAGGTAAGTTTTTTACAGAGTGGTAGGTGTGTGGAACGCACTGCCGGCAGAGGTTGTGGCGGGCAGATACATTAGGGACATTTAAGAGACTCTTAGATAGACACATGAATGACAGACAGATGGGGTCTATGTGGGAGGGAAGGGTTAGATAGATCTTAGAGCAGGATAAAATGTCGGCACAACATTGTGGGCTAAAAGGCCTGTACTGTGCTGTAATGTTCTATGTTCTATGTTACAGGATTATAGGGAAATGGGGAAATGCTGTATGACTCTCTGACTCAATAACACTTCTGCTGCATTACAGGGAGGACACCCGATTCACATGACTGACCCCCTATCAACTGTTGAGATAAGGCATTAAACTGAGGCCCTATCTGCTTCACAGGTGGACATAAAAGAGTTTTTGAATCTTTTCCCAGGTGTCCTGGCCAATATTTATAACTGAAGCAATATTATTGAATGGAAAGGTCATTAAACGTAGTCACATTGCTGTTTGTGGGAGCTTACTGTGCAGCAATTGGCTGCCGTGCTTCTTATAATACAACAGTGGCCCATATTTCAGTGACCATGAAGCGTTTTGGATCTTTCAGGAAGGGAAGGAGTGAATTATTGTGCTCATAAGAGCAGAAACTCGTACAGAATAGCCACTCTGTCCTCTGACCTGTTCTACAATTTAGCATGGCAGATCTCCATCCCAAATATGACTTCCTTGCCAATCATCGCACTGTGAATACAGGATCAAAGGTACACTTTTATGTAAGAATAATGGTGATAATTTCCCTGCAGTAGCCAATGAATCTCCTGTTGAAATTAATTGGTGGAATTCTTGCTCTTATATGGTAGGGCAGTGGGTAGAATAAGGGAGTTGACTTGGTTTTAATCCTGACCTCTGGTGTTGTCTGTGCAGAGTTTGCACGTTCTCCCACGTGGGATCCCCCCCCAGGTGCTCCAGTTTCCTCCCACATCCCAAAGACGTACGGGTTGGTAGGTTAATTGGCCGCTGTACGATGTACCTAGTGTGTGGGTGAGAGGTAGGATCTGGGGGGCAGTTGATGAGCATGTGAAAGAGGGTAGGTTGTGGGGGACTGATGGGAATGCCCTGAAAGCTGTCATAGACTCGATGGACTGAATGGCCTCCTGTCTTATGAGAATAAGTTGAACAAGCTAGGGCTTTTCTCTTTGGAGAGAAGGAGGATGAGAGGTGATTTGATAGAGGTGTACACGATGATAAGAGGCATAGATCGAGTAGACAGTCAGAGACTTTTTCCCAGGGCGACAATAGCTAACATGAAGGGACATAATTTTAAAGTGATTGGAGGAAGATATAAGGGGGATGTCAGGGGTAAGTTTTTTACACAGAGAGTGGTGGATGCGTGGAACACACTGCCGGCAGTGGGGGCGGATACATTAGGGACTCTTAGACACAGAATGATAGAGAAATGGAGGGCTATATGGGAGGAAAGGGTTAGATAGATCTTAGAGCAGAATAAAATGTCGGCACAACATTGTGGGCCGAAGGGCCCATACTGTGCTGTAATGTTCTGTGTTCTATCTTTATGTTCTATATTGGGTGGAAAGCGTACGAGAAATAGCCAATTTGATGACGCTGCGTTGAGCAATTGTTGTTGCTCAGGATCCTGACTTTGTCCTGAAAGAGTGAGATGGAATTTCCAACCTGAACATGCCTGGCGGGACCTTAGTTTAACATCTTGTCCATCACACCTTACAGAACCTGACAGCTGGAGTGTTCAACATCTGCAGGAGCGATGTTCCGCAGGGGGCTTCAGTGAACTTGTCACTCCCTGTTTACTTCGAGGTGAGTGAGCCTCTCTGTTGTGGGCACCTGGGCCCGTGTGCCTGTCTGTTCAGCTTCGTATATGGTTGCTTTGTTAATTCCTCCACTGAAGCTGGCAGTTCATTCGAAGGACAGCACTTGCAACGTGGCAGCACTCCCTCAATGATGCACTGAAGCAACAGCCTCTTTAACGCAATAAAAATCCCAAACTGCTGGAAACACTCAAGGAGTCAGGCAGCATCCGTGGAGAGAGAAACAGAACTAATGTTTCAAGTCTTGAAATGTCAGCTCTGCTTCTAATGGTCATCGACCTGAAATCCTAATACTGCTTTTCTTTCTCCACAGATGCTGCCTGACCTGCTGAGCATTTCCGTCATGTTCTGGTTTTATTTCCAGTTTCTGCTGTTCTTTGTTTTCCAGAATTGCCCCATTAAAGGAAAGAGGTCAAATCAAAGAGAGGCCCGGAGAAGCAATGAGGAGGTGTTGCTCATGATGGGAGACCATCAGCAGTGTCCTATAAACTGGCAGCAGTGACACCCCCTCATGGAAGCCTTAAGTACTGCCGGAGGAGCGAGGCAGATTGAGTGAATGAATTAACAGTGGTAGATAAATTCATTCCTTCTCATTGTCTTAGTGAGTCTATCACTTTATCTCTGATGCACCTTGGTGCATTGCCAAGTTCAGTAGTTCCTGCAAGCTAGTTTACATGATGAAATGTCATAAGGACTCAAGATTCGAACAAGAGATTGTTCTTTTTCTCTTTTAATTGCATTGCAATTAATCTTCAGTCTGTTGCCAGATCTGAGGCAAATTGGCTTTCCTGGACTGAGTGGCTTTTGACATTTTCAGTTTGCACACAGATTGCTGAATCAAAACCTTACATTGGCAGTATTAAAAACAAATCAAATGTTAAAACCTGATTTATCCTTCCAATATGATTCATAAAATAGAGCAATAAGCAGATTAGAACTAATTAAAACAACACTTCTTCTCATTTACCTATGCCATATTCTCAGTTCTCAACTGGAAGCTCAGAGTCAAAGATTATACAGCACGAAAACAGGCCCTTTGACCCAACTCATTCATGCTGACCAAGATGTCTATCTGCCTGCATTTGGCCCATATCCCTCTAAACTTTTCTTATCCATGCATTTGTCTAAATATCTTTTAAATGCTTAATTGTACCCACCTCTACCCTTCCTCTGGCAGCTCATTCCATGTACCCTCCACCCCTCTGTGTGAAAAAGTTGCCCCTCGAGTGCCCTTTTAAATCTTTCCCTCTCACCTCAAATCTACACGGACACACAGAGCACTGGAGGAACTCAGTGGGTCGGGCAGCATCTGTGGAGGGAAATGGTAGTCGACATTTCGGGTCGAGACCCTTCATCAGGACTGAAAGAAAGAGGGGAGATAGCCAGCGCAAAGAGGTGTTGGATCCTTGCTGCGGCCAAACTGGGGAGGCTTGGAAATGGAACTGCTTTGTTCCTTGCTGGGACATTTTGTGTGTTGCTCCAGATTCCAGATTCTGCAGTCTCTTGTGTCTCTTAAATCTATGCCCTGTAGTTTGAGACTCCCCTACCTTGGGAAAAGGACTAAACAAAAAGTCTATTTTCCATTAACTTTCAGATTTCTAGGATCAGAGGAAACATCTACCACTTTTGGCCAGTGGCTGTATAAACCCTTAGATCACAAATCCTTTCCTTCTCTGACCCAAACCATTCCAACCACTTTGGACCAATTACTTTCATTGATCCCCTGGAAGCAGCAAAATTGTTTTCATTGGTCAGCACTGATTGCCTTAGCCTATCAAAAGCCCAAACAATGTAGGAGGCATTGTTGCCATGGATGCAACCAGGCGGTCAGTGATTTGCTGCTCAGGTCAGGAGCTTGATATCATTGGTTGCGATGCTTTCATGGGTGACCAAGCCTTGTGAAGAAACTTGCTCGAGCAGAATGATGAGAGGTTGCTGTCTTCCTCTCCAGGGTGTCAACATTCGACCTGAGCCGTGGCAAGGCCTGAGGAAAGAATTTGAGTGTTAATTATGTGACCTGCTACCTGCTGCTGAAGGGCCAGTTGGTGATGCATTGAGCTAGCCACAGCAGCTCCGGAACATTGGAACAAAGGTCATAGAGTGTACAGATAGGAAAGTTTTAGAGGGATGTAGTCCAAACGTGGGCAAGTGGGACTGGCTTAGATGGGCATCTTGATCAGTATGGACCCGTTGGACCAAAGGGCCTGTTTGCATGCTGTGTAACTCTTTGACTCTATAACGCAAAAATAGTCTCAAATCCGTGCTCCCTATTTTCTTTCTCACTACAAGTGTTCCCATAAGTATTTCTTTCTCACTACGTGTCCCATAAGTACTCACGTGCCCTTAAGTATAGTTCTAACGGCTTTAGTTTTAAGTGTTAAGTTGCTGAGTGTCAACATCTCTGAGGACCTGTCCCGGACCCAATATACTGATGCAATCACCAAGAAGGTTTGCCAGCAGCTCTACTTCATTAGGAGTTTGAGGAGGTTTGGCATATTGCCAAAGACTCTTGCAAATTTCTATAGATGTACGGTGGAGAACATTCTGACTGGTTGAATCACAGCCTGGTATGGAGGCTCCGATGCACAGGATCGCAAGAGGCTGCAGAGGGTTGTAGGCTCAGCCAGCTCCATCATGGGCACAATCCTCCCCATCATCAAGGACATCTTCAAGAGGCGGTGCCTCAAGTAGGCGGCATCCATCATTAAGGACCCTCACCATCCGGGACATGCCTTCTTCACGTTACTACCATCAGGGAGGAGGTACAGGAGCCTGAAGACCCACACTCAACGATTCAGGAACAGCTTCTTCCCCTCCGCCATCAGATTTCTGAACGGTCCATGAACCCATGAACACTACCTTGTTATTCCTTTTTTTTGCATTATTTAGTTATTTTGTAATTTATAGATTTTTATATCTTTGCACAGTACTGCTACCGCAAAACAACAAATTCCACATCATATAAGTCATGATAAACCTGATTCTGATTCATAGTCATACAGCACAGAAACAGGCCCTTCAGCCCAACTCGTCCATACTGATCAAGATGTCCATCTAAGCTGTCCCCTTTGCCCATGTTTTCCCATATCCCTCTAAACCTATAGCGTAATAAAGTGCCCCTGATGTCGGCTGAAAACAGAGACTGAATGGCTGGCGGTTAAATAAGCCCTAAAATACATGCCCCAGTCCCATGAATGGGGTTCTAACCTTACAGCCCTTATTGGAATATAGTCAATCATCTTCAGACACAAGGTGAGTCGTCTACTCAACACCACATCATGCTAAAGTCAGAACAGGACTCAAACATGGAAATCATGGATTGTAACTTTAATCAGAAAACAGTTCTCCTTGAGTATTTTGGAAAGATGTCTGCTTGCTCCGTGGATAGGAGAGGACAAAATGCCCAGTTTTCCACATAAGAGGAGATTCCTACTACATAATATTCTGTGTAAGTGACCCTGTAAAATGTATAGGACTGAATCAGCTGCTGCAAAATACCCCTAAATATGTTAATGATGCAAAGAAATGAAAGGGGCCTGTTAGAGAGAATAGTTCATAAGAGTACGGGGAAATAAGGAGAGGGGAGTGGGAGCTGGAACAGATCCAATCGGAATCCTGTGTCAATATGTATGAAATAAGAATCCTCACATTAGGGATTATTCTCTCAAAACTACTGCACAGTTCGCCAGACAACCACAGCCCAAGGATATTTGCTGCACCCTTTGCTCAGTCAGGGAACTCCGTAGGGGAAGGTATAATTGCTCATAAAGCACACACGAGGTTTAAGGTGAGCACGAGAAGGCCGATGAGGACTATCTTGTACAGTGAATTATTATGCTGTGTAATGCACTGCCAGGAAAGATGATAGGGCAGATCCAAATGGGAATTGCCGAAAGAGCAACAGGACTGGGATTAGTTGGGTCATTTGACCAAAGGGCCAGCACGGAGACAATGGGCCGAACAGACTCTGCCTGCCCTGTGTGATTCCGTGATCAGCTGGTCGGACAAACCTGGGCCATCCCATTGGGTATAACTTTTGAACAACCCCATCCATCCCTGGCAGACAGCCAATGTCATCTGCAGCAAGTCAGGAAAAGCTTTGGAGAAGATCGGAAAAAGATCTGAGAGATGGAGTCTGACCCTGGAGAACGATTCAGGAAGCTTGAGTAGCCAGTGAGACTGCTACCAAAAAGTATTCCCATCTGTGACTCAAACTTTCCAGGGTTCTTCCTGCTGTTTTGGTGAAGCACAGAATTTACATGTGTGTTTATTAATGTTGGCAACTTGTTTCTGCACTGTCAGTGGGAAGAGTGATTGAAACCCTCCCCAACAACACACACAAAATGCTGGAGGAACTCAGCAGGTCAGGCAGCATCAAGAGACCTTCAATCCCAATCCAAAACATCAACTGTTTATTTCCCTCCACAAATGCTGCCTGACCCGCTGAGTTCCTCCAGCATTTTGTGTGTGTTGCTCCAGATTCCAGCATCTGCAGAATCTCTTGTGTCTTTGAAACCCTACCCATTGTGTAAAGTGCAAGCAATGTCTTAAAACTCTGCACAGCCCCTTCAATGACCAATATCTAATCCACACTTCCACCCACAACTCACTGGGTCGCCTTGTGGCTTGAACCTGTAGGTTGTGAGTTCAAGTCCGACTCTGGGTCCACTGCCCAAAATCTCAAGTGACACTCCCAGTGCAGTATTGAGGAAATGTTTCACTGAACAAGGACCTATTTTTTTTTGGAAACAACATTTCAGTTTAATCGTCTTTCAACAAGTAGAAAAGGCGGTGGCCTATTGCGCACAGCGAGCTCCCACAAACGGCAAGGTGACTGTGACCAGATGATCAGTTGAGTGGTGGGGTGGGATATATATTTCCCTGGGGAAATGCCACCTTAACGTTGGTGGGTTGCTGCTAACCTAAGAGACTGTGTCAAGGAGGGATATCCTATGACACTGTTTGTGTCGAGCTGACCCTCAGTTGACACAGGAGACAGCAGATGCTGGAACCTGGAGCAACAAACAACCCGCTGGAGGAACTCAGCGGGTCGAGCAGCATCTGTGGGAGGAAAGGAATTGTCGACGTTTCAGGTTGAAACCCTGCATCAGGACTTATTTCTAATTATATTTTTTTTCATTAATGTCTTGTTTTGCACAGGTTTTTTTTATTCACTGTCTTGTATAATTTATGTTGTCTGTACCTATGTGCCTGTGACGCTGCTACGGTCCAGTTTTCCATTGTACCTGTACCTCACTGTACTTGTGCACAAGGCAATAAACTCAACTCTCCCTGTGCACAAGACTCCTGAGGCAAGGTTTCGACCTGAAACTTCAACAACTCCTTTCCTCCCACAGATGCTGCTCGACCCGCTGAGTTCAACAAATAGTTTCTTGGCACAGATGAAGGTTGTGTTTACTGGAAGCTCGGAGTGAGACCTTGCTCCAGAGGTCAGTTGAAGAACATACCAGAGCGAGAAACAGGGCACCTCTGCCCAGTGTTCTGATTGATATATATCCCCCGACCAACTGATCATGCAGTCATGTTTGTGGGAGCTTGCTGTGTGCAATGGGCTGCCACATTTTCCACATTACTCTTCAGAACATGATTAGCTGTAGGGAGCTATGAGACAACATTGAAGGCATGATATATAATTGCCATCTTTTATGCTGCATTGCTATCTAGTGGCTTCTTTCCTACAACCATCAGGTTCTTGAACCGACCTGCACAACCCTAACCCTACCTCAGCAACGGAACACTACGGACCACCTCTTGAACTTCCATGGACTTGCGTCTGATTGTGCTAATTGGGTTATTATTGTCACATGTACTGAAAAACAGTGAAAAGCTTTGTTTTGCATGTCACCCATACAGATCATTTCGAGACCAAAGTACATCAAGGTCGTATAAAGGGAAAAGCAACAACGGAAGGCAGAATATAGAGATACAGTTACAGTTACAAAGTGCAGTGCAGGTAGACAATAAGGTGCAAGGGCCACGACGAAGTAGATTTTGAGATAAAGTGTTCGCCTTTATCATATAAGAAGTCCTTTCAAGAGTCTTATAACAGTGGAATAGAAGCTGTTCTTGACCCAGGTAGTGCATGGTTTCAAGCTTTTTTGCACTAATGTCTTGGCTCATAGTCTTTTTCTTCACTGTCTTGTACAGTTTATGTATAATTTATGTTCTGTATGTTGTCTGATGCTGTGATGCTGCTGCAAGCAAGTTTTTCATTGTACCTGTACCTCACCGTACTTGTGCACATGACAATAAACTTGTCTTGACCCTCCTGGTGTGCAGGACTCAGTGGGATCAAATGGAGAAACTCAGACTCAAATTAATGCTGAATATGGCTGAAGATATGCTCCTTCAATCAGATTCAAACTCTCTTCAAACACACTGCCTTAATTCAGCATTAGTAAGCGTGAACGATCCCTTCTCGTGCTTCCAGTACATGGAAGAATGTCTCCATGAAGCAATGATTTCTCCACACACTGTGCAGTGCCTGATTAAGTTTCTAATTGTCATGTGTAGCTTGATGAAGGATCATTCTCATTTGTTAATCCTTTGAAGATTACGAGGACAAAATCTGTTTTTTTATTGTGAGGAGGTCATGTTAAGATAATTAACCCAACTGCATTGACTTCAGTGCCCAGTGAGGCATTGTCTTCGCACACTGTGTTTTAAATGAAGTAGGTTGTAGAGTCGTGGCTGGAAAACATCCAAATCTGACTCCATCCTTCATTAGCTCAACTGTAAAGCATAGCTGCAGCAAGAGTGGTGAGCAGAAGCAGGGAAAAGCAAGAAGAATCAAAAATTTAACTCCTCTATTGACATCCCAGTCAATGGAGACCTCTTCCCCCAGACTAAATGCTGGATTGCCCAGCTTTGCAGAGGTTGGGAGCTGTGACGAAATGATCTGTATGCATGGCATGCAAAATAAAGTTTTTCACTGTACCTTGGGACAGGTGACAATTACCACCATGGGAGTATTGGTATTGGTATTGGTTTATTATTGTCACCTGTACTGAGGTACAGTGAAAAACTTGTCTTGCGTACTGATTGCACAGGTCAATTCATTACACAGTGCAGTTACATTGAGTTAGTACAGAGTACATTGATGTAGTACAGGTAAAAACAATAACAATACGGAGTAAAGTGTCACAGCTACAGAGAAAGTGCTGTGCAATAAGGTGCAAGGTCACAACAAGGTAGATCGTGAGGTCAGAGTCCATCTCATGAAGGGAACCGTTCAATAGTCTTATCACAATGGGATAGAAGCTGTCCTTGAGCCTGGTGGTACGTGCCCTCAGGCTCCTGTATCTTCTACCTGATGGAAGAGGAGAGAAGAGAGAGTGATCCAGGTGGGTGGGGTCTTTGATTATGCTGGCTGCTTCACCAAGACAGCGAGAGGTAAGACAGAGTCCAAGGAGGTGAGGCTGGTTTCTGTGATGCGATGGGCTGTGTCCACAACTCTCTGCAGTTTCTTGCAGTCCTGGGCAGAGCAGTTGCCGTACCAAGCCGTGATGCATCCAGATAGGATGCTTTCTATGGTGAGTGCAGCATTGTCTGAGGTGCCGACTTCGAAGAAAAGCCTGAGCTTCTTTCAGAATCCGCAGAAGGATGGCATGCAATCTGCGTGTCAGTGGGGCTGCGAGGGACTGCAGATGTGGGAAACTGGAGCAACACACGGGCTGCTGGAGAAACTCAGTGGGCCAGGTAGCATCTGTCGGGGGAAATGTCGATGCCAACATAGTATGCCCACAACTTCCTAACCTGTATGTTTTTGGAATGTGGGAGGAAACCAGAGCACCCAGAGGAAACCCACGCAGACATGGGGAGAACATATAAACTCCTTACAGACAGCAGCTGGAATTGAACCCTGGTCTCTGGCACTGTAATAGCGTTATGCTAACTGCTACAGTTGGGCTCACTTCCCTGCGCCTTTCTCTCCAGCCTGGTCAACTGCTCTCTTGGAACCCGTCAGTGCCTTGTGAACTCATTGACCACACAGGGGACTGGCATCCGGGCCTCTCAGGCCACAAGAGGTGGGCTCCAAATCGGATCTGCCAGCTTCCTCACTTTGGATGCACGATGATCACTTGGGGCTGTCAACTGATGGACAGGTCGGTGGTGTGGACTCAGATTCCTGATCCTGCTTGGAGTTTACCCCAAAGTCCAGGAGTCCTGATAGTTTTCACAAATTGGCCCAAATCCTGTGCGAGTTCCCAGACCGGCTGTTCGTGGCCTCTGCTTCAGCTGCCATCCCTGGAGACTCATTCCACGAGTCCAGATTTGGTCTGAATCCTCTTCTTGCCCGGTAGTGTAGCAGTTAGCGTAACGCTATTACAGCGCCAGCGACCTGGGTTCAATTCCCACTGCTGTTTGTAAGGAGTTTGTACGTTCTCCCCATGTCTGCGTGGGTTTCCTCCGGGTGCTCCAGTTTCCTCCCACATTCCAAAGACGTACGGGTTAGGAAGTTGTGTTCATGCTATGTTGGCGCCGGAAGTGTGGCGACACTTGCGGGCTGCCCCCAGAACACTTTATGCAAAAGATGCATTTCACTGTGTGTTTCAATGTACATGTGACTAATAAAGATCTTGTCTTATCTAATGGGCAACAATGCTTTAGCTGCTCTGCAGACTAGATACTCCACCAAGGTCAAAGGGACCCAACTCTCTCGTTACAAAACAGATCCTGAGCAACAGAGTAGCCGTGGTTGGTATTGAGTAATTGGTTTATTATTGTCACAGGTACCGTGATACAGTGAAAAGCTTTTATCTGCATACCATCCAGACAGATCATTCCATATATAAGTACATGGAGATAGTATTAAGGAAAACAGAATGCAGAATATGGTGTTACAGTTACAGAGAAAGTGCGGTGCAGGCAGACAATAAGGTGCAAGGGCCACGACAAAGTAGATTGGGAGATCAGGTGTTCATCTTTTAGCGTACAAGAGATCCGTTCAAGAGTCCAATAACAGCGGGATAGAAGCTGTCCTTGAGCCTGGTAGCGCGTGCTCTCAAGCTTTTGTGTCTTCTGCCCAACAGGAGAGGAAAGGAGAGAAAACACAGCTGAGTGGGAGGGATCCTTGATTGTGTTGGCTGCTTGCCCGAGGCAGTGGGATCAGACTATGCAGAGCCGGAACTTGTCCATCACTTCGTGATCCCTGCCCGACCAGCTGAGCCACTCACTTCCGAAGATGATGGTCTGAAGAACCATATTCTGGGTTTAATTTTCATGTGTTTATATTTCAGAGCCAATAACCTTGCCTTACTTTTGATTAACTTCAGGATTTACTTCCTGAATGTTTTACCAAAAGAGTCAGATACAGGATGAAGGCTTGGATCTTGCTTCACCACACATTCCTCATCACCTACTCCTTTAGCTGAGGCGCTGGAGGGAGTATTGTTCTTCATTTATATTAAGCAAATCTGCCACAGCAGTCAGAAATGTCTGAGTCTGTTAGAAAGCCTAAAAGTTGCCCTTAAGGGAAATTTGCTGTTTCACTGTCACTGTTGTTTTAATGAGGTTTGTCATTCTCAGTCTGGGTCAGAGTTTCTTTGGATCTGATGCATTGCGACAGTTGCTGGTACCGCGGAGAATTTAATTAATAATCGTGTGACTGAAACAAAATTAGAATAACGTTTAATCATGCTATTGGTACATCAAGTCACTGCATTAACTCAAGAGCTGGCAGCCCTGCTAGAGATCCCACTGGCTCTCTCCGTAGTGGAGTCTTCCTGGTGTATGGCCTGGTTCAACTGTGCAAGGAGGTCATGCAATCACATTAAAGGGATGGTGCCACTCACCTTTCAGTAATGGCCTGTGGATGTTATGTCTTGTTACTTTCTGGAGCATTGTTTGTTAATAAGTTTTCCGGAGACTGTGGCTCACAATGTGTTTGCTTCTCGAGTCTCCTGCCGTGTACTGGATACAATGGGTGTTTGCTGGTTGTTTAGGAGCAGCATGGTGGTGCAGTTTGTAGAGCTGTGGTCTCAGGGCTCCAGCGACCCAGGTTCAATCCTGACCTCCAGTGCTGTCTGTGTGGAGTTTGCACGTTCTCCCTGTGTAGAGTCATAGGACAGAGAACAGGACAGCCCAGGAACAGGAACTTCACCCCACAGTGTCTGTGCCAACTCTGACGCCGATTTTAACTGATCCCGTCTGCCTGTACATGGCCCATATCCCTCCGTTCCCTGCCTGTTCATGCGCCTGTCTAAATGCCTCTTAAATGTTGCTATTGTCAGTCCTATCGAGTCGTACAGTTGTACGGTACAGAAACAGGCCCTTCGGCCCACCGTGTCTATGCCAGCCACCATGCCTGTCTATACTAATCCCACTTCCCTCCGTTAATTCCATATCCCTCTGTGCCCTGCTCATTCAAGTACCTGTCCAGATGCCTCTTAAATGTTGTTACTGTTCCTGCCTCCACCACCTCCTCTGGCAGCTCATTCCGGATAACAACTACCCTCTGTGTGAAACATTTACCCCTCAGATCCCCTTTAAACCTCCTCCCTCGCTCCTTAAACAGAATCAGAATCAGGTTTATTATCATTGACATATGTCGTGAACTTTGTTGCTTTGCGGCAGCAGTACAGTGTAAGACATAAAGAGATAAAAATTACTATAAGTTACAAAAATAAATAAATAGTGCAAAAGAGGAATAACGAGGTAGTGTTCATGGGTTCATGGACTTGTGGATTCATGGAAATGAGCCTATGCCCAGTATTGTAGGTAACAAACACTGGATATCTACCCTGTCTCTATCATGTCACCTCTCAGCCTCTTTCACTCCAGGGAAAACATATCCACCCTGTCCAATCTCTGCTTAAGCCCTCCAATCCAGGTAACATCTTCGTGAATCTTTTTACACCATCTCCAACCTAATCACATCCTTCCTATAATGGGGCAACCAGTGGGTGCGCGACTATGTGGGTTTCCCCCCGGGTTTCCTCCCACACCCCAAAGACATGCAGATCAGTAGGTTTATTGCTTTATTATTATTGTCACGTGTACCCAGGTACAGTGAAAAACTTTGTTTTGCATGCCATCGATACAGATCATCTCATTACAACAGTACATCAAGGGAAAAGCAATAACAGAATGCAGAATAAAGTGTCCACAGTAATAGAGAAAGTGCAGTGCAGATAGACAATAAGTTGCAAGGCCATGACAAGGTTGATTATGAAGTCAAGAGTCCATCTTATCATACAAGGGGACATTCAATAGTCTTTTAACAGCGGGATAGAAGTTGTCCTTGAGCCTGCTGGTACGTGCTTTCATGCTTTTTACCCTAGTGTAATTGCCCTTGGTGTGTAGGTGAGTGGTTTAATCTGGGGGAGTTGATGGGAATGTGGGAAGAATATAATGGGATTTGTATCTGATGGTCAGTATTGATTATCAGTGCAGACTTTGTGGGCTGAAGGGCCCATGAAAGGGAATATAGTGAACTAGTGAGTGATATGACACAAAATAGTAGGCTTACCCCGAACAATACTGTTCCTCACTTTATCTTGCTACAATAAGAGATTGAGGAACAAAATCATCGACACCCTCTTCGATTATCTCCTGGAAATCCAGTGTGTTTTAGAGTAGAGCAATATTCAAATCCAACTGATGGCTGGAGGGATGTACCAGGAGGTTCCAGTGACAGGGACAATCCAGAGTATCCTCCTCACAGGACATCAGATCCATTCCTGTGAGCATTCCACCTGGAGTCTCTGGTATTTTGTGGAAGTTGAGCGGATCTCCAGGGAATTCACTGCAGATCACCCGATCCTGAATCACACTCATAACCACTGAGGTGCTGCCTCAAGAAGTCAACATCCATCGTCAAAGATCCCCACCATCCGGGCCCTGCCATCTTCTCGCAGCTACCATCGGGCAGGAGGTACAGAAGCCTGAAGTCCCACACTACCAGGTTCAGGAACAGCTACTTCCCTTCAACCACTTGTTTCTTGAACCAATCTGCACAACCCTAATCACTACCTCAGTAAAGCAACACTATGACCACTTTGCACTACAATGGACTTTGTTTCTTTTACTCTAATTCTGTTCTTTCTCGTATAATTTTGTGTACTTTATGTATAATTCATGTTTTTCTCATGAATGTTGTGTACCTGATGCTCTGTGCCTGTGATGCTGTTGCAAGTAAGTTTTTCATTGCACCTGTGCATACATGGACTTCCCAGTATGGCAATAACCTTGATTTTGACCTTGACTGGAGTCTTCAGCTGGCCACGGTCTCCAAGCTGGGTGTTGGAGTCCGTGACCTGCAGGACTTTGGGGTCACTACCTGAAGAGGTTTCCTGTGCGGGTGTGAGGAGACGTAGGCAGAAATCTTGAGGCTGAATGCTTCACCAAAGACTCTTACAAATTTCTAACGATATACAGTGGAGAACATTCTAACTGGTTGAATCACAGCCTGGTATGGAGGCTCCAATGCACAGGGTCACAAGAGGCTGCAGAGGGGTGTAGACTCAACCAGCTCCATCACAGGCACAACCCTCCCCATCATCAAGGACATCTTCAAGAGGCGGTGCCTCAAGAAGGCGGCATCCCTCACTAAGGACCCTCACCATCTGGGCCATGCCCTCTTCACGTTACTACCATTGGGGAGGAGGTACAGGAGCCTGAAGACCCACACTCAATGATTCAGGAACAGCTTCTTCCCTTCCATCAGATTTCTGAACGGTCCATGAACCCATGAACATTAATTCATTATTCCTTTTTTTTTGCATTATTTATTTTGTAATTTATAGATTTTTATGTCTTTGCACAGTGTCCTACAGCAGAGAAACAGGCTCTTCGGCCCACCATCTCTATGCCGACCTTGTACCCATCCGCCCGGACTAATTCCATTCACTCTCATCATGGTCTGTTCCAGCCTGAGGCCAGTTACCATCGCGCCTTCCTGGCTTCGTTGCCCTTGCGCTCCGGGTCCATCCCCGCTCTTGGTTCCCCCTGCGCGGTCCGCTCGGCTGTCTCCCTTTCAGGTCCGCATCCGCCCTGCCGTCTTCCTCTCAGGTCCGCCTGTTCACCCTACACGGTCTGCTTGGGACCTCCTCCCTTTCGGGTCCGCCTGGGCAGCGCCCAGGCGGGTCCACCTGGGATCGTCCCGCTGCCTCCGAGCCCTCGGACTTCACTCTCGCTTCGCCCTGCCGCCTTCTGCTTCTTCATGCTTCACCCAACCTGGGCAGCTGGCTCGTTGCCCTGCGGAGTCTTCACATTGCTCGATACCGGCTCCCAATCACCCCGCTCTCCCTGTTGCCGATTCCTGTTGTGCCTTCCCTGGGTCAGCTGCCCCTTCGCTCTGTGTCCTGGTTCGCCCTTCACCGTCCGCTCGACCATTGCCCTTCACGGTCCGCATCCATTCCCGACGTTTTCCTCCCAGGTCCATTTGAGCCCCGCCCTGACTTCCTTGTTACTGCCTGAAGACCCACACCCAACGATTCAGAGACGGCTTTTTATTAACAGTCCATGAACCCATGAACACTACCTCATTATTCCTTTTTTTTGCGCTATTAATTTATTTTTGTAATTTATAGATCCTTATGTCTTTGCACACAAAACAACAAATTTCACATGGTGTAAGTCAGTGGTAATAAATATGATACTGATTCTGATTCTGACCAGTCCTGAGTAGTAGCTCTATTTCCAACAGCTCTGGAGGTAGAACTTCCAATTGACAGAGCATTGATACCTGCAACTCTGCACAGCTCTAGACCATCTGACCATGCCCCTTCAACACAGAATGGTTTTACAAATTTCTGATGGGCTGGATTCGGGGAAGAATTTTCCCCTAGGGTGAGGAGAAATCTCTTCACCCGGAAGGGGGGAGACCCTGTGGAACTCTCTACCACAGGGGTACGTGGGAGGCAAGTCACTTGAATATCTTCTTAAAGATTGCACCTATCTACCTTCTTGTTAAAGATAGATTCTGAGCCACAAAAGGCATCAGTCTGGGGAGAGAGCAAGAATGGGACTTTTCCCTGGAACAAAGGAGGCTGTGGTGTGAGCTTATAGAGGTTTATAAAATCATGAGAGACGTAAGTGAGGTGGATGGTCACAAGCCTTTTGCCCAGATTAGGGGAGTCTAAAACTATCTGGTATGAATTTAAGGTGAGAGAGGGAAGATTTAAAGGGGACCTGAAGGACAACTTTTTCACACAGAGGGTAGTGGGTATGTGGAACGTGCTGCCAGAGGAAGTGATAGAGGCAGGTACAATTGCAATGTTTATGAGGCTTTTGGACAGGTTCACAGATAGGAAAGATTCAGATGGATATTGGCCAAATGCAGGCAAAAGGGACTAGCACAGGATGGCACATTGGTCAGCAGGGGTGAGTTGGGCCGAAGGGCCTGTTTCCATGCTGTAAAACTCTGTGACTATGAAAATGGTATTGAGATTGAGCATCAGATATGGGCACACTGAATGGCAGCACAGAACTGAAGGGCTGGATGGCCTGCTTCTGCTCCTAATTTTTCTGCATTAAGAGGCAACAGATTGTACCAAAACTGGAAATATCTGTGGTGCCAAAATGGAATTGTCACTGGGTGAACGCACACCGCCACAGAAAAAAAGTAGTTAAAGAGAAACACCCTCAAAACAGAGCTCTGCTTTCAGAATCAGAATCAGGTTTATTATCACCGAGATATGGCATGAAATTTGTTTTGTGGCAGCAGTACAATGCAAGACATAAAGACATAAAAATGAAACAAAAATTACTAATTATTTTTAACATGCTTCTGTAAAACCATTTTGTATAGATTTATTTGAAGTAAATAGTAAGGCCCTGGAGAGTGTCGTAGAACAGAGAGACCTAGGGGTACAAGTACGTAGTTCCCTGAAAGTGGCCTCACAGGTAGACAGGGTGGTGAAGAAGGCATTTGGCATGCCGGCCTTCATTGGTCAGGGCACTGAGTGCAAGAGTTGGGATGTCAAGTTACAGCTGTATGTCAGTGGCGAGACCACACTGAGAATACCAGGTGCAGTTCTGGTCTCCATACTAAAGGAAGGATGTGATTAAGCTAGAGAGGGTGCAGAAAGGATTCACAAGAATATTACCAGGACAGCAGGACTTGAGTTATAAGGAGAGACTGGATAGGCTTTGAGTGTTTTCCCTGCAGCGAGGTGTGAGGGGCGACCTCATAGAGGTTTATAAAATCATGAGAGGAATAGATAAAGTGGATGGTAGGGGATTCTAAAACGGGAGAGCACAGGTTTGAGGTGAGAGGGGAAAGACTGAAAGGGGATTTTTTTCACACAAGAGGGTGGTACATATTTGGAACGAGCTGCCAGAGAAAGTGGTAGAGGCAGATACAACAACGGTGCTTAAAAGACATTTGGACAGGTTCATGGATAGGGGAGGTTTAGAGGGATATGGGCTCAGGTAGGCAATTTGGTCGGTATGGAGGAGTTGGGACGTGGGGCCTGTTTCCGTGCTGCATAACTCTATGACTATGACACTTTTTGTGAGGATTGTTGAAGCCGTTTTTGACAATCCCATTAATTGTACCTGTCCTCTTCCTCTTTAATACTACGGGATTCTTCAGGCGGTGACCCAGTCTCCAACAAGCCAGGCTCCCACTTCATTCCACTCATTTGGGACGTTATCCCAATTGCCTCAAGTTCACAAACATTGAAATGATCAACACGGTGGGATTTAAGCGCGAGGAATCTGGCAGGATCCCACACCACTGTCTGCAAACCTATCTGGAGATTTAAGCAAGAGACTAAGTGGGTGGAGCTTCAGTGTAAGCTGCCTCCCACTCAAATATTTCCAGTCATTTTCACACTGCGCTGAACCCATTTTTCACACTTGGCAATCAGGAAGCCCAGCTGTGTTCTGCTTTCATGATTCTCCTCAGGAACACAATCTCTTTCGTCAATTAGTTATTTTGGAATCCCCATCACAGGCCAGGCCAGCATTTATTGACCATCCCTAAAAGGACCTTGAGAAGGTAGAGGTGAGGCCACCTTCTTGGAGCACTCCATCGTCATTCTGTTGTCCTTTCTCCTTTACAGCAAATAGATCAACATGAATTAAATCCACGTAGATGCTATGGCCAAGAAAGCAGACCAGCGCCTCTACTTCTTCAGAAGGCTAGGGACATTTGGCGTGTCCCTGTTGACCCTCACCAATTTTTATAGATGCACCATAGGAAGCATCCTATCCAGATGCATCGCGGCTTGGTACAGCGACTGCTCTGCCCTAGACCGCAAGGAATTGCAGAGAGTTGTGGACACAGCTCAGTCCGTCATGAAAACCAGCTCTTCCCCCCCCCCGCCCCCCACCCATGGACTCTGTCTACACTTCCTGCTGCCTCGGAGACAGCACAGTCAAAGGCCCCTTCCACCCCAGACATTATCTCTTCTCCCCCCCTTCCATCAGGCAGATGATAGAAAAACTTGAAAACATACACCACGAGGCTCAAGGACAGCTTCTATCCCACTGTTACAAGACTCTTGAACGGACCTCTTGTATGTTAAAGTGAACTCTTGACTTCACAATCTACCTTGTCATGGCCTTGCACCTTATTGTCTGCCTGCACTGCACTCTCTCTGTAACTGTAACACATTATTCTGCATTCTGTTATTGCTTTTCCCTTGTATTACCTCAATGTGCTTAAGTTTTGAAATGATCTGTATGGTTGTCATGCAAAACTAAGTTTTTCGTTGTATCTCAGTACATGTGACAATAAAAATCAGTTCCAATTCCAGTTGCAATCTGGAGATTAGAAGAATGAGGGGTAGTTTTATTGAAACCTGTAAGATCCCGAGGCAGTGCAACAGGGTGGGTGTCGAGTTGTTTCCACTATTGGGAGAACTTGGAACAAGGGAACATAGTTACAAGATCATGGTCATTTGCAACTGGGTGTGTAGGAACAACTTCACACAGAGGGTGGTGAATCTCTCGAATTCTCTACCCTGGAGGCTTGTGGAGGCTGGATCATTGGGGTATTTAAAGAGGAAGTAGATACATTTTTGAAAGATCGGGGAATCAAGGGCATTGGGGAATTAGCACAGCAAAAGAGATGAGGTTCTGGGGCAGATCATCCATGATTACATTGAATGGCAGGACAGGTTTGAGGGGATGAGTGGCCTTCTGCTGCCCCTACTTTTTCCTATGTCCTTGTGTTCCAGGATATAGACCCACTGGCAATGAAGGAATGACCAATATATTTCCAAGTCAGGATGGCATGTGACTTGAAGGAGAACCTGGAGGTGGTGGTGATGTTCCCGTGTTTCTGTTGCCTTTGTCTTTCTTGATGGTAGAGGTCGTGGTTTGGGAGGTGACATGTGAGTATCCCTGGCCAGTAACTAGAGTGTATTTTGTAGATGGTGTACGCTGCCATTAAGGTCTGTAAGTGGTGGAGGATGTAACAGTTTATGGCGATGGATGGGGTGCCGATCAAGTGGCCACTTTAAGTCAAAGAGTCATGGAGTCATTCACCATGGAAACAGGCCTTTGTACCCACCTTGTCCACACTGACCAGTGGTCATCCACTTTGTCTTGGATGTGTAGGAATCCAGGACTGGAGACCTCAGAGGGATGCAGTGGCTGGAGGGTGTTACAGAGATTGGGAAGTGTGAGGTCTTGGAGGGTAGGAGCAAGAGTTTTAAAAGAGGGAATTAGCAGGACTGGGAGTGAGTGGGTCAGTGAGCACAGGGGTGATGAGTAACCACTGTGGGAGAGTGTAAGCCACAGAGCTATCAAGAGGTTCCTGCCACCGTCTCCTGAGAATAAGATTTGTAATGTAGGGGAAAGCACCATGGTGAATTTGCACACAGCAAGATCCCACAAACAGTAGGAGGACAATGGGTGCTGGTGATGGCTAGAGAGGAGGGTGGACAGAGACCACCTTTTGGAATATGTCCAGCCACAGAGAGCTGAGGAAGGTCAGACGTTACATAGATGGCCATCAGGAAATGACTGGACGGCATCAGAACCAAATTCTGGCTCCATTCCAAGAGCACCCTCTCACTGACTTGGAATCAGGCACTTGATAAGGTAACAGACTAACCTACAGACAGCTTGACCCGGTCTCAGACAAGGTCTGATCCTCCCTCTTACTTAATGTCAAATGTGCATCTTCTAAGGTGAAGGCTATTTGGAGAAGCAATGTTTCCAAGGAACTCAGTAAGTGCTTATTAAAGAGAGGATCAGTGTACACGCTGACAATCCTTAGAGATACACATCATGATGAGATAAGTATTTTCTGTCAGACTGCTGACAGGATTAGCCCGGTTTGCAGACAGACAGCAGAGTAGTGTCTTGCTAAAGGGAGGGGGGCCTAATTTAGCTGCCAATTTGCTGCCTGCTCTCCCTCAGGGCTCATGCACAACCTGTTGTAGTCTAGAGCTTGCAATCTTCAACATCAACGAAGCTTGCAGGGGGACCTTGGGACAGGAGTGGTGCAGGGGTGAAGAACGATAATTGCACCTTCCAGTAGCAGGGGTCTACACCTGACCCCCAACAACACCTTGCCCCATACCAACCATATGGAGGCAGATTCATAGCCCCTGGGCTGCCTCAGGTAGAGGCACACGGTCAAGAGGCAGCCGATGAGGTAAATCGTGTGTGAACTGGAGGAGAGGTCCCAGGACAGTAAGGCTCCAGACTAACACACAGAGTGCTGGAGGAACTCAGCGGGTCAGGCAGCATCTATGGAGGGAAATGGCACTGTCGACATTGGAGAGCTCCAGCATCATCGAGCACCTTCGCTCCATCCACCGTGCCGTCTGGGATCACCCGGTGACCAACCACTTTAAATCAACTTCCCATTCCCACCCCGACATGTCCGCCAACACCTCCTCCACTGCCAGATCGAGGCTAAACGCAAATTAGAGGAACAACACCTCATAGTGGGCAGTCTCCAACCTGGCGGAATGAACATCGAATTCTCAAACTTCTGGTAACTGCTCCCCCTCTGTCCCTTTTCCCCCCCATTTATCTTTCTCTCTCCCTCTGATCCAACTGGCCCCGCCCCATCGCCCTCTCCCTTTCCCCTCCTCCATCCTCTCCCATGTTCCACCATGCCCTCCTGTCACATTCCATCATCTCCAGCCCTGAAACGTCCACTTCCCTCTGTGGACCCACTGCGTTCCTTTGTGAGTTGCTCCAGATTCCAACATCATCAGTCTCCTGTGTCTCCAAGGTTCCAAACTAATTTTCTAGGTCACTCTCCTCTTCCAGTGTCTGTTCTCTTCACCTCCCCCTCTCTGAAGACACGCATCACCTCATTTTTCCACTTCTGGGGAAGGGTCCTCGAGTCGAAGTGTTGATGCCGTTTCTCTCCCCACGGGTGCTGCCTGACCTGCTGAGCACTCCCGGCATTCCTTGGAGCAACAAGCAATCTGGAGCAACGATCTGCTTGGAGGAACTCAGCAGGTCGAACAGCATCTGTGAGGGGGAGAGGAATTGTGGACGTTTTGGGTCAAGACCCTGCATCAGGACTGAGAGTGGAGAGGGGAGATTGTTTGTTGCTCCAGATTCCAGCCTCTGCAGTGTTTGGTGTCTCCAGCGTTCTCTGTCTCCGCCTGCAGTTAATTTTGTTTCGCCCTCCAAGAAGAATCAATGTTGGTGGGATTCTTGGTGGCAAAGAGGTCTGCAGAGGATGCACTCTGCAGCCATGGTGTTCTGGTGGTGGAGGGATTGAATTTTTAAGGTGGACAGGGTGCCAGTCAGGTGTGTGGCTTTGTCCTAGATAGTGTTGAGCTTCCTAAGAGTGACTGGAGCTAAACCCATTCTGTAACGTACCCTGTCATGTTCACCGACTTTCGCATTCTGCACAATGACCTCTCATCACTGTTATCATTCCGGGTTACCACACTGTAGCAGTGACCTCTCTCCCAGCTGTACGTCATTGACTTTAAAAGGATGTCCAAAAGTTGTACATGATGCAAAGACAAGCCTGTCCTCTCCGATAACCGCACTCCGTCTTACCCACACTGCCGACAACAGTCAGAACATCCAAACCCCCAGCTGGTTTCAACCAGCCTCCCGCTCAAATTGACCACCTCCTTGCCTTTGACGTTAATTCTCCATTTCAGAATGCTGTTACCTTTATATCCAATTAATCTACTCCGTGTTAGAGTATTTAAGGAAAATCTAGGGAATTCTGGAGAAATTTCTTCAGGTTGGAATGTGGAGTTCAACACTCAGAGGGAACATTTTTATCTAGTCATGGAATCACACAGCAGGAATACAGGCCATTCGGTCCATCACATCTATGACAACTAGTGGACACCCAGCAGCATTAATCCCAACATCCAGCACTTGGTCCATAGTCTTCTATACCCAGGCAATTCAAGTGCTCGTTTGGACACCTTAAATACTGTCAGCATCTCTGCTTCCACCACTCTCTCAGGCAATGTATTCCAGATTATATTTTTATCAATTTCCTTACAACATAGAAGGAGACTTCTTCCCATAAAGTCTATGTTGGCTCCCAGAGTGATTTGGAGACACAAGAGACCGCAGGTGCTGGAATCTGAAGCAACACACAATCTGCTGGAGGAAGTCAGCGGGTCGAGCAGCATCTGTGGGGGGAAAGGAATTGTCGACGTTTCAGGTCAAAACCCTGCACCGGGACTCATGACAAAATGTTAACAATTCCCTTCTTCCCAGAGTTCATTCTCAATCCACTGACTCCCTCCAGCAGATTGTTAGTTGCTCTCAGAGTAATTCCATCTGTTCCATTCCCTATTTCCCTGTGTCCTATTCTCTCCCACATGCCCATTAACCCCCCTCCTGATTCTCCTACACTATGGATAATCAGCCTAACTACCAGCACATCCAGGGAGGGGTGCCAGCCATGTTGACAAGGTTGGGCCATAGGCAGTTGAGCCTGTCTGTGCTTCTCAGATGACTAATGCAAGAGAGAATGATGATAAACTCTGAACCACTGGTGTTACTTTATTGATTTTCTGTCACAGATGCAAGTGTTGGTAGCAGGTTTACTAAATGTAGTCTCTTCCCTCCACAACCTCAGCAGATTTCTCCCAGGATTGATCCAAGTCTGTCAGCTCATTTTGAGTTGAGTGTCAGTTTTGGTCGGAGGTGTTCCCAGAAGTTCTGTCACGTGACCTCCTCCCTCCAAACTCGCCGCGCCCAACTGGTCATCCAACACATCTGTCCTCAGGATAGTCTGCCTTTCTGGACCAATTAGAATGTGAAAAGAATCTTCATTATCCAATTGGATCATTCTTCACTGTCAGCCAAGCAACCTTTTCTTTCCCGCCTCGATAGTTTTATGACAAATAGTTTGTGGTGTTGACAGAAAACTAATACCTGCAGTTGCCTGGTGATATTTCTCCTGGGTTTGCTCAAACCGGCGTCCTGGAGATTTATCAATTCCTGGAGCCTTCTTGCTGAAGGATAGGCAACTCGCTCCTTTCTGGAATGCCACGTTCCATCTTGGGGTCTGTCTCCACGGACAGGAAACATCAACCAGAATCACAATTTTAGGATGCAGTTGGAACCCCCATGTAGGGTTAAAATTGGAATTCACTCCCTATCAAGGCTGAAGTGTCCAACTGCCATTGCTGGCACCTAAAACATATTTCATTCCTAACACTGCACAGCCCTCCGAGGAGCTTTGTGGTGGCATTATCAAACAAACTTTGACTAAGCCACATACTAAATAAGACAGGAGTAGACCATTTAGCCCCTTGAGCCTGTCCTACCATGCAACAAGATCCCGGCTGACCTTGTAACCCAACACCATTTTCCTGCTCTATCCCATTCCCTTGATGCCTTTAGTATCCAGAAATCCATCCATCTTCACTCTGAATGAGTTCAACAAATGAGTCCCCACATCCCACTGAGGTAGAGAATTCCAAAAATTCACCACCCCCCGTGCAGAAGTGAAGGGGTAAATTGTGTGTGAATGGAGGCAGGGTCCCAGGACAGTAGGGCTCCAGGCTATGTTTCCAGGTCACTCTGGCTCATCCAGTGTCCACAGACATTCCCTCTGTTCTCTCCACCTCCCCCTCCCTGAAAACACACATCTCCTCACTTTTCCAAGTGAGGGTTCTCTTTCGAAGTGTTGATGCCGTTTTCTCTCCCCACAGGTGCTGCCTGACCTGCTGAGAACTCCCAAGAGAAGCAGAGAGGCATGGAGAAGGAATTCCAGAGGTTATGTCCCTGACAACTGAAGGCACAGCTACAAATGGCGAAAGAATGAAAAAATGTGAAGAAGCAAGGGACCAGAAATGAAGGAGCAAAGAAAGTAAGGGGGAGGAGAGGAGGCAAAGGAGGTTACAGACAGAAGATAGGGCAAGACCATGGAGGCATCTAACAACAGGGATCGAAGCTTTAAAATGGAGACACAAGAGAGACATCAGATGCTGGAAAGCTCGAGCAACACACAAAGGAGCTGGAGGAACATCAGGCAGCATCGAAGGAGGGAAATGGACAATCGATGTCGACGAAGGGTCTCGACCCAGAACGTCGACTGTCCATTTCCCTCCATGAATGTTGCCTGACCCAGTGAGTTCCTCCAATGTGTGTTGCTTGAAAGTTTAAAACATAGGTTTGCAGGTGAAACACTTGGGTGAGTTCCTAGTAGGTGGGTCACCTGCTAGTGAAAGACCCTTCTGTTGATGCATTGGTGGAAGGAAGGAGAATAGGACGGACAGAGGAAAGAAACGTTAACCAGACATAGAAACAAAATACCTTGAGGGTGTCTAAAGGAAGTAAATAAGACAAGAAGAGAAGTGCCATTCATAAAAACAAAAGCAATCTCACATTTAAGTTCATCAGGGACTTAAGTTTTCTGTTCAATGTGACTCAATTGAGAGGACAAAGAACCAATAAAGGCTCATGTATCTGTACCAAGTGGAGCAGGTTCTATTACTTGTGAGATGATCAGATCAATGGAGAATTTGGTCTGTGCACAGAGGCCTTGCAGCAATTTAGCTCCCATGAAAACCCAATGCAGCTAAGGCCTTCAGTTTATCTGTCAGGGAGAGTGCGATTTCATACAAAGCTATTTCATAACTCATTGGAGAGTACATGCACCTGTCTACCTCAACGGTGCTGAGGTCAAGAGGGTTGAGAGCTTCAAGTTCCTGGGAGTGAACATCACCAGCAGCCTGTCCTGGTTAAATCACGTAGATGCCACAGTCAAGAAAGCTCACCAGCGCCTCAACTTCCTCAGGAGGCTAAAGAAATATGGTATGTCCCCTTTGACACTCACCAACTTTTATTGATGCACCATAGAAAACATCCTGTCTGGATGCATCACGGCTTGGTATGGCAACTGCTCTGCCTAGGACCTCAGGAAACTGCAGGGAGTTGTAGACAAAGCTCAGCGCATCACGGAAACCAGCCTCCCCTCCTTGGACTCTATGTCTTTACCTCTCGCTGCCTTGGTGAAGCATCCAGCATAATCAAAGACCCCCCCCCCCCCATCCGGGTTATTCTCTCTTCTCTCCTTTTCCATCAGGTAGAAGATATAGGAGCCTGAGGGCACGTACCACCAGGCTCAAGGACAGCTTCTATCCCACTGTGATAAGACTATTGAACAGTTCCCCCATATGATGAGATGGACTCTGACCTCATAATCTACCTCGTTGTGGCCTTGCACCTTATTGCACTGCACTTTCTCTGTAGCTGTGACACTTTACTCTGTACTGTTATTGTTTTTACCTGTACTACCTCAATGCACTCTGTACTAACTCAATGTAACTGCATTATAATGAATTGACCTGTATGATCGGTATGCAAGACAAGTTTTTCACTGTACCTCGGTACAAGTGTCAATAATAAACCAATACCAATACCAATACCAAAGTGTAACAAGCAAGGGTCTGGTTTGGGGCAATATATGACACCAGGCGTTCTGACAGAATGACAGGGGTCAGGAAACAGGCTGGACGACTTCTACACATCTGTATACCATGAGATGGGAATGCTGGAAGAATAAAATGAGATTACTGTAGGATTAGTGTAAATTAGTGCAATTTCAGGAGATTTGGTACGTCACCAAAGACTCTTGCAAATTTCTACAGGTGTACGGTGGAAAGCATTCCGACTGGTTTCATCACCGCCTGGTATGGAGGCTCCAATGCACAGAATCGCAAGAGGCTGCAGAGGGTTGTAGACTCAGCCAGCTCCAACCTTCCCCTCCATCGAGGACATCTTCCAGAGGTGTTGCTTCAGGAAGGCGGCATCCATCACTAAGGACCGTCACCTTCCGGGACATGGCCTCTTCTTGTTACTACCATCGGGGAGGAGGTACAGGAGCCTGAAGACCCAGACTCGACGATTCGGGAACAGTTTCTTTCCCTCCGCCATCAGATTTCCGAATGGTCCATGAACCCATGAACACTACCTCGTTATTTAGGGTACCAATGCCCCAAACCCCAAAATGTTCACATGGATTACAGGGAAATATAGGAAGGGGGAATGGGACTAGTGAGCATGTTCCCCAGGAACTGGCATGGGCCTGATGGGCCAAATGGCCTCCTTCTGTCATTGAGTCATAAAGTCACAGAGAAATACATCACGCAAATGGGCCTTTTGGCCCACTGAGTCCATGATGACCATCGAGCACCCATCTAGGCCAATCCCACACCAATCCCATTTTATTCTTCCCACATTCCCATCAATTCCCCCTAGCTTCTACCACTTACCCACACACCAGGAGCAATTTACACTGGCCTATTAACCTACCAATCTGCAAGTCTTTGGGATGTGGGGGGAAACTGGAGCACCTGGGGGAAACTCATGTGGTCACTGGGAGAACATGCAAACTCCACACAGACAGCATCAGATGTTCATATAAGTATTAGCTATTCTGCAAAGCAATTGGAATTCATTGTGTTAACTGTAACATTTATACAGCAGTCTTCAGTTAGTAAAAAGCATCTTCATAAGATGTTTTAATAACATAACAAAAAGCCATAGAAGGTCAAGATGACGAAAGCTTTAATGAAAGAGGTTAGTTTAAGATGCACCTTTGAGGAGACCGAAAGGCAGGGAGGTTGAGGGAGGCAACTGCGGGGCTTGTGACGGCAGATGGCGAGCAAGATGGAGCAGAGTGCTCAGAAGGTTTGAGGGTGGGAGAAGTTAGAAGGAATCTTTCAGAGGCAGTTGGCAGAGTTGTTTGGTATCAGCTGCTCTGCTATAATGGAAACTCATCAGAGAGAAAGATCTTTCAAGAAAACTTCTCACAAATAATTTAAATGCATCAGACAAACCCTGAGAATAAAGGCTGAAAACAGGAAGATATATGACACTGACATTTCTCCCTTCATCTGAAATAATTAGAGTTTCTGATGGAGCACACAATCTGCAGAAACTTTATGAATATCTGCGGGCTATTATCTCTTTAATGTGCTTTTCTCCGCTTTCTTCTTCCATTATTTTCCCCTTTGAACAGTGCTTTTCATTGCCACCCTCGCCCAGTTGGAGGCTGGGATATGGGGGTTTTGGCTGCAGGTTACACACTGCCAAGCTAGAACTCACGGAAGAAAAGGTGACCGAAATTTGCAGTGATTTCCTTCCTGAAGATCCTCTGGCTGAGTCTTTCTTTGGCTTCCATCCTAAAGATGTTTCCCTCTCCAGACCACTTCTGTGTCCTCTTCCCTCTGCCACATCCCGAGTTGGAATCTGTTTTCCGGTCGCTTATTCCAACTCCTATTCCCAGCAGTCCTGAAACAGAGCTGTGGGACATCAGGAGATTGAACGTGAGGTCATCAGCACAGGCACAATCCAAACCCAAGAGCAGGTACGTGGATCACACAGTCAGCACACACAGGACAAGATTGATCTGGTCTGCTCCTCATGATCCTAGTAAGAGCAAAGATCAAGAAAGCCATCAAATCGTAGAAAGATACAGCATAGGAACGGCCTCTTTTGTCCGATGCTGACCATGAGGTCTATCCATGCTGATCCTATTTGCCTGAATTAAGCCCATGTCCCTCCACACTTTTCCTGTCCAGCCCTGTCCAAATTCCCTTAAACATTGTAATTGTATCTGCCAATAACTATTTGCTATTTACTGCAAAGATGATATGGAACAAAAGCTAGATTTCTAATGCCTAAAATTTGGGTTATTTGATTAAAATTCCAAAATATTAATGTGATTTGATAGGGCAGAGGAAGCAAAACCATTTTCTGCTGGTCAAGTAATCTGGGAAGAGTGTCTGAAAATTAAAGGCAAGGTTTCTAGAGTATGATTTCCACAATGAACCCACTCCTGGAATTAATGTTGGGTCAGTTGCTAAATTTTGAAGCAGAGATTGACAGGTTGCTGGTAAGCCAAGGTATGAAGGGAAAGGCAGTGTTGGTGTCGGGGCACAGATTGGCCAAGGCATCAGTGAATGGTAGAATGGGTGTGAGCAGCTGAATGGCCTCATGCTGTTTCTGTATCCCCATGATTCATTCACAGGGCCCCGGTCAGGCTGCTCAGGATAAAGAGGTAGAGGGGTGCTTTTAGGACAGAGATCAGCCCATACGATGGTTGAAACTTTCACCCACAGCCGAGGGTTCAGATCCCATTCCAGCCGCGAGTGCAAAATTCTGGACTAACTCTCCAGTGCATTATTGAGGAAACACCGCACTGTCAGAAGAGTGGTACCGAGGGAGTGCTGCACTGTCAGAGGGGCAGTACTGAGTCGCTGGTGTACGTGCGCACCCAGCTGGCGGCCCTCCGCCTCCGGGCACTGCAGAGGTACTTGTACACGGAGCACCACCCCGCGGTGGCACGCGCTGGCCACCTACTTCCTCCGCCGGGGACGCTGCCTCCGGGAGGGGGCGCGTCTCCCGGCGGCGGGCGTCGGCCGAGCCGCTCTGCGGGAGCTGCCCGGGTTCTACCGGGATCTGATGCGGGTGTGGGGTGCGGTGGGCGCCGGGGGGGTCCCGGCCGCGCCGGCGCCGGCCCCGCTGGAGTTGCTGGTCGGGTCCAGGGCCCGGCGTCTCTCGCAGGAGGCGGCGTGGCACAACCTGAGCCGCCTGGCGGACACGCCGACGGTGCCATTCTGTGAGGTGCCAAGGCGGTTCTTGTACAGGCTGCTCCTGCACACCTTTCACTTCCTCGCCCTGATCTGCCGGCCGGACACGCCGTGGCGGTCCGTCTTGCCGGCGGGCGGCGAGGGCGGTCCCCAGTGGGGGTCTCTCTACGCGGGAGTCCTCCCGCTGTACATCGGGGACCTGGGGTGGAGGGTGTTGCACCGGGTAGTGCCGTGCAACCGATTCTTGAGCCGGTTCACCGACACCCCGGCCGCCCGTCACTTCTGCGGCCAGGAGGAGACGGTGTACCACGCGTACGCGGAGTGCGAGAGGTTGCAGCCCCTCTTCGAGTATCTGCGGGGGCTGCTGCTGAAGTTCTGGTTGCACTTCAGCCCGGCGCTTTTGGTTTATGGCCACCCGGTGCGGAGCGGGGCGGGTCGCGTGGAGGATCTCCTGGTGGGTCTGCTGCTGGGCCTGGCCATCCATGGGACGCGGCAGTGGGCGGCCGAGGGTACTGGCAGGTCGACCTGCCTGCCCATCTTCCTCGCTTACGTGCACGCGCAGGTACATTTAGAGAGGGAGCACACGGTTTCCGCAGGCACCCTAGTTGAGTTCCGCGCCCGGTGGGCCCCTCAGGGGATCGCGTGTGTCGTGGACGGTATGAACGCGATTCTTATTTGAAGTGTCGCGTGTTGCGTTGACAGGTGTAGCGTCGCGTGAACGTTTCGTTAGCATTAGTTTGCATTCTCTAGCGTAGTATGTCGTTGTGTGGTTTCTTCTTTTCTGTATTAGATGTAGTGTATTGACACTGGTTGTCTTTTGTAGTGCTTTTAGTGAATAAACGTTTATTATTAAAAAAAAGGGGCAGTACTGAGGGAGTGTCCCACTGTGGGAGGGGCAGTACTGAGGGAGTTTCTCACTGTGGGAGGGGTAGTACTGAGGGAGTGTCCCACTGTGGGAGGGGCAGCACTGAAGGAGTGTCCCACCTTGGGAGGAACAGTACTGAGGGAGTGCTGCACTGTCAGAGAGACAGTACTGAAGGAGAGATGGAAGGCACAACTGGGCTCCTTCCTCAACATATGAGAGTGTGGCCATCTCAGAAAAGACATCTGCAGAGACCAGGAGCTGATGAACACAATGTGAGGACTAGCTGGAGCAAGCCAGGTGCGACCATGGGATCTCTCCACGCCTTGGCCGCTGTATCAGTCTTTCCACTGGCCGAGTGTTGTTCCCCTGCCTGTTCACGCAGACTGCACTGTGAATATTATCATCAGATCCTGAAATCATCCCTAACACAGTAGTTACTGTGCTACCCAGCATCACACTTCCAAAGCCACACACACAGCGATTGTCTGCATAAGGAACACAGCCTCCCCACCCCCCAGAGATTCACAGCGTTCTCTCCCAGAAACATTCGTGAATCTGTCGCCAAGCTCTTTGTAGGAGCCCAGCGTGCAGCAGTTTAGAGGAAAGTGTGGAATAAAATCCCCATCCGCAATAAGCTTCCAACTTCTAAACCTCCTGGTTTTAAACCACTGCATGAAATACAGACTGTTGTTAATTGGGTACAAACCAGGCCTGGCTGTTGGGAGGTTCACCATGTGCAAGGAGTATATTGGGAGCCTTGCAGAAGTGACTGCAACAATCCTGATCAAACCATGGACCAGGTAACAGCACTCTGCCCTCTCTGTACAACCCTGACAATGACACTACTCCCGCTCCTCAATTCCTGGTTAACTAATGGTTTTGTAACTGTTGTTCCAAGCCAGCCATTCGAAAAGAGAAGGGGGTCTTTGCTCCGTCACTTCCACGGGCTGTATTCATCCATATGTCCCCTGCAAGTTAGTGGGCTCATAACTACATGTACTTCTCAGCCTGTTCTTCAAACTGAAATATTTACAGAAAGATTAAGCAAACATAGATTGTAAGACCATAAAACCCACCGGGGTATCAAGGTTAATTGCAGTTCAATTGGAAAGAGGGGCTTATGCTTTTAAACTTAATGTTTTTAAACCTTAACTGTGTAAGCAACAATAGCTCCTAATGGTTGCGGTGTGCTCTTTCAGATACATTGAGAATGAATTGTCTGTATGTGTTGAAGGGGAAGTGGCTTGGTGCTTGAAGTGGAGCGTCTGTCTAGAACTTAAGTCTGTCCAGCTAGCATTCATACCTGAGTGACAGTAGAGGTAGATGTGAAGAACAACACAGAGCCTCTGTGACCTCCAAATGCTGTCAACAAAGTGCTGCAGGAAAGAAACAAACTGTCAGAGGAACTCAACAGGTCAGGCAGCATCTGTGGAGACAGGCGGATGGTCAAAGTTCCAGGTCAAGACATCAGGACACCAGGACCCACCCGCTGTGTTTAAACTTTATTTATACAGCACGGTAACAGGCCCTTCTGGCCCAACGAGCCCGCACCGCCCAATTACACCCATGTTAACCTACCCATACCCATATGTCTTTGGAATGTGGGAGGAGACCGGAGCACCCGGACGAAACCCACGCAGTCACGTGGAGAACGTACAAACTCCTTACGGACAGCGGCGGGAATTGAACCCCGATCACGAGTGCTGTAATAGCGTTACGATAGCCGCTATGCTACCGTGCCGCCCTGTGTTCCTCCAGCAGTTTGTTTTTTGCCCAGGATTCCAGCACCTGCAGACTCTTGTGTCTCCTATGAACTGCAGGGACTGTTTGCAATTCAAGAAAACTACAACAAGGGCAGGTGATTTTGAAGGGTAGCCTGTCTGCGATATGGATTTAAATGGGAGTCTTTTAGACTCATATTGTTACCTTTGAACCAAGGCTGAGAGATGGAAGGAAGTGGTTAAACAATAACTTACAAAATCCTGGCCTTTATAAATAGAAGCCTGGAGAACTGTTAAGCAATGTTGAACAGTCTCTGTTCCAAGCCTACTCTGGTCCCATTCCTCAACTCTTTCTCCACTAAGTTGACAACTGCATTGGTGCTGCCTCTTGTAGTCATGGGGAACTCGACAGTTTCATAAATTTTGCCACTAATTTTCACGCAGCTGTCCAAGATCAGATATCTTTATTTGTCACATGTACATCGAAACACACAGTGAAATGCATTTTTGCCTAGAGTGTTCTGGGGTCAGCCCACAAGTGTCGCCACGCTTCCAGCACCAACATAGCATGCCCACAACTCCTAACCTGTGCATCTTTGGAATGTGGGAGGAAACCGGAGCGCCCAGAGGAAACCCACTTAGTCACAGGGAGAACGTACAATCTCCTTACAGACAGCGGTCGGATTTGAACCCGGGTTGCTGGCACTGTAATAGTGTTACGCTGACCGCTACACTACCACGCCTGCCCCAATACACTTGGACTATCTCTGATACCTCTCTCTCCTTTCTTGATCTCTCCATTTCCATCTCAGGAGATGCTTTATCCACCGACATTTTCTACAAACCCACTGATCCCCAAAGCTACCTTGACTACAGCTTCTCTCACCCTGTCTCTTGCAAGGACGCGATCCCTTTCTCTCAGTTTCTCCGCCTCCACCGCATCTGCTCCCATGATGAGGCTTTCCACTCCAGGACATCCGAGATGTCCAACTTCTTTTCTAACCGTGGCTTCCCTCTACTGTGGTTGAGAGAGTTTGCACCCATATCTCTGTCATTTCCCACAACTCCACTCTAACCCCCTCCCCTCCCAGACCCAACAGGGATAGGGTCCGCCTTGTCCTCACATTTCATCCCACCAGCCTACATATCCAACGCACCATTCTCCACCATCTCCAACGGGACCCCACCACCAACCATATCTTCCCCTCCCCATCCCTTTCTGCCTTTCGCGGGGACCGCTCTCTCCGCGACTCCCTAGTTCACTCCTCCCTCCCCACCCATCCCGCTCCCACCCAGGGGACTTTCCACTGCCCCCGCCATAGGTGCAACACCTGCCCCTACACCACCTCCACCACCTCCATCCAGGGACCCAAACAGATTCAATTGCAGAATTGGATAAGTATCTGAAAGGAGGACTGTGGGGAGTGGGACAGGATTGTTCTTACATCAGCCCTGAAGGAACTGAACTGGCAGAAGGGCCTTCTTCTGCACTGTAACCACAGTGTGATTCCAACTGCCTCAGATGCACTCACAACCCTACAATGATCCCCCTCCTTTCTACGATGAGATGGACTCTGACCTCACGATCTACCTTGTTGTGACCTTGCACCTTATCGCACTGCACTTTCTCTGTAGCTGTGACACTTTACTCTGTACTGTTATTGTTTTTACCTGTACTACACCAATGCACTCTGTACTAACTCAATGTAACTGCAATGTGTAATGAGTTGACCTGTGCAATCCGTATGCAAGACAAGTTTTTCACTGTACCTCGGTACAAGTGATAATAATAAACCAACACCAACACCAATTCACCTATTTCACTTCAGCTTTGTTTCCACAAAGCCTCACCCATTCACGCCTTTGGAAGGATGAAACAAATCTCGGGCATTTGGTGTATTTCCCACGAAATTGCACTAAATCTCAGTATCCTTGGATTTGTTGAGATGCAGATTTAATCATCATTTCTCCTGCCTCCATATTCCACATGAAGCAAACATCATCTGCTCTCCTAAGGAAAATCTCACAACCAGAGAAGTGTGTGAGGTAATAGATGTACCACCCCTGGGGGCCTCAGCACCTCTTCTGGACTCTGTACTTACATTTTGTGGTCACCAACACTTGCCTTCTTTTACCAGAAGGCTACAAACCAAATGCAGGCAGAATTGGATTGTAGACAATGGGCAGCTTGAATATGGTGGGACAAAGGACCTGTATCTGTGCAGCAGGAAGCTATGAATCTCTCCACCTTTGTGCCCACCTCGCTTTTGCTTCAGCTCAGTGGACACCACCCCTCTGGGTCAGAAGGCTGGCAGTTCAAACCCCTTCTAAACCATAAAACTCAGGGCTGACATTCCTGTGGATTACTGAGGGAGTGCTGCACAATCTGCGGTGCATTCTTTCGGTTGAAATGCGAGCCCTCCCAGGTGGGCGAAGAAGATTCCATGGCAAGAGTGCAGTAGAGTTAACCTCAGCAGAAGAAAATCTGGAAATCTAAAATAAAAACAGAAAATGCTGGAAATTCTCATCGGGTCAGGCTGCATCTGTGGAAAGCAAAACAGAGTTAATGTGTCAGGTCGAAGATCCTTTATCAGAAACATTAATTCTGTTTTTCTTTCCGGAGACGCTGCCTGACCTGCTGAGTATTCCCAGTGTTTTCTGTTTTTACTTGAGTTAATCCCTTTGTCCTTCAATAAGAAATATATTTTATCTGAACATTTCCTGTTTGTGGGAACTTTCTGTGCACTAATCAGCTGTTTCTCCCACATTGCAACAATTTGAAAGGTGCTTGCTTGGCATGATCCTGAGGTTGTTGGGAACGCTAGCCTTCTCTTCCCAGATGAAAAATGTCACCACCCACTCTTACCCCAAGCTTACACACAAATGAGCTTCTTTGAAGTGATGCGTCTGTGCATGGGGTTATCACTCAATGTCACCGGAGTGCACAAGGGGTGAATTTCTGGGTCGTTTCCATCCATTTACATAGAACATAGAACACAACACAGTACAGCACAGGAACAGGCCCTTTGGCCCACAATGTCTGTGCCAACACGATGCCGAATTAAACTAAATCCCTTCTGCCTGCACATGGCCCATATCCTTCACTTTCCTGCATATTCATGTGTCTAACAGCCTGTTAAACGCCACTATTGTATCTGCCTCCACCACCGCCCCTGCAGCCCATTCCAGGCACCCACCACTCCCTGTGTAAAAAACTTGCCCCACACATTTCCCTTAAACTTTCCCCCTCACACCTTAAATGCATGCCCTCTCATACTTGACATTTCTACCCTGGGAAAAAGGTTCTGACTGTCTACCCTGTCTATGCCTCTCATATTTTTATAAACTTCTATCCGGTCTCCCCTCAGCCTCTGACACTCCAGAGAAAACAACGTGTTTGTCCAACCTATAGCTCATACCCTCTAATCCAGGCAGCATCCTGGTAAACATCTTCTGTACCCTATCCAAAGCCTCCACATCCTTCCTGTAATGGGGCGACCACACTCAATACTTCAAGTGTAGCCTAACCAAAGGTTATGTAGTTGCAATATGACTTCCTTACTCTTATACTCAATGCCCCGACCAATGAAGGAAAGCACACCATATGCCTTCTTCACCGCCCTGTCAACGTGAACAGCTTCTCTCAGGGAGCAGTTTTGGTGAACAAGGAATGGACAAGGGGAGAAGGATACAGGAGAGAATTCAGAAGAACAAGGTGGCACCTCAATACTGCACAGTAACAGATGCTGCTCCCAATAATGATGCATTGGCTCAAGACAATATACACAGCCAACTCAAGAGGCTAAGATGCTCGCCTGAGAGTATAACTAGTGCTGACAGCTCTCTATTGTTACACCACAGAATAACTTCTCGATCTCAAGATTGACTTGCTTCACTTCCTTCGCTCCATAACAGATGCAGCATCTAAGAAATAATAGCGAATAATGACCGAACACTTGTCAACCCTTAAAGATCCTTGTGGAACCTTCAGAGTCTGCTGCTGGAAAGAACAGCCTGCCACACATTAGCGTGCCTTGAACGCATCACTATCTAAGGACTGCACACTACTCAATCTTTCTTTTTGAAATCCCAAAATACTGAAGTTAATGAGGTTGAAAGAAGCGTAACTGGATCCTGGGAAGTGAGTGGAATATTTCAGCATGCGCTGGGAACAAGTAAACGCCTCAGCAGAACAGAGGGGTGGTTCTGCCTGTGACAATGCCATCCTCAACTGAGCTCCATGGAGGAAAAACAAAAAATAATGAGCAAAGGAAACGTTGGCGGGGCTCAAACCAATAAATTATGATGTTTCACAGGCATCCTTTCACCTTTATTGTGGACCATGTGTATCAGAGTGCCCAGAGCCAGCAGAACTTATTATGTTCCACAGTGCAAGTCACATTTCCTAGAAATTCAGTCTGAGGTTGAGCACTGATGCTATGAAAGGATGTACTGTGGATACTAACTTAAAATGACAAACTCATCTATATCATGTTATTTTGCTGCTGTTTTAACTGGAGCACCAGTGCATCAATAATATCACATGTCACGATTTCAATTCCTAAAGGTAATTTTCTCTTACATTTACACATAATTGAAAGATTTCTTACCTTTTTGAATATATTTTTTCCATGAGATGTGAGCTTCACTGGCAAGGCTGATATTTATTGCCTGTCCCTAATTGTCCTTGAGAAGGGAGTGGTGATCCACCTTCTGGAACGGCTGCAGATCTGCTGGTGAAGGTTGTCCCACAGCGCTGTTGGAGAGGGAGTTAGACCCAGCAACAGTGAAGGAAGAACAATGTGTCTAAATCCTACAACTTCCCACCTCAGCACTGAGGAACCACCTTCACCAGAAGGACTGCAGCGGTTCAAGAAGGTGGCTCACCCTCACCTTCTCAAGGGGTAAATAGGGATGAGCAATAAATAAGATAAGATATTTATTTATTAGTCTCATGTACATCGAAACACACGGTGAAATGCGTCTTTTGCGTTACTGAGAATGTGCTGGGGGAAGCCATTCTTCCAGCGACAACATAACATGCCCACAACTTCCTAACCCGTACGTCTTTGGAATGTGGGGTGAAACCGGAGCACCCGGAGGAAACCCACACAGACACATGGGGAGGATTTACAAAATCCTTACAGACAGCGGCGGGAATTGAACCTGGTTCGCCGGCGCTGTCATAGCGTTACGGTAACCGCTGGTTTGGTTAGTGACATGCACGCCTAGTAGATGAATAAAACTTCTTTCCTTCTCTCCCAGCAACACATAAAAAGCTGGAGGAACTCAGCTGGTCAGGCAGCATCTGTGGAGGGAAATGGACAGTCGACGTTTCAGGTCGAGACCCTTCATCTGGACTGAAAGTAGAGGGAAGATGGCCAGTATTAAGAGGTGAGGGGGACGGGTGGGGAAAAAGTCGGCAAGCCTCCACCTATCACTTCCCAGTTTCTGTCACTATTTCTGCTCTCCCCTCCTCCATCTGCCAATCACCCCCCCCCCTCACCTGGATCCACCTATCACCTGCCAGCTCTTGCTCTACCCTTCCCCCTCACCTCTTTATACTGGCTATCTCCCCTCTATCTTTCAGTCCAGATGAAGGATCTTAACCCAAAACGTCGACAGTCCATTTCCCTCCACAGATGGTGACTGACCCTTTGAGCTCCTCCATCGGTTCGTTTTCTACTCCAGATACCAGCATCTGTGGTCTCTTGAGTCTCAGTGTCAGAATGGAGTTGTGTAAACTGCTCTCATTCATCCTGGCCGCTGGCAGAATAGAATTTCAATGACGGACGTCCAGCATTTAGAGACTTTAATCAGGGCCAGCAGGTTGTTCGAAAAGCAAAATGATGCAGATGCTGAAAAATCTGAAACAAAAGTAGAAAACGCTGGAAATGCTCAGCGGGTCAGACAGTATCTGTGGAGAGAGAAGCAGAGTTAGCATTTCAGGTTGATGGCAAATAAATCAGACCTACCCACCAGCCTCAGTCAGTGAACTGGTGTCACTGTGAGAATATATGCAGTGTGGATATGAATGTCTCTGACCACAGGACAATGAAATTTCAGTTCACTGTGTTGAGTCAAAAGTAAATTTAATGGCTTACTTGATGGAAGCAGTTGACTGGCATTGTATTAGCAATTATCCTCTCATTAATTATCCTCTCATTAAAAGGATGCTTATACTGTTAACTATCAGCCCTAACTTTTTGCATTGATTAATGACCAATTAACGCACAAGTCAAGTATAGTCCTTGAAAAGACGGGGAGGTTGGGAACAAGATTCCATCTCTGCACAGCAAATAAGTGACTGTGGTAAATCAACCAGTGAGTTATGGAGATCCGTAACCCAGGGAAGATCTTTTCGTTACATTTGCTGGTCGATTTGCATATTACCAGCAGTGTTCAACATAGATTTGTCCTTTCTTTGCCAATGTGTTTGGTCCACTGAGTTTCTAACTAAAGAGAGATGTGCTTGAAAATCAAAAATAAAACTGCAGATGCTGGAAATCTGAAATAAAATTGCTGGAAACACTCAGCAGGTCAGGCAGCATCTGTGGAGAGAGAAACAGGGTTAATGTTTCAGGTGGAAGATTCTGCATCAGAATTGACCCCTACTGTCAGAACTGGCAGTGTTTTTCGATGTACATGTGACTAATAACTAAATATCTCAAATATCTTACATCAAAACACACAGTGAAATGCCTCTTTTTGCATTACTGAGAATGTTCTGGGGGCAGCCCGCAAATGTCGCCACGTTTCCGGCGCCAACATAGAATGCCCACAACTTCCTAACTGGTACATCTTTGGAACATGGGAGGAAACCGGAGCACCCGGAGGAAATCCATGCAGACACACAGGGAGAACGTACAAACTCTTTACAGACAGCAGCAGGAATTGAACCCAGGTCGCTGGCACTGTGATAGCATTACGCTAACCGCTACACTACCATGCCGCCCTTGGCACACACGCACATACACACACGCACACAGAAAATCACCGTGACCCTCGCCCTCCGCATTCTCCTCCCTCACCTTCATTGCAGCCGTTTCTACATCTCTTCTCTTGGCCATCACCAGGAGAGCTCCTTTAAGCTGCACTGCCCCTTACAGCACTAAATGCAACATTAAAAAAAGGAAAAATGTACTTTATTCACAGAACATAGAACAGCACAGCACAGGAACAGACCCTACGGCCCACAATGTTGTGCCGAACCAATTACATTGGCAATAAAGTGCCCAAGTAAACTAATCCCTTCTGCCTACACGATGTCCATATCCTACCATTTCCCTCACATTCATGTGCCTATCTAAGAGCTTCTTGAACACCCCTCTCGTATTTGTCTCCACCACCATCCCAGGCACCTACCACTCTCTGTGTAAAAAATTTGCCCCGCACATCTCCTTTGAATATCTCCTTTGATCTCCCAAGGCGCAGCACTTCACATTTAGCCAGGTTGAACTCCTTCTGTCACTTTTCCGCCCATATCTGCAACTGATCTACATCCCGCCAGTCTTCTACGCAATCCACAACACCACCAATCTTTGTATCATCTGCAAATTTACTAACCCACCAAGTACATTTTCATCCCGGTCATTTATATACATTACAAACAGCAGAGGTCCCAGTACGGATCCCTGAGGAACACCGCTAGTCACAGACCTCCAGCTAGAATAAGTCCCATTGACCACTGCCCTCTGTCTTCTACCAGAAAGTCAGTTCTGAATCCAAATGGCCAATTCACCATGGATCCCATGCATCTAAATCTTCTGGGTGAGCCTCCCATGAGGGACCTTGGCTAATGCCTTACTAAAATCCATGTAGACAAATCCACAGCTTTACCTTCATCAATCACCCTCGTCACCTCATCAAAAAACTCAATCAAGTTTATCAACTCTATCTTTGCCCTGCACAAAGCCTTGTTGACTGTCCCTAATTAGGCTATGGTTTTCCAAATGCTCATAAATCCTATCCCTAAGGATCCTCTCCAGTAACTTCCCTACCACTGATATGAGACTCATCGGTCTATAGTTACCAGGATTATCCCTGTTTCTCTTCTTGAATAATGGAACAACATTAGCTACTCGCTAGTCCTCCGGGAGCTCACCTGTGGCTAGAGAGGACACGAAGATATTGGTCAAGGCCCCAGCAACCTCATCTCTTGCCTCTCTCAATAACTTGGGGTATATCCCATCAGGCCCCGGGGATTAACCCACCTTAATGCTCTTCAAGAGACCCAACACTACCTCCTCCTTTATCTCGAGATGCCCAAGCATATTAGCACGCTCCGCACTGATCTCCCTGTCCTCCATGTCCTTCTCCCTGGTAAATACTGATGCAAAGTACTCATTAAGGACCTCACCCGCATCCTCTGCTTCCAAGCATATGTTCCCTCCTTTATCTTTGAGTGGTCCTATTTTTTTGTTAGTTAACCTCTTTCTCTTGATGTATGTATAGAATGCCTTGGGATTCTTTTTAATCCTACTTGCCAAGGACTTTTTATGGCTCCTCCTGGCTTTCCTAATTCCCTTCTTGAGTTCCTTTCAGGCTTCTTTATAATCCTCAAGTGCTCGGTTTGATCCCAGCTTCCTAAGCTTTACATACTTCTCCTTTTTCTTCTTGTTGACTAAATTCACCACCCCTCTTGACATCCAAAGTTCTCTTACCTCACTATCCTTGTCCTTCCTTCTCACTGGAACATCCCTGTCCAGTTGGTCTTTAAACCCCCTCCACATGTCAGATGTGGACTTGCCCAAAAATAGTTGTTCCCCATTAATTCTCCCTAGTTCCTCCCTTATGTCCCGTAATTTGCCCTGCTCCAATGTAATACTCTCCCGCAAGGTCCATACTTATTCTTATCTACAGCTATCTTAAAACTTAAGGGGCTGTGGTCACTTTTCCTTCACTGTTCTCCCACTGAAAGGTTGGTCACCTGGCCAGGCTTGTTACCCAACACCAGGTCCAGTACGACCCCTCCTCTCGTTGGACCATCTACATATTGATTTAAGAAACCCTCCTGGACGCACCAAACAAATTCTGCCCCATCTAAACCTCTTACACTAAGGAGGTCCCAGTTTATATTAGAGAAGTTGAAGTCCCCCATGACAACAACCCTATTAGTTTTACACCTTTCCCTAATCTGCCTGTATATCTGTTCCTCAATGTCCCGGTGGCTACTGGGGGGGTCTGTAGTATAATCCCATCAGAATGATTGCATCTTTCTTATTTTTGAGTTCTGCCCATATCGACTCAGTGGACGAGACCTCCATTATGTCCCCTCTGAGTGCAGCTGTGAAATTGTCCCTGATTAGTAGTGCAACTCCCCCCTTTTACCTCTCTCTCTATCCTTTCTGAAACATCAAAACCCAGGAACATGAAGCACTCATTCCTGTCCCTCCCTCAACCAAGTCCCTGTAATGGCCACAAAATCATAGGTCCATGTACTGATCCATGCTCTAAGTTCACAACCTTACCCATAATACTGCTAGCATTCAAGTACACACACTTCAAACTGTCCGTCCCATCATGTCTATTACTTTGCTGCTGCCTGTTTTTACTGGCCTTGACATCTACCTTCCTCTCAATTCCTCCACTCTCTGACCCAGTGCTCTGGTTCCCATCCCCCTGCTAAACTAGTTTAAACCCTCCCGAGAAGCACTAGCGAACGTCCCAGCCAGGAGGCATTTAAATTATACTGTACACAGGAAATAGAATCGGGACATGTCTTTCTCCACGTTCATTATACCATCAGTTCAATACATCATTTTACAATGCGACAAAGCTACTCATCTTTCTTCCTTCAACAGTGCACCCGTGAGATGTCTGAGAGTGCCCGGTGGTGGCAGAACCCTGGACTGTAGTCCTTGCAAACGGAGCCTTCATGTTGGCTGCTCTGAGCCCTCAGCACGTACTCCTGCACCCTGGAATGTGCCAATCGGCAGCATTCACTTACAGACATCTCCTTCCACTGGAAGATCAACAAGTTTCAGGCAAACCAAAGTCCATCTTTCACCGAGTTGACCACCTTCCAGCAGCACTGGAATGGGATGTGTGCCTGGGAACAGCTCATAGGTCGGAGAGCCCTCTGTTACGCGGCTGCTCAGGATGAAGCTCGACAAAGGCCCACACATCCTTTTCCAGACCCTCTGTGCAAGTGGACAGTGCACAAAGAGGTGGGCAATCATCTCATCCTCAGCACAGCCATCTGGAGGGCAGCGTGCGTTGAGAGTGAATCTCCAACAGTGCAGGAAGGATTTGATGGGGAGAGCCCCTCTCACTGCCGACCAAGCAAGGTCTTGGTGTTCGTTGGTGAGTTTGTGTGCAGAGGCATTCTTCCAAATGGCTTTCACGGTAGAACTGTAGCAGCAGGAATTGTACAGGCCTCGTTCCTGCATGTGATTCTATTCACAAAATGTCGTAGCTCTGCTTTTAAGGTACTTATGGCCAATTTCACAAATTTCTCATTGGATCCAATCGAGCGTTGGTGTTTACACAGCATATGCTTTGGACACGAAAGAACTTCACTTTGTAGACACCTAATTTGTCCGTCCCAGGCAAGCACACAGGAAAATAAACCAGCAACTCCGACGCTGTCTGGTAAAACACCAGGGTTGAGAAAAATGTATTTAATAAAAATGGGCCACAATCTTGAAAGTTACAGGCAGTGTAATCTTCCCTTTTATGAACTCTATTATTCCTTTGTGCTGTAATTTGAATCACATTCTGTTTCATGGTAAACATGAAAAGAATGTTTAATAGATCAATAGGTAAGATAGCACATTTATTCAGTCTCCTGTAATTGCTCGACACCAGAGGGTATTTTACAGAGATCTGCAATACACATGTTTAATTTATATTAATAATAATGTCAATATATCTTCTTAATAACATATATCATGTTACAGCAACAAATTCAACCACTGTGTCTGACAAATGTGAGAGGAAATAGGTTGATAAATTTTAATCTTTGGTAACATAGAAACAATGCTGGCATTTAGAATACAATAAAGGAAAATATGTCGCAATAAAGTCTTTCAACATTTAAAACATGAAGCTTCCCCACCTTGGTAAACACTCTTACAAAATTCTCTAGCAAAGGAGGCCATCCAGCCCTTTTTGTCTCTACTGAATCTCTATTTAGTCCCATGACTGTCGTTTCTCCACAACCCTGGAAAAAATCCCCCTTTGGATCCTCAAGAGATGAGATGGGGTCTTTTCTGAACTGCCTTCCTTTCTGTTCCTGACAGAATTGTGTACATTTTTGGAACTGTGCACTCCTCAATCGTTATTTTGTCCTTCTGTGTGGACATTTAATGCCCATCCTTAATTGCCCTTGAACTGCCTTGCTGGGGCACTTCAAGTAAGAAAAAACCACACTGGTGGGGCTGGAGTAGGGTAGTAAAGAAGGTGTAATGCACGCTTGCCTGCATTGGTCAGGACATTGAGTATAAGAGTAAGGAAGTTACACAAAACTGGTTAGGCCGCAATTCTGGTCGTCCCATTACAGGAAGGATGTGGAGGCCTTGGAAAGGGTGCAGAAGAGGTTTACAGGATGCTGTCTCGATTAGAGAGTATGAGCCATAAGAAGAAGTTAGACAAACTTGGGTTGTTTTCTCTGGAGTGTCAGAGGCTGAGGGGAGACCTGATAGAAGTTTACAAAATTATGAGAGGTAGAGATAGGGTAGAGATAGGCCAGAATCTTTTTCCCACAGTAGAAATATCAAATACTAGAGGACATTCATTTGAAGTGAGAGGGGAAATTTTAAGGGAGATGTGCAGGGCAAGTTTTTTACACAGAGAGTGGTAGGTGCCTGGAATGTGCTGCCAGTGGTGGCGGTGGAAGCAGATATTGGCATTTAAGAGGCTGTTAGATAGGAACATGGATATGCAGGGAATGGAGGGATGTAGATCATGTGCAGGCAGGAGAGATTTAGTTTAATTCAGCATCATGTTCGGCACAGACATCGTGGGCTGAAGGGCCTGTTCCTGTGCTGTACTGTTCTGTGTTCTGTTTTCTATGAGTCATAGAGGCAGATTTCCTTCCCTGAAGTACGTTAGTGAGAACCAGAATGGTTGTTTCCCAGTCAACAATGTGGCATGGAATAGGTTAGGCCAGAGCTTTAGGCAGAGATAAATTTGGATTTATCTTAGATAGATTCTCTCCTTGGATTTTAGTGAGTTCCTGTGTCAGAGAGTAAACCCATTTAAGTGCCTTTGAGCAAATGTTTTGCATCAGTCAATCTGATACTCAGAGGGAGAGCGTTGCGTCTATCTCTGTAAACTGAACACGGACGCTTTACAACAAACACTACAACAGTCCTCTTCCAAAGTACGCTCCACTGATTCACTTAAGGAGGAACACTGCGAGCTCTGATGGGTTAAAACGGCTTTGAAGCACAACTGTGCAGGGACTGGGCAACTATGTGAGCGGCTGCTTGTCGATTTGGCCTGCTCCTCCCTCCCACGCAGACTCCTCTCCCTCTCCCTCTCCCTGGTTACTGCCTGCAGCAGCCTACGCATTTGCTGCAGGACCCGTGCCTGCCTTCAGTCTGTGGAAATTGCTCCATCCGTCACTGTCAGGGAACCGCAGAATCTTGGAGCACTCCCGCAGCCAGTTGCTGAGATTTCTCCTCGGGAGAAGGACACTACATTCAACATCTTTGCAAACCAATTATAGGCAATCTATAGGAAGCTTCAGCTGCTTAATATTGTATGTCACTTGTGCTATATGTTAAGGCTCACTCCTTATTAGCTGTTGACTATAAGTAGCAAGTCTATGTTTTATTGATCTGTGGGAGCAGGGCGAAGAGGTTTGATTAATTCAGGCACTGCAGCTTTGCGTGTCAGTCACCCACGCAGTCTGTGGTACAGCCAACCCATTCTAAGCCTGTACCATCAACAGTTAGGTCACATCAGTCGTTCCCTTTTTGCTTTTCAAGTAGATTACGTGTTGAGTAAGAGGAAGGAAAGGAGGACAAGAGAACCAAACACAAAGCTACAAAGTCTGAAGATACAGACGATAGCTTTGAAACCGTAAGACCAAATGGTTGTGTGGAGACTGGGAAAAGACAGTGGTGAGGCCGCACTTGGAGTATTGCGTACAGTCGCCCTGTTATAGGAAAGACATAATTAAACTGGAAAGAGAACAGAGAAGATTTGCAAGGTTGCTGTCAGGACTCGAAGACCTGTGTTATAAGGAGAGAGATTGGGCAGGCTAAGACTTTATTCCTTGGGGCATAGGAGACTGAGCAGTGACCTTATAGAGGTGTATAAAATCATGAGGGGTACAGATAGAGTGAATGCACTGTCTTTTTCCCAGGAAAAGGAAACTACAAACTAGAAGGGATAGGTTTAGAGTGGGAGGTGAAAGGTTTAAAGGGGACTTGAGGGGCAACCTCTTCACACAGAGGGTGGCCCGTATAGGGAACAAGCTGCCAGAGGAAGTGGTTGAGGCAGGTACATGAAGGATAGGAGAGGTTTAGAAGGATATGGGCCAAACGCAGGCACATAAGATTAGCTTGGTGGGTACCATGGTCGGCATAGAAGAATAGGGCCAAAGGGCCTGTTTCTATGTTGTATGATTCTAAAGAGAAAATGAGGTGAAAGGGGTACAATTGAACTAATTTCAGGACTAAATGTCAGCAATTGTCTTTAACAGAATTCCCCAAATTTACTTCTCCCTGTTGACTTCTTTCCTCCTCTGGCTTCTTCCCCCAACGTTGACGGGACACTTCTGATTCTCACCACTATTTTAAGTTTCCTGCTCTGACTCAACTCATCTTCTCCACTGCCCTCTACTCCCTCTGTCCTACACCAGGAGGCCCCGAAGCCCTTCGCTTCTTCCTCAGAGAAGCCGACCTTGTCCCCTCGACCATCATTCTCATTCACCTGACTCCCCCTCACATTGAACAACCTCTCCACTCACTCCCTCCAAGTCGTTGCCATGGGAACCGGTCAATCTGGTCATAGTGCTCGATACTGAGGCAGTGATTAGGGTTGTGCAGGTTGGTTCAAGAAGCGAATGGTTGAAGGGAAGTAGCTGTTCTTGAACATGGTGGTGTGAGACTTCAGGATTCTGTACCTCCTGTCCGATGGTAGCTGCGAGAAGATGGCATGGCCCGGATGGTGGGCATTTTTGATGATAGGTGTTGTCTTCTGAGGCAACGCCTCATGTGGATAATCTCGATGGTGGGAATGGATGTGCTGGTGATGTATTGGGCTGAGTCCACTACTCTCTTCAACTTCTGATGTTCCTGTGCATTCAAATTGCCTACCGGACCATGGTGCATGTTACTGACACCAGAGAAAGAAAATATTCCGAGCTGGTTTTATCTCATCAGCTCCCCACCTGAGACCTAGCCCAGCATTAAGAATCAGGTTTGGCACTTTCAAACCCCTTTGATACACACCTTCTTAGTGATGAGTTTTTGACCTCCTGTTCCATTTCTGAAGATAAAGAGATCAAAGATTACTTTGCAATTCTCAATTTCCTGGTAAAGTGTTAACATCAGTGCCTTTGGGCAAGGATTGATATTATTGAGATGCTTAGTTCTATTATTCAAGTTCAATAATCTCTCCCTGTGTTCCCAAATGTCATTTTGGAAAATTGCAGCCACTTTTATGAAAAAATGATTCATATTACAAGCAGTTCCAAAGCTCAGACACTTGTGACCCTGTAATTCTTCTAAATGTTAATGGGGATTCAGGATTATGACACTGCTTTGCTGCCATTGTGAAGTGAAGCCAGGGAGAGCAATCTAATCCCACTGCTGTAAGTGAAGGCACAACAGCTGCCTGCGTGGTCTGAGCTCTTTGAGCTAGGAAAGAAAATGGTTTCAGTGGTAGTGCAGGAATAAAACGTCAACATTCTTTACGTTGACAAACCAGAGCGAGGAGCAAAGGCACAGAGTTACAATAACAATGAGACCATTCAGTCAATTGGGTTCATGCTACCTCCAGTAGGACAACACCATCTGTCCTCACCTACAAGCCCCTGTCTCTAAACTCCCTCCTCTCCTTCTCCCACCTGGCTCCATCTGCCAATCATCCCCCACCTCACCTGGTTCTACCTATCACCCACCAGCCCCTGTCTCACCCCTCCCTCTCACCTCTTTACACTGACCGTCTCCCCTCTACATTCTAAGTCCTGATGCAGGGTCTTGACTGGAAACATCGACCATCCCTGTAGCTCCACAGGTGCTGCCTGACCTGCTGAGTTCCTCCAGTAGTTTGATTTTTGCTCCAGATTCCAGCACCTACAAACTCTTCTGTCTCCATTTGTCTCATTCCCCCCCTTCCTACTTCCCCATGGCCCTACAACCTATTGTCTCTCTCAAAGGCCCATCAACTCCCTTTTGATTCTTTTACCACCCATCCACACTGAGGAGTAATTTACAGCAGCCAGTTAACCTGCCAGCACATCTTTGGGATGTGGGATGAAACCAGAGCACCCAGCAGAAATCCACGCGGTCACAAGGAGAACGTGGATACTCCACACAGACAGCAGTGGAGGTCAGGATTGAACCCGGGTCTCTGGAGCTGTGAGGCAGCAGCTCTACCAGCTGCGCCACTGTGAGACCAATCCAAACCTGCACAACTTCTATGGTCTGGCAGCAGATGAATATAGACTCGATAGTCTGGGGCTTTTTTCCCTAGAGTGTAGGATGCTGAGGGGTGACCTCATAGAGTTTTATAAAACCATGCAGGTGTATAAGTATATGGTCACCGTCTTTTTCCCAGGGACAGGGAGTCTAAAATTAGAGGGTACAGTTTTAAGGTGAGAGGGGAAAGATTTAAAGGGGACTTGAGGGGCAAGTTTTTCACACAGAGGGTGGTGGGTATGTGGAACGAGCTGCCAGCGGAAGCTGTAGAGGTGGGTACATTTAAAATATTTGGGTACATTTGGATAGATAGGAAAGGATTTGAGGGATATTGGGCAAATGCAGGCAAATTGGATGAGCTCATGTGGGCAGCTTGGTCAGCATATTGGGTCAAAGGGCCTGTCTCTGTGCTGTATAACTCTATGACTCGATGACTTCATGGACAAGGCTTTTTGGTTACCAGTGCACAGAGTTGTCAGTAAGTCCACGTATAAGGAAACCTTATCGAAACAACCAGCAGGGCCAGAACATTGCGCTAACAACGAATCCGAAATCCGAAGAGGAAATTCAGGAAATGCCTGCAGGTCATGTGACATCAGTGAACGGTTTCAGGACTACAACCCTTCATTGGAGCCGGAGAGATATATGGTAAAACTCCGATAATCCGGCATGCTCAGGATTTTGGTGGTCTGATGGGCAGATTTTCTGGACCATTGGATGTTATTTATTAATAATACTCCAAGACACATTTAATTCACTTTTTTTGAGATGTTACACAATAGAATTTTCCCATGAACCTGATAAGTGGACAGGCACGGTAGTGTAACGGTTAGCGTAACACTATTGCAGCGCCAGCGATCCAGGTTCAATTCCACAGACTCACTATCCTCTGGCTGAAGAAATTCCCCCTCACCTCAGTTTGAAAGGGACGTCCCTTTATTCTGAGGCTGTGCCCTCGGATCCTAGACTCTCTTACTAATGGAAAAATCCTCTCCATGTCCACTCTATCCAGGCCATTCAGTATCCACTAGGTTTCAATGAGATCCCCCCTCATCCTTCCGAACTCCATTGAGTACAGGCCCACTACACTACACTAGAACATCGGAGAGTCAAATAGTGAGACTCAAATCCACTACTGCCTAACTTTAAGGCATGAGTGTCTCCCACAGAACCACAGCTAGCACAGCGAGTGTGGTCAGTGTCAACCACAGTCACCCTGACCTCATTTTCCCTTCCGCAGAATAAAAGGCATATTGTGATCTAGTGCACGGAATGACAAGCTGAAAGACGTCATTAAGCTGGAAAGAGTGCAAAGAAGATTTACGACAATGTTGCCAGGACTCGAGGGACTGGGTTATCGGGAGAAGTTGGGCAGGCTCGGACTTTATCCCTTGGAGTGTAAGAGGCTGAGAGGTGATCTTATAGAGGTGTATAAAATCATGAGGGACATAGATAGGGTGAATGCATGCAGTCTTTTTCCCAGGGAGAAGGAATCAAAAACTAGAGGGCATAGGTTTAAGATAAGAGGGGAAAGATTTAATAGGGACCTGAGAGGTAACTTCTTCAAGCAGAGGGTAGTGTGTATATTGAATGAGCTAGAGAAATAAAGGACTGCAGATGTTAGAATCTAGATGAAAAACACAACGATGCTGGAGGAACTCAGCAGGCCAGGCAGCATCTGTGGAGAAAAGCAGGCAGTCAATGTTTTGGGTCAGGACCCTTCTTCAGGACTGAAGATAGGAAAAAGGGAAGCCCCCCCCTACACCATGTTTCTTCTGTTCTTCCCTTGTCTTCCTCTCTCTCCTTACCTTTGACCCATCCCTGGTGGATCTGCTCTCCCCTCCTCCCCCGCACCTGCCTATCACTATCTCTTACCTGCATCTACCTATCACCACCCTGTGCCCACCCTGCCTCCCCTCTTTTGTCCACCTATCACTGCTGTGCTTTTCCCTCCTATATATTGGGCTTCCCCTTTTCCTATCTTCAGTCCTGAAGAAGGGTCCTGACCCGAAACGTTGACCACCTGTTTTTCTCCACAGATGCTGCCTGGCCTGCTGAGTCCCTCCAGCATCGTCGTGTTTTTCATTATTGAATGAGCTGCCAGAGGAAGTGGTTGAGGCAGGTACAATAACAACATTTAAAAGGTATTTGGATAGGTACAGGGATAGGAAAGGTTTAGATGATGACTCTATGACATCTCTCAGCTACACAGAAGGACTCCAAAATGAAGCAGCTTGGATTGAAAGAAAGATGAATGAGCAAAGGCTCAATCTGCTAATCATCCAGTGTGCTTTCATTGTTAACGTCAATCCTGCTGACCAATGAGCCCCTTATTTAAGAATTAGAATATTTATAGGTTTTAAACCCTGAACATATGACTCTGTTGTGAGAAAGGTTCTTTTGGTATCTTAAAGATAAAGGTCTGGACACACAGTCTTTGTAATTTAAAAATGGTTTATTAACAAAGACAAACGCAGGGACAGAATGAATGGGAACAGATGCACACTCACACACTCTCAAGCAGGAGATCACGAATGTGGAGGGAAATCACGACAGAGGGTGAGGTGCACACACACACACACACACACACACAATAACTGACACACACACACGCACAATAACTGGGTACAAATGATCAAGGAATAAATTATACAATGTTTGGACACCCTGATTCTGGACAAACATTGGCTCTTTGGTCTCAGGAGTCCTTAACTAACTACCCTGAAGTAGTGCACAGCTCACCTCAACATCCTTGGAGACAGAAAGAGAGAGAAAACCAAACATGCAGCACTTTTATGCTGCTGGGGGGGCTGGGTAGCCCAGCAAGGACAAAGGTGTTTTAAACGGGCCAATAGTAGATGTGCCCAGGAACAAAGGTGCTCGCACAGACCAGTCCGAGTGGTCCAGCAAGACAAAGGTGTTTACCTAGTGGGGTGGAGCCAAACCTTGATTGACAGTGGTGTGGCTTCCGACCTAATAGGCAATGCTATCGTCCGACCATGGGGGTCAGTAGTGTTGTCGCTGTCACCTGACCCCTGGCCTTTCATACTACAGACTCCCAATCTACCTTCAATCCAGGCCGCTGTGCACATTGTTTCTCTAATGAAGGCAGGCCACTCGCTGAGGAAAGTGATTGTTATAATCTAAAGAAGTTTCCTTTATGACTTACGTGAGCAGATGATTGAATCTGTTTGCACATTGGTTCAGAAAGTGGTCTCCTAAATTATTAGCAGGCTGTTCTAATGAGTCAGGGTTGATCAAAAACTGTTTTATTGGAGCATAATTACAGCAAGAGAATAAGCTACAGAGAGTGTCCATGGGCGCCCAGCTGAGGAGTGTCTCCCTGAACGGTCGGTCAGCGTTTTCTATTAATCCCCGTGCCCACAGCTGTCTAATGTAAATTGTGAATCTCAGGCTACTCATGACACTCGTGAACAGAGTTGGCAAAATCCAATAAATAACAAATTCAACAGCACAATGGTGCAGCAGGTAGAGCTGCTGCCTCACAGGTCCAGTGACCCAGGTTCAATCCTGACCTCCGGTGCTGTCTGGTTGGAGTTTGCACCTTGATAATTGGTTTATTATTCTTAAACGGGCGGCCCCCTTATTCTGAAACAATGCCCAAGACACAAAAACAGGAGAACATGTACCACCAGGCTCAAGTACAGCTGCTATCCCGCTGTTATAAGGCTCTTGAATGGACCTCTTACACGGTAAATATGAACTCTTGATCTCAATCCACCTCGTCATGACCCTTGCACTTTATTTGTCTACCTGCACTGCACTTTCTCTGTAACTGTAACACTATATTCGGTATTTTGATACTGCCCACTAAGAGGTACATCATGTCAGCACCAAAACTCAGAATCTTACAGTACAATCATATCTCTTTCTTGCAATAAGTACAGGTCCAACTTGCTCAATCTTTCTTCTTATTTCAACCCCTTCATCCCAGGGATCAATCAGTGTAGAGAACCTTCTCTACGGATCACATACGGATTGAGAAACTGATGGAATTTCTCAGTTGGCATTGGATCCCTTTCCTTTGTGCGGGAGGGGTTTTCAAAGCCAGGCATGTGTATTCTACACAGGGACAAAAGAGAGAGAAGAAGGAACAGACCATCCGGTCTCCCATGCCTGCTTCACCGTTCAATGAAATCATGGCTGATCTTTTACCTCAGATTTGCTTCCCTGCACCAACCTCGCATTCCTTTATTCCTCTAATATCTAAAACTCTATCGATCTCGGACAGTGGCCGGCTGCTCTCCCCGCTTTGATTTTGCAAGCTTGCAGGAGGAGCTGTTTCAAGCGCTGACTCCCCTTTGCACCTTGAAAGAGAGATGTGGTCTGGGGTCACCCTGAGGTAAAGGAAGGGAGGGAGGTATTGGTGGTGCTGGGGGGGTGGGCGGTCACGGGTGTGAGGAGACAAAAAGATTGTCAAGTCAATGAGGTACAGGTACAATGAAAAACTTGCTTGCAGCAGCATCACAGGCACATAGGTACAGACAACACACAGAACATAAATTATACAATACAGTGAAGATAAAGACTGTGCAGAAGATAAACACATTTAGTGCAGAAACACAATTAGAAACAAGTCCACGGTAGTGCAAGAGATGAGGAGGGCCAATCCAGGGTATCGTCCTCGTTGGGCATCAGAGCCATCACTGCAAGCATTCCTGGAAGCTCCTCAGGTTCCACCAGGAATTTCTGGTAACTTATGGAAGTTGAATGGATCTCCAGGGAATTCACTGCAGAACTCCCAATCTTGAACCACACTCATAACCAATAAAGTCAAGTGGAGTTTATTGTCATGTGCACAAGTGCAGTGAGGCACAGGTACAATGAAAAGTTCGCTTGCAGCAACATCACAAGCACCTAGGTACAGACAGCACACAGAACATAAATTGTACATAAGTTATACGAGATGGTGAAGAGAAAGACAACAAAGACTTTGCAAAAACAAAGCATTAGTGCAAAAAGAAAGGCACAATCAGAGACAAGTCCACGACAGTGTGAGAGGTGGTCCGTAGTGTTCCGTTGCTGAGGTAGGGTTAGGTTTGTGCAGGTCGGTTCAGGAACCTGATGGTAGTAGGAAAGTAGCTGTTCCTGAACCTGGTGTTGTGGGACTTCAGGCTTCCGCCCAAATACAGGAGTGAGACAGAATGGAAGGGAGGCAGAAGGGATAGGGGTCCGAAGAAGCTGATCTGTGAGCAGGGGATGGGTAAATCTCCTCTCTGGGGAAGAGGCAGCAGAGGGAGGAGGTGAGAGGTGACAGCTGGCTTTCCAGTGGTGCTGAACACACAGAAGGAGGTGCTGAACCATGAGCCTACCTTTGGGGTCCCTTTGTTGCTACCTCTGAGGGTCTGGAGTCTATTGAAGAAAAGCAAGGAGTCTCTGACCAATATTTTCCCAACACTGATTTGGTGGCTGTGGGATCTTGTTATGCTGACTGCAATCTAAAGCAGTATAGTGTCATAGAGTGATATAGCATTGGAAATGGGCCCTTCAGCCCATCTGGTCCATGCTGACCAAGGTTCCCATCTAAGCTGGTCCCATTTGTCCCATATCCCTCTAAACCTTTCCTATCCGTGTACCTGTCCAAGTATCTCTTAAATGTTGTTAATGTACCTGCCTCAACCACTTCCTCTGGCAGCTCATTCCATATACTGACCACTCTCTGCATGAAAAAGTTGTCCCTCAGATTCATAATAAATCTCTCCCCTCTCATCTTAAACCTATGCCCTCTAGTTCTGATGAAGGGTCTTGGCCCAAAGTATTGACGTTCATTTCCCTCCATAGATGCTGCCTGACCTGCTGAGCTCCTCCAGTATTTTGTGTGTTGCTCCAGATTTCCAGCATCTGCAGAATCTCCTGTGTCGCCTTCTAGCTCTTATCAATATTTTCCCAACACAGATTTAGTGGCTGTGGGACCTTGCTGTGCTGACTACAATCTAAAGTTGTTACTCTTCAGCACTAAAGACTCTTGGAGGGCAGTTGGAACAGGAGTTAGGGCCCTTTAACGTGCAAGGGTGGTGCGGTGAACTTGCCGAAGTGTCAAATGGAGAGGAAAGAATCTGTTGTTTGGGAGTTGTGCCAGAGGTTGTTGGCAATCTGTCAGAACATGACACAAGTAAACACAATGAAATCTCCAGGCCCATCAGCCTCTCCGCACTGTGCGACGGCCAAACACTGCATTCCAAGCCCGTCTGCTTACAGGATCTACCTCGGAGAAGCAACTCTTGCAACAGGCCAGTTGCTTTGCGAAGTTCATGAACGTTTCTTCCTTCCCCACCCACCAAAAAACAGCACTGGTAGTTTTGACAAGAAGATTTTAAAAGTTGGGAATGGAAGGGATGGAGCTTGCCTCGGGGATTGCTGTATTCCATTGGCTTGATCTTAAGGTGCTCCTGATATTCCTGCTGGGTTTCTTACTGGTGTCACATCTCATCCAAGCAAGGACGCCGAACCAGCTTCCCCCAGGGCCCTCTTCCTGGTCGCCGTACGGAAATATCTTTACATCTGACCGAAAATCTACCCACATCAAGCTGAATCAGGTACAACGTGTACGTCGGAGGGTGAATGGGTTAGGGTTGAGGAAACACTTTCTCTCAAGAGATTGTGTTAAACAAACGTGGGCCATTTTACATTGGTAAATTGGTTTATTATTGTCAAATGTACTTAGGTACAGTGAAAAACTTTGTTTTGCATGCCATCCACACAGATCGTTTCATCACATCAGTACATCGAGGTAGTACAAGAGAAAAGCAAAAACAGAATGAAGAATAAGGTGTTACAGTTACAGAGAAAGTGCAGCACAGGCAAATAATAAGGTGCAAGGCTGTGATGAAGTAGATTGTGAGGTCAAGAGTCCATCTTGTCCTACAAGGGGACAGTTCAATGGTCTTATAACAGTGGGATGGAAGCTGTCCTTGTGCCTGGTGGTACGTGCTTTCAGGTTTTTGTACCTTCGGCCCGATGGAAGGGGGGAGAAGTGAGAATGTCTGGGGTGGGTGGGGTCTTTGACTATCCTAGCTGCTTTACTGAGGCAGCGAGAAGTGTAGACGGAGTCCGTGGCGGGGACGCTGGTTTTCGCGATGTGCTGAGCTACGCCCATAACTCTCTGCAGTTTCTTGCTGTCTCAGGCAGAGCAGTTGCCGTACCAAGCCGTGATGCATCCACACATCAGCCTGGTGTTCCATCTCTGAAAATCAACAAACTGCAAATGCAGAAAAGCTCAAATAAAAATAGAGATTCTAACCCTGTTTCTTTTTCTCCACAGAATTAACCTGACATGCTGAGTATTTCCAGCATTTGCTAGTTTTACTAGTCAATGAAAATCACAGTTTGAGCACATTGTTCTTTTTTTTTCTTTTTTTTTATTTACAGCCGTGGTACAGGCCCTTCCGGCCCAACGAGCCAGCGTCGCCCATTTTAAACCCCAAATTAACCTACCCGTATGTCTTTAGAATGTGGGAGGAAACCCACGCAGACACGGCAGAACGTACAAACTCCTTACAGACAGCGATGGGAATCGAACCCCAATCGCTGGCGTTGTAATAGCATCACACTAACCGCTACACGTGTGTAATTTTTGTATAATTTATGTATACATTATGCTTTTCTTGTGAATGTTGTGTCTCTAATGCTATGTGCCTGTGATGCTGCTGCAAGTAAACTTTGCATGTCACCTGTGCACACATGCACTTGTGCATATGACAATAAACTCGACTTTGACTTTGACTTTGACATCCCAATTTAGTAGTTCCAAAGAACATCAATTTCTTTTTCCAGCAACGATATCTATTTTCTTTACATCTTGTTGCACCTTCAGGTGTTCCGAGATTATGCTAAAGCAAAGAAGCAGGCTTTTTTTTTCTTAACCCCATTCTCCCTCCTTCTCCTTATATAATTTCACCCTTAACCCCCATACCAATCAGGAATTTGTACGTTCTCCCCATGTCAGTGTGGGTTTCCTCCGGGTGCTCCAGTTTCCTCCCACATTCCAAAGGCGTACGGGTTAGGAAGTTGTGGGCGTGCTATGTTGGCGCCGGAAATGTGGCGACACTTGTGGGCTGCCCCCCAGAACACTCTACGCAAAAAGATGCATTTCACTATGAGTTTCAATGTACATGTGACTAATGAAGATATTTCATCTCATCTCATCTTACATTCTGATCCTAGAATCTCCTACTTATGGAAGCCTCCTCTCCATCGCCCCTCTATCCAGACCTGTTCCCTTATTTTGAGACTGTGATCCCCAGTTCTAGACCACCCAACCAAAGGATCGCCCTCCCCACATCTACTCTGTCAAGCCCTGTAAGAATTTTGTGCACTTCAGTGACATCTCCTCTCATTCTTTTAAAACCCAAGACAGTCTAGACCTTGTCTGTTTAGCCTCTCTTCAATCAGACACAGCAAGCATCCCGAAATCAACCTGCAGTTACACACCATCGCAAGTATATCTTTCTTGGTTCGCGAGCTGTACATATGATCCCAGGTGAAGTCTCACTGCAGCCTTATGTAATTGGGGCAAGACATCTCGAGGCTTGTATTCAAGTCCTCTTGTAATAAAGGCCAACATACCATTTGCCTTCCTCTGTGTCTCCCTCAGAACAGAGTCCTAGAAAGGGCCAGTCCTCGATCTTCCACCTTGGATAGCCCCTTGGACTGGAAGACCAGCAGATTTTAGTGGTGAGAAGGTACCTTTCAATGTGTGCTGCTGAGAGCAGCCCTGGGAAGCAAAGACCTCTGTAACAGCTACCCAGTAATGAAGACGGCTGCATCCTTTCTGGAATTATTTTCAATTTTTGAAAGATCGAGGGATTGATGGCTGTGGAGATCTGGCACAGAAAAGGAGATGAGGGCTGGGGCAGATCAGCCATGATCATATTGCATAGCAGGGCAGCCTTGATGGACCGAATGGCCTACTCCTGCCACTATTTTCTTGTGACTGGATAAGCTGGGTTTGTTTTCATTGGAGTGGAGGAGGCTAAGGGGGGGACCTGATGAAAGTTTTCAAAATTATAAGTCATGGAGAGGCTAACAGAGGTGTCCAAAATTAGAGGGCATGTTTAAAGTAAGGGATAGAAAATTTAGAGGGGATCTGAGGAAGAGTGACTTGAGCTGGTTGGAATCTGGAACACACAGTTTGATAAGGAAGTGGAGGCAGAGACTCTCACAACATTTAAGAAGTATCTAGACAAGAACTTGAATTGCCAAGGCATAGGAGGTCAGACCAAGTGCTGGTAAATTGATATTAGTATTGGTTTATTATCACGTGTTCCAAGATACAATGAAAAACTTTCTTTATGTGCCATTGAGACAAATCACATCGTGCATAAGTACATTGAGGGAGAATGCAGAATATAGTGCTGCAGTTACAAAGTGCAGTGCAGGTAGACAAGCAAAGTGCAAGGGCCACGACAACGTAGATTTGGAGATCAAGAATTCATCTTTAGCATATGGGAGGTCTGTTCAAGAGTCTGATAACAGAGGGGTAGAAGCTGTCCTAGAGTCTGGTGAAACGTGCTTTCAAGCTTTTGTATCTTCTGCCTGATGGGAGAGGGGAGAAGAGAGAATAACCAGCGTGGGAGGGGTCCTTGATTATGTTGGCTGCTTTCCTGAGGCAGTGGGAAGTGTAGAAGGAGTCAATAGAGGGGGGGCTGGTTTCTGTGATGGGCTAAATATAGATGAGTATTCGATAGCCAGCACAGACATAATGGGTTGAAGGGCCTGTTACTGTGCTGTATGACCATGAGAAGTCTAACATTGCTGTACCTAACAGATGTGCAGGAGAGAGTTGAGATGCAGTCGAGACCTGTTAACTAACCCTATCAGAAATATTCCCTTTTGCCCTACACACCCCTTCCTCACACTCCCTACAACTTCATACTAATTGTTTTCTCTCTTTGTCAGTTGTAATGAAAGGCTCTGAACCTGAAACGTTAACTGCTTCTCTCTCTACAGAAGCTGTCTGACCTGCTGAGTATTATCAGCATTTTCTGCTTTTATCTTAAATAGGAGCAGGAGTTGGTCATTGGAGCCCACGACCTTGCTCTACCATTCGGTAAGGCCTTGTCTGATCTGATTCCACTTTTGTTCTGATCTCCAAAACCCTCAATGTATTCTAGTCTAAAAATCCATCACAACCTACAATAACTCTCTCTGCACCAGTCTCTGGGGTAAAGAATTCAACAGCCCTCTGAGTGAAGACATTTCCCTTCATCTTTTTCTTATATGACCAACCTTTTATTCTGAAATTATAAACCATTGAGTCCAGAGTCCCCAACCTGGAAAAAACATCCTCAAAATGTCGTCCTGTAAAAGCCCTCACCTCGAGCTTATATTTTTCAACAAGATCACCAGCATTCTTCTAAAGTCCAAAGGAATATTATACCCGAATTGTACACAACAAGCAATACTGCAATATTGAGTGGATAACATAGAACATTACAGCACAGTACAGGCCCTTCGGCCCAAGATATTGTGCTGACATTTTATCCTGCTCTAAGATCTATATAACCCTTCCCTCCCACATTGTGCTCCATTTTTCTATCATTCATGTGCCTATCTAAGAGTCTCTTAAATGTCCCCAATGTATCTGCCCCCACAACCTCTGCAGGCAGTGTGTTCCACGCACCCACCACTCTCTGTGTAACAAACTTGCCTCTGACATCTCCCCCATCCCTTCCTCCAATCACCTTAAAATTATGTCCCCTCCTGTGAGCCATCGTCACCCTGGAAAAACGTCTCTGACTGTCCACTCGATCTATGCCTCTTAACATCTTGTACACCTCTATCAAGTCACTTCTCATCCTCCTTCTCTCTGAAGAGAAAAGCCTGAGCTCACTCAACCTATCCTCATAAGACATGCTCTCCAATCCAGGCAGCATCCTGGTAAATCTCTGCACCCTCTCTAAAGCTTCCACATCCTTCCTATAATGAGGTGACCTGATCTGAACACAACACTAAAAGTGTGGTCTAACCAGAGTTTTATAGAGCTGCAATAGCCTATTTTAATGATTGAGAAATTGGTATTGGCCGAAACATTGTGGAAAACACTCACTATTTGTACTTGTGTCAGGGGACCTTTAACATCTAGTTGCAAGAGCAGACAAGGTGGTACACCCCATCTGACAGTGCAGCACTCCCTCAGTACTGCCCCTCCCAGAGACCGGCACTCCCTCAGTACTGTCCCTCCCACAGTGCAGCACTCCCTCAGTGACTGGTTGCATCACAGCCTGGTATGGAAATTCCATTGTGCAGCAACACAAGAGACTACAGAGAGTGGTGGACTCAGCCAGTTCCATCACGGGTACAGCTCTCCCCACCACCGAGGACATCTACAAGAAGCAATGTCTCAGGAAGGCAACATTCATCATTAAGAACCCCCACTCTCCGGACCATGCCTTCTCATTGCTACCTTCAGGCAGGAGGTACGAGAGCCTGAAGACCTACACCTCAAGGTTCAACAACAGCTTCTTCCCCATTGCCGTCAGGTTGTTCAACCCACCTGAAAAAGCCTAATTCTACTTTGGACTACATTTCCCTCAACTTGCACTGATGTCGCTGTGTCTGTTTTTGTTCCTTTTGTTGTGTAAGTTAGGTATAACTTATGTTAACTTAAGGAGGAGTTTAGAGGGCCAAACGTGGGCAGATGGGACTAGCTCACTGGGCAACACAATTGACATGGACAAGTTGGGCTGAAGGGCCTGTTTGCATGCTGTATGACTCTGTGACTCTATGACAAATTTATGTTTGTCATGTTTGTAATGTACTGTGCCGCTGCTGCAAAAAGCTAATTTTCATGGCATGTGTACCCTGGGTATGTATGCCCATGACAATTGACTTGAACTTGATACTACATGGGAGAGTTAGCCTGGAGCAGGACTCGAACCCACAGCCTCAGATGACAGGAATGTAAATACAAAACTATCTGGTTAGTGATGGAATGGACCTTTTGTTTCTTCTCGCCCTGAACCAGCTCACTAAGACATACGGGAATATTTGCACACTGAAAATATTTTGGACACCGATCATTGTCCTGAGTGGGTTTCAGACAATCCAAGAAGCTCTGATCCAGCACAGTAGGGAGTTTGCTGGGAGACCAAAGCTGTATATTAACAATCTTCTGACGAAAGGCCAAGGTAATGGGAATTTCATTTATTTCTATGTCACAACTGTAGTTGGTTGAAAACCTTGCAGTTATGAAGTGCCCTCCCAGTGTGCTTCCTGCCACTTTTGAACCTGGCAACTGGTTTGTGCACAGGAAGATCTCACATGCCCGGGATTTTTGGTTTGGTACAGTTGCAGTGCACTCCTCACAGTGTCACTCCACCTGACCATGTAGACGGGGCCATGATTTAACGGATCATTGGGAACCTGGTGCTTCCTCAATTCTGGGACCGGACGGTCACACCAGGTGATTGTGCTCAAGTCGCTGGGGTTTGACCGAACTCTCAACTTGAGAGTGCCAACAACTGACCCAGGATCAGTGTAATGCACCACCGTGCAGGCAAGGGAAGACTCAAAATTAAAATGAACTGGGTAAAAGTTTTAGAAACCTCTCCTGGGCCATCGTCTGTGTGGATTTTGTCTCCAAATAGTGCCAACTAGCTGCAATTATTTACCCCCTTCTACCAGGCATCATTTCAGCCCCCTATGGGAAGTCCTGGAAACAACAGCGTCGATTCACTCTCACCATTTTCAGAAACTTTGGTTTGGGAAAAATTGCCTTTGAGAAGAAAATTCTGGAAGAGGCTCAATATTTGACAGAAACTCTCAAAGCAATTCTAGAAGGTAAGATTTCTGCACAGTCTATTCTGCTTGTATTTTATCTCTTGTTTGTTGGACTTCAAGGAACCTGGAGGCACCCATGGTGATCTACTTGGCATTAGTGGGGATTTGTTGAATTTGATTGTTTGCCACGTATTGCAATGGGTCCAAAGAATTCTCCATCATCGCATCCAAGATGTTAGGCTCAGTCTTAGGGTTAGCATTATGGTTAGTGTTAATGTTAAGGTTAGGGATTAGGGGTTAGGATTAGGATTAGGTTAGGGTTGGGCATTAGAATTTGGATTACTGTTAAGGTATTAGAGTTAAGGGTTAGGGCTATGGTTAGGATCAGGGTTAATATTAAAGTGTTAGGGCTAGGTTTAGTGATTAGTATCGTTAAGGTTAAAGTTAAGGTTAGTTTTAGTGGTTAGGGTTAGAGGGTCAGTTTGCAAGCGGTGGGATATTCATCCCTCTGGTGTTTACTGTTCTTGTTACAGGAGATTATCAGCGTCACTCAAAATTGCCACCTTGATTTGGCCCATGACCTCATTACCCTGGTTAAGGTTAGGGTAGTTTAGGCTGTCCATTTGCATTAAGATAGGGGTTAGATTATGTTTAAGGTTAGGTTGTTAGCGGGCAGTGGGAAAATTATCTCTCTTGTGTTCATTGATCTCATTACTGGAGATTCAGTCTCACTGGACCCTACCACTTTGATCTGGCCCACGCCTTCATTATCCTGGTCCCGCTCCACTCGCCTTTATTGCGACCTGTGCATTATTCTTTATTCCATATCTTAATAGGGTGGGATAGGGGTCCCAGGTATTGTAGGTGTATATGTGAGGTCAGGGGGCGCGGTTTATTGGGTTTGTGGAAGTGTTTTGGTTTGTGGGGGTGTTGGCTAGGGTTTGTCAGGGTGTTGGCTAGGGTTTATCAGGGTATTGGCTAGGGTTTGTCAGGGTGTTGGCTGGGGTTTATCAGGGTGTTTGCTAGGGTTTGTCAGGGTGTTGGCTGGGGTTTATCAGGGTGTTGGCTAGGGTTTGTCAGGGTGTTGGCTGGGGTTTATCAGGGTATTGGCTAGGGTTTGTCAAGGTGTTGGCTGGGGTTTATCAGGGTGTTGGCTAGGGTTTGTCAGGGTGTTAGCTAGGGTTTGTCAGGGTGTTGGCTAGGGTTATCAGAGTGGTTCGGGTCAGGGTTAGGATTGGGGTCAAGGTTAGGCCAACAGTTTGCAGACAGCAGGGCTCCGTCCCCTCTTGTGTTTGTTCTTCTTGTCACCTGAGATTATCAACCTGAGCACCAATGGCCTCTTTGACCTGCCCCATGTCTTCATTCGCTTGGTTCAAATCCACCTGCTTTCATGCTCCTGCACTGGGATTCTACTCATTCAGGAGAGATATCAATTTGTTTGAAAGAATTCATACTTCTTGATTCATGCTCAGTAATTGGGGCTCTGGCTTGGGAGGCTGGAATCAGTGATCATCAGTTCAGGGTTTGAGTCTGGTGCATTTCCAGTTTTATTTCCTCCCATTGACCCTCCAATTTAGGAAGAGGATGAAGAAGTATGGGCAAAAATTCCCAAAAGATTTTCCAAAACTTGACTGGGATCACCGAATGAGTTCCCTTTCAGTGCCTTGTGACTGAAAGCTGACTTCACCTGGAAGAAAAGGAAGGGACAGGAATTACCGGATCATTTCACATCATTCCATGTATTTGGCCAGATACTTCCAAAGCTTATTCCCTGTGGCAGGGAATGGTGACATCCCCTCTAGATCAATCTTTTGGAACATTAGTAGGAGAGCTCCTGTCTTTCCCAGGAACTGAGATTCCCCCCAGTCACACTTTCTCTAAGACCCCTTCCCTTGTGTTGCACTGACCCCATCTGCAACCACAAACCATCGCCCTCAAGGTTCTGATCTCCCAAGCCCCCACTCCCATCTCCTGCACCGGCCCACCTGACCCTCTCCATTTCCCCCCCCCCTCCCCCAAACCACAGTGTAGGACATTCTCTCCAATCCTATCATCCACATCCACTCCAACCAACTTCCCAGTGTTGCCTTGTTCTCATCACTTTCCCATTTGGAAGCTTTGCACTGCAGGGGGTCGGGGGTCTGTGGGTGGACAACAAAGACAGTGAAGTTGACTGAGGGGTGAGTGTTGGGCAGGACACCTTGGGTATCTGCCCTGTTCCTCCTCACCTTTGACCAGACAAAGCCTCGGTTAAACATCCCCTCCAAGAGATGCACCTCCAGCTTTGCAGTACTGCAGCTGTTTATCCCCAGACAGAATGGGGTTTGAGTCATGGAGTTATACAACATGGAAACAGGCCCTTCAGCCCAACTCACCCAAGGTGTCTTCATGAGCTCGTCTCATTTGCCTACATTTGGCCCTTATCCCTCTAAACCTTTCCTATCTGTGTACCTATCCAAATTTCCTTTAAACATTGCAATTGTACCCTCCTCTACCATGTCCTCTGGCAGCTCGTTCCACATACCCAGCATCCTCTGTGCGAAAAAGTGGCCCCTCTCACCTTAAAACTATGGCCTCCCCTATCCTTGGAGTCCACCTTATCTATGCCCCTCGTGATTTTATAAACCTCTATGAGGTCACCCCTCAGCCTCCTTCGCTACGGAGAAAACAGTCCCAGCCTATCCATTCTCCTTGTAACTCAAACTCTCCAGTCCCGGCAATATCCTTGTGAATCCTCTCTGTGCCCTCTCTTGCTTAATCACATCCTTCCCACAGCAACAACCTCCTGTTCGAATGGGTCTATGATGTGCCATAAAGCCATTCGGCCTATCATGTCCATGCCAACCAGTTGGCACCCATCTGTTATTCATCCCATCTTCTAGCACTTGGCCTTCTGCTCCTGGGTGAGTGAAGTGTTCATCTACATGTTGTCAGAAACTCTGCTTCCACTGTTCTCTCAGGCAGTGCGTTCCAGGTGCTCACCACCCTCTGGGTGAAAATCTCCCGCAGATTCCTTCTCAACCTCTTACTCCTTACCCTAAATCAAGGAGATTGTTTTATTCACCTCCGATTTGGGCAAAATTTTCCTGCAGTCCACCCAATCTATATTCCTCATAGTTTTAAATATCTCAGTCATGCCTCATCTTAACCTCCTCCACTCCAGGGAAAACAGACTCCAGTCTCTCTCCATAACCTCTTCTAATGGTTGCCCCATTACAGAAAGGATGTGGAAGCTTGGGAAAGGGTAGAGAAAAGGCTCACCAGGATGCTGCATGGATTGGAGGGCATGAGCTATAAGGAGAGGTTGGACAAACTTGGGTAGTTTTCTCTGGCGTCTCAGAGGCTGAGGAGAAGCGGATGGGGTAGAAAGTCAGAATCTTTCTCCCTAAGTAGAAATGTCAAATAGCGGAGGACATGGATTTCAGGTGAGAGAGGGAAAAAATTTAAAGATGTGCAGGGCAAGTTTTTTACACAGAGAGTGGTGGGTGCCTGGAGCAGACTGCCAAGGGGAGGGGTGCAAGCAGAAAATGACAGTGGTGTTTAAGAGGGTTTTACATAGATATGTGAATATGCAGGGAATGGAGGGATATGGACCATGTCCAGGCAGGAGACACTTAGCTTAATTTGGCACAGAGCTCATGGGCCAAAGGGCCTGTTCCTGTGCTATTCTGTTGTGTGTTCTATGTTCTAACTGCTCCACCCCGGGCAACGTCCTAGAGAATCTCCTCTGCACCCTCTCCAGCTCTGTCACATCTTTCTTGTTGTGCGATGAAAGCTCGAGGTCCTGTTTTGTGTTTGTAATGGCAAAGCCACCTCTTCTCGAACTACATTGAACCACCTTCTGTTCTTGTGCAGGTCAACCTGTTGATCCCCACCCCATTATCACCAGTGCTGTTTCCAACGTAACTTGCTCAGTAGTTCTTGGCAAACGCTTCCACTATGAAGACAAGACCTTCACACGATTGATAAAGCTGTTTGATGAGGCACTGGCGCTTCAGTCAGGAGTTTGGATAAAGGTAAATGGAACTTTAAACAGATGTTGACCAAAGTGAGCTGAATTCTTCATCTTGACTTCCAGCACCCCCCCTCCCATAGGGGGTTATAATCGTGCCTGTTTGAGAGAGGTAAATAACAGTAACTAGTCACAGTGGCTGCCTCAAAGTTCCAGTGATCCAGGTTCAATTGGGATGTGAGAATTTCTGTATCAAGAGAGGTCAAACAGGTTGGGTCCGTATTCTTTGCAGGTTAGAAGAATGAAAGGCGATCTTATTGAAATGTATAAGATCCTAAGGGGCATGACAGGTGAGATGTTGAGATGTTTTCACCAAGGGGTGAGTCTTAAACTGGGGGCATAATTTCAGGATAAGGGACAAGTCACTTATATCCATGTTTAACCGTGGCACTTTCTTCTTGCAGAAGGTAGCAAAATCTTTGGAATTCTTTGCCACAGAGAGGATCAAAAGAAGCATGTAAAGTGGATGTAGATAACTTTTTTGAAAGATTGGGGATTGGGGACCTGGCACAGATGAGGAGATGAGGTTTGTTGTAGAAAACAGCCTGGTGTATCTACTCTGCACTCTCTCCATTCCAATCACGTCCTTCCCATAGTGTGGTAACCTATCCAAGTGCATCACGGCTTGGTACGGCAACTGCTCTGCCTGAGACAACAAGAAACTGCAGAGAGTTGTGGACACATCTCAGCACATCACGGAAACCAGCCTCCCCTCCATAGACTCTTGTCTACACTTTTCGCTGCCTTGGTAAAACACACAACAGAAACAAAGACCCCACCCACCCGGGACATTCTCTCTCCTCCCCCTCCCACCAGGCAGAAGATACAAAAGCCTGAAAGCACGTACCACCAGGCTCAAGGACAGCTTCTATCCCGCTGTTATAAGACTAGTGAATGGACATCTTGCATGATAAGATGAACTCTCTTGAAGTGAATTGGTTTATTATTGTCACATGTGCTGAGGTACAGTGAAAAACTTGTTTTGCATACCATTCATACAGATCAATTCATTACACAGTACATTGAGGTAGTACAGGGTAAAACAATACAGAATGCAGAGTGAAGTGTCACAGCTACAGAGAAAGTGCAGTGCAGGCAGATAATGAGGCGCAAGGTCATAACGAGGTAGATTGTGAGGTCAAGACTCTTGATTCTTGACCTCCCAATCTACTCATCATGGCCTTGTACCTGCACTTTCTCTGTAACTGTAACTATATTCTGCATTCTGTTATTGTTTTTCCGTGGTACTACCTCGATGTACCGATGTGATGAAATGATCTGTACGGATAACATGCAAAAAAAGTTTTTCGGTACGTGTGACAATAATAAACCAATTTATCAATTTAACCATGTATCCCAGCTGTGGCCGAAGCAAAGTTTTATGAAGTTATATCGTGACCTCCACTTTCTTATATTCTATGCCCTGGCTAACGAAGTCAAGTACCCTGTCTGCCTTCTTCACCACCTTATCTACCTGTGTTGTCACCTTTAGGGATTTATGGACTTGAACACCAACATCCTTCTGTCCCTCAGTAATCCCCAGGGCCCTACAATTCAGGTTGCATGTCCTACCCTTAGTAGCTCTCAAAAGAATTATCACCTTGAACTTATCAGGATTGAATTCCACCAGCATTGCTCTGCCCATTTTACCAACTGATCAATATCACCTTCCCGTATGCAATTTTCCTCACAACGCGACCAATTTCCGTGTTGTTTCCAATCTTACTAATTGTACTTCCAACATTCATATCCTTCATTCATGAGCATGAGAAACAGGCACAGCAAGGTACCTGTGGTACACCACTGGTCTCCGACTTCTGATCAAACAACAACCCTCCAATATCATGAACCCTCCAATTATGAAAACAGGTTGAGTGAACTCGGCCTTTTCTCCTTGGAGAGACGGAGGATGAGGGGGGGACCTGATAGAGGTGTATAAGATGATGAGAGGCATTGATCGTGTGGATAGTCAGAGGCATTTTCCCAGGGCTGAAATGGTTGCCACAAGTGAACACAGGTTTAAGGTGCTGGGGAGTAGGTACAGAGGAGATGTCAGGGATAAGTCTTTTACTCAGAGAGTGGTGAGTGCGTGGAATGTGCTGCTGGCAACGGTGGTGGAGGCGGATACGATAGGGTCTTTTAAGAGACTTTTTGGATAGGTACATGGAGCTTAGAAAAATAGAGGGCTATAGGCAAGCCTCGTAACTTCTAAGGTAGGGACATGTTCGACACTGTATGTGCTGTAGGTTTTCTATGTTTCTATATTTCTACATCACCTTCTGTCTCCTATCACCAAGCCAAACAAGGCTTCAATTCTAGGTTCCAACCTGTGGTTAAAATAGGAATGAAGTCAAAGTTATGCTTTCTGCTAGGTCTGCTCTGCACTTCCCTTCATCTGCCATCTCCCAGGACCACACCAGAGGATATTTGAAAACCAGACTACAATTGAAGGCATATTTCAGGACTTCATCAAACAGCACCGGGAGACTCTGAACAGTGAAACTATCCGGGATTATATTGACGCTTATTTACTGGAGACGGAAAAGGTGAGTGGGGTTTTCAAACACATTTGCTGGTAGTTGTTGTAGGTCCGTACACACCCTTAGGATTGGGTTGGTGTTCAGCTTTGTTGACAGCAGCTACGCACCCCTCTGCCAGAGGTAACCACTGACATTAAGGGGCACCTAATGTGCTGCTCACCAAACGCAATGGAAATAAAAGGAAGGACAGACTTGTGTTCCTGGAGCACCTGTCAATATGTCCAGTGAAGTCTCTTCAGATTCAGATTGGTTTATTGTTAAATACACCAGGGTGCAATGAAATTCCTTGCTCGTGTGAAGCTCACAGAGTAAACAGTGTGCATGGTGATAATAAATAGTGATAAGTGCAAAACACAGAATGGTGAAAAGATTGTAGTGCAGTCTGAAGTAGTGCAAGAAACAAATGCTAAAGGATAATAATGGAAGAACAGAAAGAGGTAGAATTAAGAGTCTGAGAACGTGGCAACCCCACTGGGAAGGGGATGTGAGAGAGGTGATTGGTTCAGGAGTCTGATAGCAGTGGGGGAGAAGCTGTTCCTGAGTCTGGACTTTCAAGCTCCTATATCTTCTCCCAGAAGGTAGAAGGGAGAAAATGGAATGGCCGGGGTGGCAGGCATCCTTGACGATACTGTTCGCCTTCCTGAAGCAACGCACCATGTAGATGGACTTGATGGAGGGAAGTGTTGGAAATCAGCAGCCCACTTGCACAGCAAGCTCCCATATGCAGTAATATGGTAATGAGCAGATAAGGTGAGAGGCTGCATTCCAAAGTAGGGTGGAGGCTTTAACTCACTCAGGTTGTGCTTTTCTGGTGATGGTTTGGTTGTTCATTATCTCAAACTGAACCCTGAAGACCACGCCAACAGGGTGGTTGTCAGTGACCAATCCGAACTGTGGTCAGTGCAATCCCAAACGTCTTTGCTTTAACCCAAGAGTTAAACAGGTCCTTGGGTCAAATGTTGCAGGAAGCTTAAAGGAATAAATTAAAGAATTCTAGAGAAAAAACAAATTACCATTTACTCTTGGGGCTCACATCCATCCAGCAGGTGGACTTCAATTGAGAGATAATTCTCTCTCTGTAGTACTGAGAGGAGGGGATGAAGAGGGGTTGGGGGTAGGCTAGTGTGGAACAGCAGGGACCATCTAGCCTGAATGGCCTGCAGCTGTGCTGCAGATGCTGTTATCATTATGTTACTCTTGAGAGAATGCTGGAAATGGAGCCTGAGGAGTCTAAAGGGAGCACCGGAAAAGAGGCCCACCGTGTTTAAAGGGAGCACTGGAAACAGGTCCCAGTGGGTGAGGCTGAGCACTGGAAACGGGGGCCAGTGAGTTGGGGGGGAGCACTGGAAACAGGGGCCCATAATTTTGACGGGTACTTAGATAGGAAAGATATAGAGGGATATGAGCCTAATGCACTCAACTGGGATTAGTGCAGATAGACAAATCGCGGTCCAGCATAGTGAGACCAGGAACAGGGCCCAGTGGGTTTAAAAGGACTGCTGGCAACAGAATCGTCTGAAGCCGATGCCAAACTATTGGGATTTTCGAACAACTGGAGAGCGGATCAGAATCAGAATCAGAATCAGGTTTATTATCACTGACTTAGATGACATGAAATGTGTTGTTTTACAGCAGCAGTACAGCGCAAAGACATAAAATTACTATAAAACACAAAAATAAATAAATAGTGCAAAACAAAAGGAATAACGATGTAGTGTTCATGGGTTCATGGACCGTTCAGAAATCAGAGTTTTACAGCATAAACCTTCTCTGTATTTGCTTGACTTTGGTAACTTGCCACTTTAAGTAGCCAGTGAGCTTTGCTCCCACTTTGATTACATTGACAGCTACTAGAAAAGAAGGGCAATGTTTCTTTTCCACAGAAGCCGGAAGCTGATTCATTTATGCTGGACGGAAACCTGCTGTTTAATATTTATGACCTCTTCCTGGCGGGGACTGAGACCACGACAACCACCCTTCGGTGGGGGCTGCTCTACATGATGGCTTATCCTGACATACAAGGTAAAACCCACGCCTCCAAATGGGGCCACTAGAAGTCCATTGCAGTGTCCTTGGAGCTTGTGAGGGAATGTCCTAGAGTCACAGTCATACAGCACAGCAACAGGCCCTTTGGCCCAACTGGCCCATGCCAGCCAAGGTTCACATCGCCCGCGCTTGGCCCATATCTGTCTCAACCTTTCCTATCCATGTACCTGTCCAAGTGCTGCTTAGATGACGCTCTGTGCCTGTGATGCTGCTGCAAGTAAGTTTTTCATTGCACCTGTGCACACATGTACTTGTGCATATGACAATAAACTCGACTTTGACCTTAGGAAGTTGTGGGCGTGCTATGTTGACACCGGAAACGTGGCGACACTTGCAGGCTGCCCCAGAACACTATGCAAAAGATGCATTTCACTGTGTTTTTCGATGTACCTGTGACTAATAAAGATCTTACCTTATCTTAATGTATCTGCCTCAAACACTTCCTCTGGCAGCTCATTCCATACACTGACCACCCTCCAGGTGAAAAAGTTGCCCCTCAGGTTCCTATTAACTCTCTCTCCTTTCACCTTAAACCTATGCCCTCTAGTTCTTGATTTCCCAACCCTGGGAAAACGACTGAGTCCATCGATGCCCCTCATGACTTATCATGGAGTAAGAGATACAGGACCTGTTTTGGGTTCCAGTCCAGCACTGTGCCATGAGAAGGCGTAACAGTGGTCGGTCCAAGGAACAAATGGGTCTAATTTCTTCCGTCGGATCTCAAGAGGAACACAAAACAGGAAATGAAGCCATGCAAAGTGTGATAGAAAATCGTGCAAGAGTGAATCTCAGCCAGAAACACCCAATCAAATTACTGAACAATTTGGCCCAGAAATAGTCGCAAACATGCTCTGCTCAAAGGAGAAGTTAATTTTCTGGCATTCAGGCCAAAGGAGAATGTAATGTCATCCCAACATTTCTGTTCTCAAAGAAAAAGGAACCCATGTTTCTCCAGTCTCTGAAAGTAATTGAAGGCTTCCAATCCTGGAGCCATCTCTAAAAGTCCACCCATGATACCTCAAAAGCCATAGACATCCTTCCTAAAGTATGGTGTCAGAAGCAGGTCCATGGAACACACATTGTTGAGCCAGGCTCATTTCCCAAAAGTTGAGTAAAATGGACCTAAAATTGGCAGCCAGGTTGTACGATTGTTAGGTTGGGGAAGTGTGGGGTTATGCACTTTGCTCAGAAGAATAAAGGAGCAGATTATTTTCTTAATGGGGAGGGAATTACAAAATTGGAGGTACAAAGGGATTTGGGAGTCCTAGTGAAGGATTTCCTTAAGGTTAACTTACAGGTTGAGTTGTTAGTGAGGAAGGCAAAGCAATGTTAGCATTCATTTCAAGAGGACTAGAATATAAAAGCAAGGATGTATTGCTGAGGCTTTATAAGGCATTGGTCAGACCGATTTGGAATATTGTGAGAAATTTTGACCATGTTTCCAAGAAAAGATGTGCTGGCCCTTGGGAGGGTCCAGAGGAGGTTCACAGGAATGATCGGCTTAATGTATGAGGAGCGTTTGATGTCTCTGGGCCTGTACTCAATGGTCTTCAGAAGGATGGGGGGGGGGGTGGGAATCTCATTGAAACCTCCTGAATACTGAAAGGCCTGGATAGAGTGGACGTGGAGAGGATGTTTCCATCAGTAGGAGAGTCCAGGATCTGAAGGCACAGCCTCAGAATAAAGGGACGTCCCTTTAAAACTGAGATGAGGAGGAATTTTTTCAGCCAGAGGGTGGTGAATCAGTGGAATTTGTTGCCGTGGAGGGCAGTGGAAGCCAAGTCATTGGGTGTATTTAAGACAGAGATTGATAGGTTCTTGATTGGTAAGGGGGTTAAGGGTTACGGGGAGAAGGCAAGAGGATGGGGTTGAAAGAAAAACACTCATGATTGGGTGGCAGAGCAGACTCAATGGGCTGAATGGCCTAATTCTGATTTTATGTCTTATGGTCTTAGTTGGCCACTGTAAAGTGACCCTAGTGTGTAGGTGGGTGGTAGAATCTGGGGAGGAGTTGAGAGGAATGTGGAGAGCAAAAAAAATAGGATCAGAGCAGAATCAGTGCGAATGAGTGTTTGAAGGACAGCATGTACTCAGTGGGCTGAAGGACCTGTTTCTGTGTTATATGACTGATTACTTCCTCTCATGTTTCCCAGAGAAGTGTCAGAAGGAAGTAGATGAAGTGATCGGTCGGTCCCGCGCCCCATCCATGGACGACAGAGCCAATATGCCGTACGTCAATGCTGTCATCCACGAGATCCAACGATTTGGAAACATAGTTCCATTTTCAGTTGCCCACGCAACCACACAGGACACCAGATTTATGGGATATACGATCAAAAAGGTAACTTCTTCTCTCCTCGTTCTTGTGTTTGTCCTGCTCCTGGTTCCCACTGCTTTTCGTTACGTGGAACTCACCGGACACAGAGGACGTTTGGCCTAGTTACTCTGCAGTGTATGTGGAACGTTGCTGTCAGTCTCTGGGACTAAACATGCAATGTTCCAATGTCCTGCTTCACACTCCATTTCCCAAATCCAGTCCCATTGAACCAAATGAATGAGAATTTCAGAATCTGCATGTGTAATGCAAGCGATTGAGTTTGAATTTTGTCAGTCCTATTCATTTAAATTTAAATTTTATTTACAGCATGGTAACAGGCCCTTCCGACCCAATGAGTCCGCGCCGCCCATTTTAAACCCAAATTAACCTACCTCTACGTCTTTGCAATGTGGGAGGAAACCGGAGCACCCGGAGGAAACCCATGCAGACACAGGAGAATGTACAAACTCCTTACAGACAGCGAAGGGAATCGAACCCCGATCATTGGCGCTATAATAGCGTCGCGCTAACCGCTACACTACTGTGCTTCCCTCCAATCTCTTCCCACCTCACATCCAACTCCAAGCAGAAAGTTCTATTCTCTTCCAGCTTCGTAAATACATCCAAGTCAAAGTCAAAGTTGAGTTTATTGTCATCTGCATAGGTACATGTACAGTATGCACAGGTGAAATGAAAAACTTACTTGCAGCAGCTTCACAGGCTCAAAAAATCAGATAAGCAGCATTCTCAAGAAAAACATAAATATAAATTATACACAATTTTTACAAGAAAGAACACAATTAGAACAATAAAAAACAAAGATTATTGGAGTGCAAGGTGACCAAAGTGGTCACAGTGTTGCTATACTGAGGTGGTGATGAGTGTTGTGCAGGTTGGTTCAAGAACTGAATGGTTGAAGGGAAGTAGCTGTTCTTGAACATGGAGGTGTGGGACTTCAGGCTTCTGTACCTCCTGCCTGATGGTAGCTGTGAGAAGCTGGCATGGCCCGGATGGTGAGGATCTTTGATGATGGATGTTGCCTTCTTGAAGCACCCCCTTATGTAGATACTACCGATGGTGGGGAGGGATGTGCCTGTGATGTATTGGGCTGAGTCTACCCAACATGGCTGCACAGTGGTGTAACTGGGTAGAACTGCTGCCTCACAGCACCAGTGTTCAACCCTGACCACCGGCACTCTGTGCAGTTTTCACATTCTCCCCATGACTGCGTAGCTTTCCCCTGGGAGCTTCAGTTTCCTACCACACCCCAAAGACACGCTGGTGGGTTAACTTGCCACTATAGATTATACCCTACTGTAGAAAATCACAAGGAAGTTTACGGGAGAATCGGTTACTGGGAAATCCGTGGCAGAATGGGACTGATAGGATTTCTGTGTAAGCTAGTACACACTCAGTGGGCCAAATGTCCTCCTTCTCTATTGTATGAAAATATGAGAAACCCACCAACTTCAATGAATTCCTGTTCTAATTCTTTTTCCTACCCACTGTTTCAGACATGGGAACTAAATTCTGCTTCTGGTCATTAAAGAATGTTGGTATACATTGGGCGCTGATACCAAAGGGTCTCTTAACTCTGACACTGTAAGGTGAAATCCTGCTCCTACATGCACTATTCACAGCACAGACCCTGTCGGAACAGTGTTCCATCAGGTGTAAAACCAGGAAATGCTGGAAATACTGAGCAGTTTGTGCTGCATCTATAGGAAGAGATACAGAGTCAACATTTCAAGATAAGATGCATAGATCGAGTGGACAGTCAGAGACTTTTTTCCAGTGCGACAATGGCTAACACGAGGGGACATAATTTTAAGGTGATTGGAGAAAGGTATAAGGGGGATGTCAGGGGTTAGTTTTTTACACAGAGAGTGGTGGGTGCGTGGAACACATTGCCTGCAGAGGCTGTGGGGGCAGATACTTTAGGGACATTTAAGAGACTCTTAGATAGACACATGAATGATTGAAAAATAGGGGGCTATGTGGGAGGGAAGGGTTAGACAGATCTTAGACGGCAGGCACGGTAGTGTAGCGGTTAGTGTAACGCTTTATAGCGCCAGCGACCAGGGTTCAAATCCGGCCACTGTCTGTCAGGAGTTTGTACGTTCTCCCCATGTCTGCGTGGGTTTCCTCTAGGTGTTCCGGTTTCCTCCCACATTCCAAAGACGTATGGGTTAGGAAGTTGTGGGCATGTTATGTTGGCGTCGGAAGCGTGGCGACACTTGTGGCCTGCCCCCAGAACATTCCATGCAAAAGATGCATTTCACTGTGTGTTTCAATGTACGTGTGACTAATAAAGATAATAAAGATAAAATGTCGGTACAACATTGTGGGCCAAAGGGCCTGTACTGTGCTGTAGTGTTCTATGTTCTATTTCAGGTCAAAGATCCTTCCTCAGAACTGAGAAGGAGACAAAAGAAGCAGGTGAAGCTTCAGGGAGGGTGGGAGAGGGGGGGGGGAATGTCGCTGATAGGGTAAAACTGGGCTGACCATGGAGATAAGCTGTACATAAGGTCTCTGGGAGTGGAGGACATGCCCAGCCTGGCCTGCCGGGCATGTCCTCCTGCTCCGCATTTTGCAACTCCCACATTCTTTTGCCCATGTTCTCACTCTCAGACTGGTCCTATTCACTCATTGACCAGATAGCTTTGTATCTCCACCACTTTCAGCTTTTATTTTAGATTTCCAACATCTGCAGATTTTTTTCTGTAGATATTTGAGAGGCAACAAGTTGTGTCCTCCATTGTGCATCAGACCAGCAATGAACATGTACAAGCAACGATTATACCTTTTCCATTTAGCTACGTACCTTAACATTCATTGACCACTGAATTTTCCATTTTCAGGTGTTCCCCCATGCACCCACCTGTCCATGGTTTTCTTCTCCATTTGTTCACTTCTCCCATTCCCCCTCTCCCCCCATCTGGTTCCATCTGCCTGTCATCCCCTCCCCCTCTAGTTCCATCTATCACCTGCCAGCTTCTCTCCCACCACCACCCCCGCCCCCAACTCCCCTCACACCGCTATATACTACCAATCTTTTCATTACCATCTCCGAGCTGAGGCAGGGTCTTGACCCGAAGTGTCGACTTGCACCTTTTGCCTCCACAGACACTGCTTGACCCGCTGAGTTCTTCCAGCGCTCTGCATAATTTTACCTTAATCTTCTGTTGCTTCAGGACACCCTTGTGTTACTAAACCTGTACTCAGCGTTGACTGAAGAAGGCCAATGGAAACATCCGCACCAGTTCAATCCAGAGAATTTTTTGAACGACAGTGGGGAGTTTTTCAAGCCGGATGCATTCATACCCTTCTCAATGGGTGAGTAGTTTGCTGTGGCATGATAGTGTAGTGGTTAGTGTAACACTATTACAGCGCCAGCAACCCTGGTTCAATTCCGGCCGCTGTCTGTAAGGAGTTTGTACGTTCTCCCCGTGTCTGCATGGGTTTCCTCCACATTCCTTCCTAACCCTTACGTCCCATGCTATGTGGGCGTGCTATGTTGGCGCCGCAAGCGTGACGACACTTGCTGGCTGCCCCCAGAACACTCTACGCAAAAGATGCATTTCACTGTGTGTTTCAATGTACATGCGACTACTAAAGATATCTTATCTTATCTTGTTGGTCTGATTCCTTGTGTCAGTCCACCATGCATCCATTCACCTATCGCAGAAAGATCCAATATTTGTGGAACTCCAATGCACTGTTGTGAATCAGAATCAGGTTTGTTATAACTGACTTATATGTCGTGAAATTTGTTGTTTTGTGGCAGCAGTACAGTGCAATGAAATCTTAAGTACAGCAGATGAACTACCAATCACCAGCAACCTGCAAATCACTAAAAGTAGTGGAGGGTAGATAAAGTGATAGAGGAGGAATTTAAATACTCTCCTTCACCAGCTGAGACAGAAATTAAGACAAGGTCATGCTGGATTTGTTAAAAAAAAGTACTCCTTAAGCCTCATCTGGAGCACTGTGTAATATTCAGGCCTTCACTCTGTTGCTGGGGGCTGGAGACTGATAGTTAAGTGGAGAGATTGTCCAGACCAAGAGCTATTTCAATTGTAGTGCACCAAATTATGAGGGATGCTGAACAGCAAGAGCTGATTTCCCTTGGCAAAGAGGTGGTAACTCAGGGATAGAAGGAGTAGAAGGAAATGTGGAAAAAATTATTTTTCCCAAAGAGTGTTGAGAGTCTGAGATTCACTGTTGATTAAAGACCTCTCAGCACACTTCAACATTATCTGGATGAACTTTGAAGAGCCAGAACCAAAGATAAGATATTTATTTATTAGTCACATGTACATCAAAACACACAGTGAAATGCGCCTTTTTGCGTTACTGAGAACGTGCTGGGGGCAGCCCGCAAGTGTCGCCACTCTTCCGGCGCCAACATACCATGCTCACAGCTCCTAACCCGTACGTCTTTGGAATGTGGGAGGAAACCAGAGCACCCGGAAGAAACCCACGCAGACACGCAGAGAACATGCAAACTTCTTACAGACAACGGCAGGAATCGAACCCGGGTCACTGGCACTGTAATAGTGTTAAGCTAACCACTACACTACCATGCCGCCACCTCTAGACCAAGAGCTGAGAAGTGCGGGGAACTAAATAGATCTATTTTTGGTTAATAAGGTGGGTAAACAGTCATCTTCTGCCCTATGAATTGGCCTCATTCTATGAAAATGCAGTGTGGGTACATAACTACTTTCTGAGCTCTGTTAAGCTAACCTTCTTGCACCTTGCATCTCCAACAGGTCTCCGTGCTTGCCTTGGAGAAAAGTTGGCCAAAATGGAGCTCTTTCTCTTCTTCACCTCACTGCTTCAACACCTGGAGTTCCACTGGCCTGAAAAAACCTCCTCTCCCAACCTGGAAGGCCTGTATAACATTGTACTGGCCCCACACCCATACAAGATGCACGTCAGGTGCAGAAAGGCGCCGAGTGGAGGCTTGTAACCTCAGTGCATGCATCAGGGATGAGGCAGAGACAGGAGATTCAGTGATGGGACCAGGGGCGATCAGGCATTTATTTCACAATGACTTCACTACATTAGAATAACAGCCAGTCATGTGTACAGAGGCCTGTCCTAGCCTCTGTACACCAGGATATTCCTTCTACATAATTCATGTGCTATTTGTGGAAATGGGATCTGAACTGCAATGACTGCAGTATTAATTGCTGAATCCATAACTCTCTGTATAATATTTGCCTCTGCTGTTTGAATATAGCCAAAATACTTTCTACAGCAGAATGTATGTAACTCTTCAGGTCTTTATAATTAAAACTCATTAATATCTTACTGACACAATTAATATCCAACTCTTTAAAGCATAATTTACGAAAGGAAGCTTGAAAAATAAACTGTTCCAGAATCCTTGTTTTGGAGTATAATTAACAGTTGTTTCAGGCTCAGTATATAAACCCAGTGGAAAATGATTGTTCTTCTGTCATTATTGGGGATGTGTCTCTGTGCTTGCTTCTGTGTATTTGATGGATGTTAAAACAGATGCTGAGTATTAAGGCTGCGTCTCCATCACAAGTTCAAGTTCAAGTTCATTTTTATTGCCATGGGCAGACATACCCAGGATATAAATGCCATGAAAATGAGCTTTTTGCAGCAGCAGCACGGTACATTACAAACATGACAAACATAAGTTAACATAAACTTAACATACATCATACACAACTCACACAATAAATAACATAACGACATTAGTGCGAGTTGAAGAAAATACAGTCCGAGGTAGAATTAGGGTTTTTCAGGTGGGTTCAAGGACCTGATGGCAGTGGGGAAAAAGCTGTTGTTGAACCTTGAGGTGTGGGGTCTTCAGGCTCCTATACCTTCTGCCTGATGGCAGCAGTGAGAAGAGGGCACGGACTGAATGGTGGGGGTCCTTTTTGATGGATCTTAGATCTCAGATCTCAGGGGACAAGCTAGGCACCAACATCCACTACAAACCCACAGGATCTCAGGTCTACCTTGATCACACTTCCTCCCAGCCTACCTCCTGTAGGAACTCCATTCCATTCTCTCATTCCTCCATCTTCATCACATTTCCGCCAGGCGGCTCGGAAATGTTTTCCTTCTCCCTTCACCGTGTCCTCCCCTCCACCATATTGGACAGAGTCCTTGATCGCATCTCATCTACTTCCCATACCTCTACTCCCTCGCCTCTTCTTCTGGAACAGAGCAAGAACAGAGTTTCCCTGGTCCTCATCTTCCACACCACCAACCCATGCATTCAATGGATCAGCTCTCACAATCTACTACCAGTTCCAACAAGGTTCCCCTCCTCTTTAAGATGAGACGAGATCTTTATTAGTCACATGTACATCGAAACACACAGTTTTGCGTAGGGTGTTCTGGGGGCAGCCCGCAAGTGTCGCCACGCTTCCGGCGCCAACATAGCATGCCCACAACTTCCTAACCCGTTAGTCCTTGGAACGTGGGAGGAAACCGGAGCACCCAGAGGAAACCCACGCAGTCATGGGGAGAACATACAAACTCCTTACAGACAGCAGCCGGAATTGAACCCGGGTCGCTGGTGCTGTAATAGCGTTACGCTAACCGCTACGCTACCGTGCTACCCTTTCTACTTTTTAAAGGGATTGCTCTCTCCCCGAGTCCTTCCTCTTTTCTGTCCCCACCTATAATTCCCTACCATATGGCAATTTCCCATGTAAAAGCTGTTTGCTCCCTTCTTTCCTTCCCACCATCGGGGGACCCAAGTTGTCTTTCCAGGTGAAGCAGCCACTCACTTGCACTTCTTCTAACTTCCGGTACTGCGTCCGGTGTTCACAATGTGTCCTCCTCTGCAATCGGGAGACCAAACGTAAATTAGGTGACCACAGTCCATAGGAGTGACCCTGAGCTTCCCGTTGCCTGCCATTTTAATTACCCACCCCCCTCCTACTCTACCCTTCCTGTCTGTGACCTCCTGAACTGTTGCAATGAGGCCTAAATGCAAACTCAAGGCACAACCACCTCATCTTCTGTCTGGGCACATTGCAGCATTCCATACTAAATTCTCCAACTTTAGATAACACACTCTTTCTTTCGTTTTGCACCCAGACTGGCCATTTTTGTCTTCCATTCCCTTATTCCTCTTTTCTTTTATTTGTAAAGCCCCAGCCTCTCCTTATAAATCAAGCCCTTCCAGTCCCGGTCACATCCTGGAGTGTTACTGCTTGTGTAAGGGGCCACACACAGAGGTAAACCAGCTTGTCAGTGAGCTGGTGACTGATTAAGGGACTCGCCTCTTGCAGGGAGCTTCAAGTCTCGGCTCAGGGCCGCTTGCTCTCTCCGAGCGCTATTCCCAATATCCTGGGACACAGCTCCCTCTGCTGACAGGAGCTGAAGGCCACTGTACGTATCTTCTCACCAGTCTTACCTCCTCAGGCACTCTGCAGGGAAGCAAGAGACCGCAGGGATGCCAGAACAGGCAGCTTCATGAAAATCTCCAAGATGGGATTCAGTGTCCAGCACTCCTCTCATCTCCAAGCCAGAGTCCGGTCCAAACCCCCACCACAGAGCCTTGTCCACAACACTCAAGGCTGTTGCTCCAGTGAAGTGCTGAGGGAGCACTGCACAGTTGTGGGGGATGGATTTTGGACGTGACGTTAACCAAGAGCCCCACTTACCCCTCTCAGATGATTGTATGCAATTCTGGTCACCAATCTATAGGAAGACTGTCATTAAGCTGAAAAGTTTCATGCAGAAAAGATTCATGTGGATGTTACTGGGGACTGAAGGGCTTGAGTTATTAAAAAAAGACTGAATTGGCTGGGGATTTTTGGTAAATTGGTTTATTATTGTCACATGTACCAAGGCACAGTGAAAAACTTTGTTCTGCTTGCCATCCTTATGGATTAATTTGAACACAGAACATAGAACACTACAGCACAGTACAGGCCCTTCGGCCCACAATGTTGTGCTGACATTTTATCCTGCTCTAAGATCTATCTAACCCTTCCCTCCCACATAGCCCCCTATTTTTCTATCATTTATGTGTCTATCTAAGAGTCTATTAAATGTCCCTGATGTATCTGCGCCCACAACCTCTGCCGGCAGTGCATTCCATGCACCCACCACACGCTGTGTAAAAAACTTGCCCCTGACATCCCCCTTATACCTTCCTCCAATCACCTTAAAGTTATGTTTTCAGTGCATTACAACAGAGCATTGAGGTTTTCCCTGGTGTGCAGGAGGCTGAGGGATGACCTTACAGAGGTACATACAATCATGAGGGGTGTAGATATGGTGAATGGTCACCATCTTTCTCCCAGGATAGAGGAGTCTAAAACTAGAGGTCCAGGTTTAAGTTGAGAGGGGAAAGATTTAAAGGGGACCTGAGGGGCAACTTTTATCACACAGAGGGTGGTGGGTATATGGAACCGGGTGCCAGAGGAAGTGCTAGAGGCGGGTACAATTACGTTTAAAAGGCATTTAGACAGGCACATGGATAGGAAAGGTTTGGAGGGATATGGGCCAAATGCATGCAAATGGGACTAGCTTAGGCAGGTTCCTTGGTCAGCATAGACCAGTTAGGCCGAAGGGCCTGTTTTCATGCAGTTCATGAATCTAGGTCCCTACAAAAGATCCCATGACACTATTGTGACAGAGAGGACGAGGCTTCTCCCCAGTGCCTTGGCCAATATTTCCCCCTCAACTAGCAGTATTGAAACTTACCGGGTTATTAGGTCATTAGCACACTGCTTTTTTGGGATCCTGCTGTGCACACGTTAGACGTCACATTTTCCAACATTGCGGCAGGGACTTTTAGGGAGGAGAGTGGGAATGGCGTCAGAAGCTGGAAGGTAATAGGTGGACGTGACAAAGGGCTGGAGAAGATGGAATCTGATGGGGAAGGACGGTGGACCATGGACTGAAGGGAGGGAGGTGGGGAGAAGATCATTCCCACTCTCCCTGCTCCCTCACCTGGGATCCACCTATCACCTGCCAGCTCCACCCCTTCCTCCCACCTTTTTATACTGGCGATCTCCCCTCTTTCTTTCCAGTCCTGATGAAGGGTCTCGACCCAACACATCAACTGTCCATTTCCCTCCACAGATGCTGCCTGACCCGCTGAGTTCCTCCAGCACCTGTGGTGTGTGTGTGTGTGTGTGTGTGTGTGTGTGTGTGTGTGTGTGTGTGTGTGTGTGTGTGTGTGTGTGTGTGTGTGTGTGTGTGTGTGTGTGTATTGCTCCAGATTTCCAGCATCTGCAGTCCCTTGTGTTTGCATCTTAGCCCCCACGCCTTTCCTCGGCCATGGCATGGTCTTTAGGATGTCAGCTGAGTCTGAGTCTGAGAAACTCTCCCCTCAAAGTTACTCGTGGGCTCGAGATCACAGACTGTGGGGCAGAAATCCACCCTGGCTGGCATTCACCAATCATGCAATGCAGCAGTGGCTGCAAGACTGGCACTCTGCTGCTGAAGAGCAAAGGAGGGGAATGCAAGAAGCAGAATGTATGCACGGCTGTTTGTATCATTCACGTTTAGCTGAACAATTTTCTGGTCCTCTTGGCAGCTGCAGTGTTGTGTTTTGGATGAAATATTAAACCCCGTCTGGATACTCAGGTGGCTGTGGAAGACTGGGTCTGACTAAGCCGGATATGGTGCAGAAAAGATCCACAAGGATGTTGCCAGGAATGGAGGACTAGAGTTATAAGGAGAGGCTGGATAGGGTGAATGCACACAGTCTTTTTCCCGGGCTTGGGGTATCAAGAACCAGAGATAAGATAAGATAAGATATGATTTCTTTATTAGACACATGTACATCGAAACACACAGTGAAATGTGAACCTCTCTCTATAACTCAGTCCCTCAAGTCCTGGCAACAACCTCGTAAATCTCCTCTGCACTCTTTCCAGCTTAATGGCATCTTCCCTACAGCAGGATGACCAAAACTGAACACAATATTCCAAATGAGGCCTCACCAACATCCTGTACAACTTCAACATAACACCTCAACTTCTATACCCAGTGCCCTGACTGATGAAGGCCAGCGTGCCAAATGCCTTCTTCACCACCCTGTCTACCTGCGACGTCACTTTGAATAACTGCAGTGTCGCCTACAAACACATAGCCTCTCCTCACAGGGGGGAAATTGGCTCATGCATCCAATGGGAAGCCAAAGGGAAGATCATACGGGAACAGATTGCAACCAACAAAGCGGGTCAGAAAATTCATCAGTTTACTGACCTCACTTAACACAGCAATTACCCCCTAAGGTCACCTTTAAGTCTCCATTCAATGGGGAAAAAGGATCAGTTTGTTTCTAAATTCAACTTCTTAAATTTGGGACGATATTAAAGCCATTCTTTTGGAACGTTGAGCACTGGTTTCTAAGCTGATAATTGACTACTGCTGGGTTCAGTTTCTCCAGAGGGTTTTGAAAGATGAATCGTAATATAATCTGTCCTTTCAATAAAGTATATGTGCCTCATACACCACTTAAAATGCCATTACAGGGAGCGTGTGAACCATTAAAACTGTTCAGTTTCCTCATTCCTTTACTGATTCACCTTTCTTCTTTCATGTATTATAACAAGAATATTAAATTTGGGAATGTTTGCTCTGGTCTACAAGCATGATACTTGGGAAGTGGAATCATCAGGCTCCAAGTTCATTTACACATTCCCATTGTAGATTACTGAGCCATATGTTTCAGTGGGGTCAAAGTAAAAGTCGAGTTTATTGTCATACGCACAAGTTCCTGTGTGCACTAGGTGCAATGAAAAACTTACTTGCAGCAGCATCACAAACACATAGCATCAGACAAGCAGCATTCACAAGAAAAACATAAAATGTACACAATTTTTACAAGAAAGAACAAAATTAGAACAAAAACAGACAAAAGTCCATTACAGTGCAAAGTGATCACAGTGTTGCTGTACTGAGGTAGTGATTACGGTTGTGCAAGTTGGTTCAAGATCAGAACGGTTGAAGGGAAGTAGCTGTTCCTGAACCTAGTGGTGTGGGACTTCAGGATTCTGTACCTCCTGCCCGATGGTAGCTGTGAGAAGGTGGTATGGCCCAGATGGTGGGGATGATGGATGTTGCCTCCTTGAGGCAAAGCCTCATGTAGATACTATCAATGGTGGGGAGGGATGTGCCCGAGATGTACAGGGCTGAGTCCACTACTCTCTGCAGCTTCTTACAGTCCTGCACATTCAAATTGCTGTACCAGACCACTATTACACTGTGTACACTGGGGCCATGCCCAGCTGTTCTGTGGGCTCAGACTGATTGCCTTCCCCTCCTGTATATTGAAGGATTATGTGGCAGTCTAATTGAGGTGTTGAAAATGTTCTGTTACAGAGGTACTACTTCCTCTGATGGGAAAACTCAAGAATGAGGGAGTCATAATCTCGAAACAGAGCAGGTCAGTTCTGAGACTTCTATTGGAGATCCACACCAAGAGTGAACTGCAGACTGAGGACGTAAACCAACAGATGTTGAGTGCATAGGGTGTGGGCATCAAAGCCATTCCTAGTCACCCTTGGGAAGCTAGTGCTGAGCCAACATCCTGAACCTCTGCATTCCAAGTCAAGTTGAGTTTATTGTCATGTGCACAAGTACAGTGAGGTACAGGTACAATGAAAAACTTGCTTGTAGCAGCATCACAAGCATGTAGGTACAGACAGCAGGGAGAACTTAAATTATACATAAATTAGACAGTGAAGAAAAGGACTGTGCAAAGCCAGACGTTAGTGCAGAAACACAATCAGAAACAGGTCCATGGTAGTGCGAGAGGTGGTCCGTAGTATTACCATGCTGGGGCGGGGTTAGGGTTGTGCAGGTCAGTTTAGGAACCTGATGGTTATAGGAAAGTAGTTGTTCCTGAACCTGGAGGTGTGGGACTTCAGGCTTCTGTACCTCCTGCCCAATAGTAGCAGCAAGGAGAGGGCATGACCGGGATGGTGGGAATCCTTGATGATAGATGCCACCTTCTTAAGGCAGCGTCTCATACAGGTGCTTTTGATAGTGGGGAGGGCTGTGCTCGTGATGGACTGAGCTGTGTCCACTACTCTAGGCAGCCTCTTGCATTCCTGTGCATTGGACCTGCTGTACCAGGCCAATATGCAACCAGTCAGGATACTGTTCACAATGCATCTGCAGAAGGCTGTTAGAGTATTTGGTGACACGCTAAATCCCCTCACTTCTAAGAAAGTAGAAGCACTGGCGTACCTTCTTCGTGATTACATCTATGTGCTGGGCCCAGGACAGGTCATCCGAGATGTTAACGCCCAGGAATATGAAACTGATAACTCCCTCCACCGCCAACCCACCAATGAGAACTGGCACATGATCTCCCATGTGGTGAAGGTGCTCCTCCCACAGCACTGTTGGGTACAGAGTTTCTGAAATTGGAAACAGAAAGGATGTAATTCTCATTTGGCCTTTGATCTTCTGTGACATATTCCCCTGCAATTCCCCACATTGTGCAGATGTATATAAAGGATTCATTCCCATGGTCAGAAAGTGAATCTAACCCTTCCTGCCCTGTGAGAAGAGTGAGGCAGTTGCTTTGCAGAGATTTCTGGGTTCCAAATCTCCAGCAACCTGTCAGAGTTTGCAATGACTCCGAGCCTTTGCCTTAACCCATAATATAATTCTATCTTCCAGCTTGACAGAAAGTTATAGCTCTTATATAAAAGGAGCAGCTCTCCACAGAGATGAAGTCATTTCCACTTTACTTTGTAAGGGTTCTAAAATGTATCTTCTGCCAGGTTAAATTTGCCTCACCAGATGTTTGCCCTGCTCAGGAGAGAAACATCTGGTGTAGTGTGTGCCTACTGATCAAATACAAGCCTTTATTTCTCCAACCTGTCCACAGCCATTAAACTTCCTGCCAATATATTTAAAACCTTTTTTTCCCCAATGCACAGCTTATGTCAATTCAACAATAAATTCTCAGAAATAACCTTTTAGTTTAGAATGAATCGGTATCATGGGTTGACAGGAAGGACAGTCTTTTAACTAACTCCTGTCTTGATAACTTATCCCAGGCTCTTTAAGGACTGAACTTACAAATTCCATACATCATGTCTGCCAACCCCTCTCCAAGTAAAGTTATTAATAAACAGGGGTTCAGCATCCATACGACCATAAGATATTATTATGATATAAGATATTATCCATAAGATAAGATACCATAAGATAGAAGAATTAGACCATTCGGCCCATCGAGTCTGCTCCACCATTCAATCATGGCTGATTTTTTTCTCAACCCCATTCTCCCTCCTTCTCCCCATAACCCCCCCCCTTACCAATTAAGAACCTATCAATCTCTGCCTTAAATACACCCATTGCCTTGGCCTCCACAACCCTCTGTGGCAATAAATTCCACAGATTCACCATCCTCTGGCTGAAGAAATTCCTCCTCAATTCAGTTCTAGAGGGACGTCCCTTTATTCTGAGGCTCTAGACTCTACTACTACTGGAAACATCCCCTCCACATCCAGGTCTTTCAGTATCCAGTAGGGTTCAATGAGATCCCTCCTGATCCTTCTGAACTGCATCGAGTACAGGCCCAGAGACATCAAACGCTTTTCATATGTTGAGCGTCATTGTCTCAGAGAGAACAGTGGGAATTTTTGTACATGAGCTAACCTTGTGTTAATTTACCTAATCAAATTATCTTAAAAGTTATTTTTAAATGAGCTAATTACATTAGAAAAAACACTTTCAGAATCAGGAGTTGAAAAGTTTCTCACATTGCAGATGACGTTTCCTCCATCTGGGTCATCCATCAGAGAGAAAACCCCCTTGTATTACAAACTTTTTAAAAGTTTTAAGGGTTAAGTGTCTGCTGTTCATTTCACCATTGCATCTCACCAATGCTGGCTCCTGGACAGAACAATCCAATTAGTCCCGCTCCCCTCCTCCTTCCCAGTAGAACTGTTCCCCGCCGGACATGAAGGACTTCCAAACATCAATCTCAGACATAATTGGTATGAACCTGTGACCACTTAGCCCAATCTTGTAACCTCAGAGTGGGGTTAATCTTTTCTATTCCCCCCCCCCTCCTCAGTACCAGGGAGCAGGAACAGGTTATGGGGTCTGCTACTTTGGACTGAGACGAAGAAAAATCTCTACATCTCTACATAGTGTCAGGAATTGGCTCCATCTCGGGAATATTGGGGATCAGAGCTGAGGATGCTGGATATGGAGACTGAGGGGCTCAAGGGATTGGGAAGAATATAAAGGAACAGTAGCTGGCAACAAACAGCGATATGGTCTCCGCATCAGGCTGGTGTCAAAGAGTCATAGAGCAATACAGCACAGATACAGGCCCTTCGGTCCAACGAGTCCAGCCTGACTATTGTGCACACCCAGCTATTCCCAATTTCCTGCATTTGGCCCATATCTCTCCAAGCCCCACCCCTCCATGTACCTATCCGAGTATGTCCTAAATGATACTGTTGTAAGATAAGACAAGATATCTTTATTAGTCACATGTACATCGAAACACACAGTGAAATACATCTTTTGCGTACAGTGTTCTGGGGACAGCCCGTGAGTGTCGTCACGCTTCTGGCGCCAACATAGCATGCCCACAACTTCCTAACCTGTATGTCTTTGGAATGTGGGAGGAAACCGGAGCACCCGGAGGAAACCCACGCAGACAATGAGAGAATGTACAAACTCCTTACAGACAGCAGCCGGAATTGAACCCAGGTTGCTGGCACTGTAATAGCATTATGCTAACCGCTACACTACCATTTACCTGTCTCAACCACTTCCTCTGGCAGCTCATTCCATACACTCATCACCCACTGCATGGAAAAGTTGACCCTTTTAAACCTTTCCCCTCTCACCCTAAACCTATGCCCCTGAGTTTTGGACTCCCCTACCCTGGGGAAAAGACTGTTACCAGCCACTTTAGCTATGCCTCTCATAGCTTTAAACACTCCTGCAAGGTCGCCCCTCATTCTCCTACATTCCAAGGAATAAAGACCCAGCCTGGCCAACCTCTCCCTATAACTCAGACCCTCGAGTCCTGGCAACATCCTCGTAAATCTTCTCTGCACTCCTTCCAGTTTAACCACGTCTTTCCTATAACAGGGTGACCTAAACTGTACACAGTGCTCCAAGTGTGGCCTCACCAGCAACTTATACAATTGCAACATGATGTCGCAACTCCTGTAACTCAGTGCCCCGACTGATGAAGGCCAGTGTGCTAAAAACCTTTCTCACCACCCTGTGTACCTGTGACATTGTTTTCAACAAACTTACAGAGTTCCACAGCCTGATGCAGGCAGCAACGTCTGCATTCTGACTGGTGTGGAAGCTCAAATGCACAGGAACACAAGAGGCTACAGAGAGTGGTGGACTCAGCCAGTTCCATCACGGATACAGCTCTCCCCACCACTGAGGCCATCTATAAGAGGCGATGTCTCAGGAAGGCGACATCCATCATCAGGGACCCCCACCATTCGGGCCATGCCCTCTTCTCGATGCTGCCATCTGGCAAGAGGTACAGGAACCTGAAGACCCACACCTCAAGGATCAATAACAGCTTCTTCCCCACTGCCGTCAGGTTCTTGAACTGAGCTGAAAAACTCTATTTCGACTTTGGACTATATTTCCCACACTTGCACTAACGTTGTTATATTTATTTTTTCATGTAAGTTATGTATAATCTATGTTAATTTAAGTTTGTGTCATTTATGTTTGTCATGTGTGTAATGTACTGTGCTGTTGATGCAAAAAGCTCATTTTCATAGTATTGGTATATTATTGTCACATGTACCGAAGTACAGTGAAAAACTTGTCTCGCATACCATTCATGCAGATCAATTCATTACACAGTGCATTGAAGTAGTACAGAGTGCATTGAGGTAGTACAGGGTAAAACACAATAACAGAATACAGAGTAAAGTGTCACAGCTACAGGGAAGTGCATTGCAGGTAGACAATAAGGTGCAAGGTCAAACACAGTAGATTGTGAGTGAGGTCAAGAGTCCATCTCATCGTATAAGGGAACCGTTCAATAGTCTTATCACAGTAGGATAGAAGCTGTCCTTGAGCCTGGTGGTACGTGCCCTCAGGCTCCTGTATCTTCTGCCTGATGGAAGAGGAGAGAAGGGAGAATGATCCGGGTGGGTGGGGTCTTTGATTATGCTGGCTGCTTCACCAAGGCATTTATACCCTGGGTATGTCTGCCTATGACAATAAACTTGAACTTGAACATCTCAGCTACAGGAGACCTCTGGTGTTCCCCCAATGATCCTGCCAATTGATGTCCCTGTACCTATGCTCAGCTGCTGAGGTTGGAAAACACACTGGTGTGAGGAGCCAGAGCAGTAGAGGGGAGCCTTTGTCCTCAGGACCCATCCCTCTGGGCAGTGCTGTCTGCTGGAGGTGTCCAGCGGTGCGGACTCCCGCAGGGCGAAGGAGGTCATGTCTCCTTCCCAGAAACATGGCAGTCACCCTGAGGAAACGTTTCTTGTGGTCCCCAACGACTCCACACCAGGGGAGCGGAAATCTTTCTTGTTGGTGACGGGGTCCGGGTTACTGATGGAGCCCCTCTAGGACACGAGTGGAGTCAGTGGCTGCTCTCGCTGATGGAGAAACAGCAGTGCCGACGAATCCCAGCGCCCGAGGTGCCAGCTGCTCCTCGCTGAACCCAGAGTGGGTGAGATCACTTCTCCGTGAACTTGGGGCCTGGGTGAATTCATCGCTAAGTCCAGAAGGCTGCAGAATGCCCAGATGGGAGATGAGATGCTGTTCTCAGCTTGAGTTGAGACTCATTTGTACAGTGCAGAGAACCACAGGGAGGTCAAAGTGGGAGTGGACTGGACAATTAAAGTGCAGGCAACCGGAAAATCAGGGTGGTTTATTGGTTAATTGGTTTATTACTGTCACATGTACTGAGATGCAGTGAAAAACTTTTGTTTTCAGGCTATCCAGACAGCTCCTGCCATACATAATTACACTGAGGTAGTAAAAAGAAAACAGAATGTAGAATATAGTGTTGCATTTACAGAGAAAGTGCAATGCAGGTAGACAACTAAAGTGCAAGGGCCACGATGAGGTAGATTGGGAGATCAAGAGTTCAAGAGTTCACCTTTTAGCGTATGAGAGGTCCGTTCAAGAGTCTGATAACAGTGGGATAGAAGCTGTCCTTGAGCCTGGTGGTATGTGTTCTCATGGCTGACGGGAGAGGGGAGAAGAGAGAACGACCGGGGTGGGAGGGGTTGGTTATGTTGGCTGCTTTTCTGAGGCAGCGGGAAGTGTAGACGGAGTCAATGGAGGGAAGGCCGGTTTGTGTGAGGGACTGGGCTGTGTCCACAACTCTCTGCTGTTTCTTGCTGTCTCAGGCAGAGCAGTTGCTGTACTAAGCTGTGATACATCCAGATGGGATGTTTTCTATGGCGCTTCTGTAAAAATATGGTCCTCACCGATTGAACACAGGTTCTTTGTCACCCAATCTGCACTTGGTTTCTCCAGTGTAGAGGAGGCCACATCATGAGCACTGAAACCAGTTCACTAGCATGGAAGAAGGGAAGGTGAATTGCTGCGTCACTGGGAATGGTTTGGGTTACTGGATAGAGCTTTTTATTTTTTGATTCCGACCTGGTGAAAGGTCTGAGAGGTGATGACGGGGGTCCCCAGCGAAACTGAACTCCCCAGGTACAGTCCAGCAATGGTGCAGTGAGGATTCACCGCATGATGCTGAGTGACAGATCACCTCGAATGGCTGAACACCAGTAACTTCCAACAGTCAGCAAAGTTCATCCCAATCTTTAAATGATGGGCAACTCTGGGCATGCCCAGAAGATGACAACGCTGCCAAGAGGCAGGAATCACAGTACAATTACCCAGGTGCCCAGGCAACAGGAGATTGGGGGGAGGAATCCTTCCTGCACTCATGGTTTAAGAGCTCACTCCATTAACGATAATAAGACAATGAAAAACACTTTATACAACTTCAACATATGACGTTGATACTCATGATTAAGCACTAATGGTGGTTAATGAGTTGTTAACTCAGCTCTAAACAATTAACAAACTAGAGTGTGTTTGAAATGATTCTCTCTCTCTCACTCTCTGTCTGTCTTTCTCTAACTCAATCTCTCTCTGTCTCTCTCTCTGTTTCTCTCTACCTGTGTCTCTTTTTGTCTGTCTCTTTCTCTGTCTGCCTGTCTGTCTGTCTCTCAGTCTCTCTGTCTGTCTCTCCCTCTCTCTCTCACACACAATCTCTCTCGCTCTTTGCCCCATCCAGATCAGGCGCTGGCTCACCTCGTGTTGTGGATTCCTCCACTGTGGAGCCTGCTGGGCTTCACTGAATGACCAGGTTAATAACGTACATGTTTATCCCTTAACTACATCACTCGGACTAATTACCTGGCCATCATATCACTGCTGTTTGTGGGAGATTGCTGTGCTTGAGTTGACCATTGTGTTCCCTACAGCACTGCTTCCAATCTACTGAGAACCACTTTAAGACATCCTCAGAAGAATGTGAAAGGCACCACAGAAATGTACGTCCTTCCTTGAAGTGTAGTCCCTCTTGTGACATAGGAAATTCAGCAACAAATTTATACACAGCAAGATCTGACATACAGCGATGAGAAAATGACCACACCATCATTAAACTGGATGGGAGACTTCTGCTCCTTAAATGGTTCCCCTGGAATCTTCGACTTCGACCCTTTCAGGCCTTGATCCAGCCTCTCATCCGAAAGACAGATGCTCCCACCATTCAGAACCCCCATCTGTGCTGTATGAGGACCCAGCTGGGTCTGTGTTCCGAGGAACAGATTACACAGAGCAGGCCTGAGTTCCATTGACTATAGCAGACCAAGATGTGATCTAATTGAGAGGGTGACATTGGTTAAAGGGGTCAATAGTCACTAATCATTTCCCCTGATAGCCAGAACAAATGGACAGACCTTTAACAGGTATCAAAAACAAGAGGGCATAGGTTTAAGGTGAGAAGAAGGAGTTTTAAAGGGGATTTGAAGGGAAAGTTTTTGGACAGAGAAGAATTGACATCTGGAGCTGCCAGAGGATGGCGGAGCAGATACAATCACAATGTTTAAAGACCTTTAGACAGGCACTTGAATAAGCAAAGCATAGAAGGATATGCACCTCATGAGGGCAAATGGGATTAGTGATGGGCAAAAAGGTCAGCATGGATGTGTTGGGCCAAAAGGCCCGTTTCTGTGCAATACTACACCGTGACTCTATCCCTCTATTAACATTAGAGTTAGGCTCTTCGGGGGAGGGATAGAGTAAAGCTGAGTGGGACTTTGTTGAACACTCTTCATCCACAGTCCCATCTCTCAGTTTTACACTAATCGAAGAACTGCCAGTTCCTCCAGCACTATAACCCACAACCAGCCTGCTAAACACAACTAAGTCTTCATTGATGTTAGTGGGATCTTGCTCTGCTCTGCTACACTTGCCAACGGAGCACAAATCAACATTTGGCAATGAGTCCAGTGGCTAACATGATCAATAAGTGGATGCCCTTTTTCTTTCCTAAAAGACTTAATTCCAGATGTTGGGGAGGTGACATAGAGGGATACAAAGCAAGGCTGGGCTCAGTTCTAATTTAGATGTTACAATCAGACTTGCGATGAGTTAAATTTCCCAGTCATGTTGATAAGTGTTTACTTACACAAAAGCCCTGCCACTTCTGACAATGTAAAACAATAATTAAATTACTTCCTCCCTGAAGTCCACAGCGAATTAAAATTATGCTAAAGATTATGTAAATTAACAAACCCAACAGTGCGTCTTCCTATTCTGTGAGAGGTTCCATTCAATTAAGTACCCATTCGTGTTATAACTCCAATTGCCTAAATGTCCTTTTCACAGTTATTTGTGTTGCTTTGATTTTCCCTGATGTTTCATAGTGTAGGAGTTTGGGTTTTAAAATGTACTGGCAAAAACATGAATAAAGAGTAAAGGATTAAACATGTCCCTGGTGTGAGGATCCTGATCCCTGACCCTGGTGTGAAGAACAAACTTCAGACGTTGGAAATCTGAAATTAAAACAGAAAATGCTGGAAACACTCAGCAGGTCAAGTAGCATCTGCGGAAAGAGAAACAGAGCTAATGTTTCAGGATGAAGACTCTTCATCAGAACTGGAAAAGAGAAACATGAAGTGTTAAGTTGCAGAGAGTGTGGGGAAGGGAGGGATGGACACCTCTGTTTGGTCCTCAAGGATGACCCTGAGCTTCTGGTTACCAGAAACTTTAATTCTCTATTCCAACGCTTTACAGCGTCAGAGTTCAATTCCGGGTTCAATTCCGGCCACTGTCTATAAGTAGTTTGTACGTTCTCCCCGTGTCTGCATGGGTTTCCTCCGGGTGCTCCAATTTCCTCCCACATTCCAAAGATGTACGGGTTAGGAAGTTGTGGGTGTGCTATGTTGGTGCCAGAAGCGTGGCGACACTTGCGGGCTGCCCGCAGAACACTCTATGCAAAAGATGTATTTCACTGTGTGTTTCAATGTACATGTGACTAATAAACATATCTGATCTTCCTTGCGTTATAGAGTCATCGAGAGATACAGTACAGAAACAGAACCTTCAGCCACCAAGTCCGTGCTAACCATCTACTACCCACTTATACTAATCCTACATTAATCCCATTTCTGTTCTCCCCACATTCTCATCAACTCCTCCAGGTTCTACATCTACACACCAGAGGTGACTTACAGTGGCCAATTAACCTACCAACCCACACATCTTTTGGATGCAAGAGTTATTGTTCTAACCTCAAGGAACAGTGTCCCATCTTCCAACTAGGCATGTGGCAGCCCTCAGGACTCAACACCAAATTCAACAATTTCAGATAACCAGCCTTTCCAGTTCGTGTCACAACTCAACCCTGTTTGCCAACTCTGTTTCGCTCTCTCAGATGCTGTTTGTCCTGTAGGGTATTTCTGGCATTCTCTTTTATTTTAGACTTCTGGTTTTGTTAGGTTCTGTACCTCACAGTTTCATTATCATTTCTCTTTTCTCTCTTGTTCTCATTCATCTCCTTTATTTACATCTCCAGTCCGATTAACAATCCCCCACCACCCTCTCTCAGCCAGCAGTGCCATCCTTGTGTCATTCACTCTTTCCTAATCTCTGTTCTCACACACACATTTTGTTCTCTCCACCCTTCTTTGGAACTTAAACCATGATCAGTTTCTAAATTCACCCAGTTTTTGATGAGAGTTCATCCAATCGAAAAGTTAACTCCTGATTCTCCATCCACAGATGCTGCCTGACCTGCTCCTGTTTCTATATACAGTATCTAATCAGGTCTTCTCGAAGGTGTATCTCTAAACTGTTCCAAAGCTCAGTACCCAGAGAATATCGGCAACACTATCTTAATTGCAATCACTTTAGTGGCCAAGTATTAAAGTGCTGTGTGCAATCGAAACTGAGTCAGCCTGTTTTTCATAGTGATTACAATATTGGTGCCATTAGCAAATAGAGAGTAGCACTCAGCTTACAACATCTGCACAGTTCTGTGATATTTCATTCTTTGTGTACACGGTTCTGTGTCTGAGTGTATGTGTGCTTGTCTGCCTGTCTGTGTATACTTTGTGCACATATACATATGATGCATGTGCATTTGTGTATATATGTTTATATATAAATATATAAAATCCATGTACATCTGTACCTAATTACATGTGTGTATCTGCACTGGTGGATGTGGTTGTGTATACCCGTGTACATGCCTGAGTGTAAATGTGTATATTTTTACATGTTTGCAGTATGTGAATTTGCCTACACATATGTGTGCATGCATGTACACCTGTGAGAATATTTGTGTGCCTGTGTATTCACCATGTGTGTATACATATGCAGAGACGTGCCCGTGCCTATGCTTCTATTCCACTGTTATCAGATACTTGAATTGACCTCTTATACGCGAAGTATGAACTCGTGATCCCCCAATCTACCTCTCTCACCCTGGTCATTCCCTCTTCTCCCCCTTCCATTGGGCAGAAGATACACAAACTTAGGAACACGTACCACCAGGCTCAAGGACAGCTTCTCTCCCGCTGTTATCAGACTCTTGAACGGACCCCTTATACAATAAAGATGAACTCTTGATCTCTCAATCTACCTCGTCATGGCCCTTACACTTTAGTTGTCTACCTGCACTGCACTTTCTCTGGGACTACAACACTATATTCTACATTCTGTTTTTCTTTTCACTACCTCGATGTATTTATGTATGGAATGATCTGCCTGGATGGCACGCAAACAAAAGCTTTTCATTGTATCTTGGTACACGTGACAAGAATAAACCAATACCAGTAACAGCCAGGTATTGAGACTTCTGATTTGTCTCAGCATCTTGAACATCCATCGTAAGGACAACTTTATCCTGCCTGGCATCAAATCAGCATTCCAAGACCAGTGATCCGATCATCTTCTGCAAATTAATTTCAAACCACCACACGCATTCATGAGACGGTGGATCTTGGGGACGAGCTCACAAAGTGCTCTCAGCAGGCAAATCCCACAACAGTCAGTCACGGGGAAGACTAGTGGTAATTGCATAATAGGATCAGAGACAAACCACTTTTTTCCCTAATTATTGGAAATAATTAGCATTAATCTGAAAGCTTAACAAGTGCAGAGAGACCAAGAGCTTAACCTGAGAAGAGATTTCCTTTCCTTTCCAATCAATCAGGATAATAAATTGCACATTAAGGGAGAATTATACCATAAATGGGGTACATGATGGGTAAAATTGAACTCTTTTGTATTAGCTTCACTTTAATACCCAACCCTTCCAATCAGCACTTAATTTTAAGGAATCCCCTTATTAATGATAATGTTCCAGAGAATCAAATGCTTCTCATTTATCGTTAATTCTTTTATCCTTTTAAGAAAATCATCTGTAATTGATGGTTATTTTCCCGTCAGTATTTAAGAAGCCTTTAGTCTGAATTCTAAGAGAAAATCAACTAAACTGAATAAATCTTGAAATGTGAGGAGAAAAGGTCAGTGAAATAGGTTGCCTATTATGAAGAGTTATGGTGGCAAAGCAGGTAGAGCTGCTGCATCACATCTCCAGTGACCCAGGTTCAATCCTGGCCCTAGGTGCTGTCTGTGAGGAGTTTGCACGTTCTCCCCGTGACCACATGGGTTTCCTCCAGGTGCACCGGTTTCCTCCCACATCCCAAAGACATGCAAGTTGGTCCCGGGAAATTGTCCCTGGTGTGTAGGTAAGTGAACATAGAACAACACAGGAACAGGCCCTTTGGCCCATGGTGGTGTGCCGAGCTAATTAATCCAGGAATTAAACGCCTAACTAAACTACTCCCTTTTGCCTACGCAATATCCATATCCCTCCATTCTCTGCACATTCACAGGACTGTCTAACAGCCTCTTAAACACCTCCATCTTATGTGCCTCCACCACCACCCCTGGCAGTGCATTCCAGGCACCCACCACTCTCTATGTAAAAATCCTCACTGGGGCCTCCCGACTTTGGACGGTGTGGTAGCGTAACAGTTAACGTAACGTTATTACAGCGCCAGCGACCCCAGTTCAATTCCCACTGCTGTCTGTGAGGAGTTGTACGTTCTCCCCGTGTCTGTGTGGGTTTCCTCCAGGTGCTCCGGTTTCCTCCCACGTTCTAAAGACGTACGGGTTAGGAAGTTGTGGGCATACTATGTTGGCACCGGAAGCGTTGCGACACTTGCGGACTGCCCCAAGAACATTCTACGCAAAGATGCATTTCACTGTGTGTTTCAATGTACATGTGACTAATAAAGAAATCTTACCTTATCTTACTTGCCCCACACATCTCCTTTGAACTTACCCTGTCTTACCTTAAATGCGTGCCCTCTGGTGTTAGACATTTCGACCTTGCAACAAAGATACTGGCTGTCTACTCTATCTGGGCCTCTCTTAAGAATCTGGGAAGATATCACCAGGCAGACTGCTGCTATCTTCATCCAATAAACACACTCTTCAGCAAGGGTTATTTCTTTAATTTATCCAATGACAGGATGTAGCCAACATTTTTTGTGCATTACTAATTATCCCTGAACTGATGAAGCAATTAAGAGTCAACCACTGGGTATAAAGTCACATACAGACCAGGCTAGGTAAGGGCTGATTACTTCCATTGACAAACAAGATGATTTTTAAAAACAATCAGCATTACTGATGCTTAAACTTTCAATGCAAATTTAATTAATTATTTTTTTGATTAAGGTCCTCAAGGATCCCCACTGCCGTCAGGTTCTTGAATTGACCTGAAAAACCGTAACACTACCACGGACTATATTTTTTCTTTCTCTTTATTGTGCACTAATGTTGTTTGGTTTTTTTTGCGAACATTTACGGATATAATTCATGTCAACATTTACGTTAACTTATGTTTCTCCCGTCTTCTAACATATACTGTGCTGCTGCTGCACAAAGCTAATTCTCATGGCATTTATACCCTGTGTTTTTATGCCCATGACAACAATAAATTTGCACTTGAACTTGAATTTAAATTCAAGGTAGCACAGCTGGTAGAGCTGCTGCCTCACTGCTCCGGTGAGCCAGGTTCAATTCCGACCCCTGATGCTGTCTGTTGGGAGTTTGTACACTCATTCACAAGCACCCAGAGAAACTCACACACACTCTCGTACACACCAGGTGCTCCAGTTTCCTCCCACATCCCGAAGACCTGCAGGTTGGCAGGTAAGTTGGCTCCTATAAATAATCCCTAATGTACCTAAGTGGCAAAAGAATCAAAGGGGAGTTGATGGCCTTGTGAGAGAGAATAAGTTGCAAGGGTACAGGGAATGTACCCAGTCAGGTCTAGATGTGACTCCAGACAACAGCTCACTCTTAACTGCTCTTTAGAGCCCTGCAAGTCACTTAGAGCAGCTTAGGTAGGCAATAAATGCGTGACATCTACACAAACACTCACACCGCAGCCAAAGAGAACAAGTCCAACATCGTGAAAGTGTTAGCTTTTTTTTCAAAAATTAAAAATATTCTTTTCAGAAAGCCACACTTGGGAGAAAATTCCAACCAGCAAGCTTTTTACTGTGCAGTGCACATCTGTCGGTGAGCCAAGCACACGGGGCTCTCCCCAGCAAAGCACATCGTTACCACTGTTCACGAAACGCCCATTGTGTGTGCAGAGAAACAGGCCAGGGCTCTTTTTCCAGTCATGCAAAAATATAAGAAAAGCTATAATATTTTAAAAATAAATCTTCCTTCAAAATATTTCCCAATCAAGGATCTCATTGGCATCTTGTGCTTGTTATTGACTTTGTTCACAGTTGAGGTCAACTCACTTGGATGCCAAGGTGGGGAAGGCATTGTGTGACCATTGCTCGAGAGTTAATTCCAGCTCAGTTATAGTCAATACTTTATTTTTCCTCCTTCCCTCTTTCTTTTGTTTCACACCATTGGTTGCAAAGGTCAGTGGCCCAAAGTGCTTTCAGAAAGTGCAGAGTTGGCAGCGGTGACTCTAGCCTCCAGTAACCTTTGACCCTGAGACATGTCGGAGGTCTAGGGACACCATGGTGTTTCTGGGTACAGCAGACAGTGAATGGACTTGAACCTGTAAAAGACAGAATGTTATTTCTCTGGAGTATTACATTTGATTTTGTTTCACCCCTTCCCGGTGGTGCTGACACTTTCTCGGACTCTTCACCCTACCTTTCTTGGTTACTTCATTATTGTCACTTAGCCTTTCCTTTTTCACACTAATTCAGACTGCACAACAGTCTTTGCACCATTCTGCTGTTTGGCACTCGTTGCTGTATTTATTATCACCATGTATACTGTTTACTCTGTGAGCTTCATGCAAACAAGGAATTTCATTGCACCCTGGTGTATATACGATAAAGTAATCTAATCTAATCTTTTTTCATTTCTGTGTTTTATTTCTCCCCCAACCCCGCCTTCCACTACCAACTAACAATGACTTCTTGCTGCAGTTTCTTGGTGAGACACCCCTCAGGTACCACACCCCCCCTCCCCCACAAGTGTCCACACTGTAGGCAGTGAGTGCCCATAGTACACACAGACTCATGTTCAACACTTGTTCACAAGCACCCAGAGAAACTCACACATATTCATAAGCACACAAAGACACACTCACTTGTACAGAAGCAGACACATTCACACTCCTTCACAAGCACAGTGAAACTGACACACACTCATTCACAAGCATTCAAAGACACATTCACAAACACACACTTCTCAGTGGGGTTCACCAGATAAATAGTTAAAAATTTATATCTAGGTGTTCCTTGATTTAAGAACACGGTAGTGTAGCAGTTAGCATAACTCTATTACTGCACGAGCGACCCGGGTTCAATTCCGGCCACTGTCTGTAAGGAGTTTGTACATTCTCCCCGAGTCTGCGTGGGTTCCCTCCGGGTGCTCTGGTTTCCTCCTACATTCCAAAGACGTATGGGTTAGGAAGTTGTGGGCATGCTATGTTGGCGCCGGAAGCGTGGCGACACTTGCGGGCTGCCCCCAGAACACTCTACGCAAAAGATGCATTTCACTGTGTGTTTCAATGTACATGTGACTAATAAAGAAATCTCATCTTATTTACAAATTTGTGCTATAATGCCATTGACTCTTCAGACTGGTGTCTCCAGATTATGAATCACTGCAATAGAAGGGGTTCCACCCCTCATACCAAGGAGTACACAGCACCCAAAAATAACTTTTGCCCGGACTAGCCCTTTCAATTTACAAATCTTAGTTTTATGAAATGGTTCTTGGGAATACATCTCTGTTATAAGTTGAGGAATGACTGTAATATCTGTCAGCTGTATATCGGGCCATCTTGTAACACCAGAGCTTCTACAGAAAGACAGCTGTGCATTTAAGATAAGATATCTTTATTAGTCACACGTACATCAAAACACACAGTGAAATGCATCTTTTACATAGAGTGTTCTTGGGGCAGCCCGCAAGTATCTGCAGCACCATTCAGAGCCTTTGGGAATGCCAATCCCTTTCTGTGACAATGAGGTCACCTCACATTCTTCTGAACTCCCGAGAGTAAAATGCTAGACTGCTCGATCTCTCGCCATACAGCAAACACACCATCCCAGCAATCAGACTGGCAAATCTTAGCTACGCTCCCTCTTCAGAAAAGAAGACCAAAACTGTACATGTCCCACCAGCTCACTAACGTCCAACAAAGAAGGGAATTTGTTGTCTTTACTCAGTCCAGACTCTACGTGACTCCAGACCCACCACAGTGAGGATGACTCTTCACTGCCTGCTCAATTCAAGGAGCAATTAAGGATGGGCAATAAATGCTGGCGCTACCAGTGATGTCAACATCCTGTGATGGGATAAGGAGGAGCAGAGATATCCTGGAAGGCTTTAAGCTCGGAGGAGATTGCAGAGGAGGGGCAGAACATGGTAGGATTCGAGGTGTTGTTCAGTGGAGAAGCACTGTAAGCATGCAGGGGTGGTGGGAGAAATGGAACGGTGCCAGTGGAACATGAACAGCAAGCATTTCATATGGCAAAGTTTACAGAGAGAAGAGGGAACAGGCCATGTGAGGGGTGTAACTGAAGATCAAAAAAATTTGCAGACTCTGCAAGTTTAAAGTAAAACCAGAAAATGATGGAAACACTCAGCAGGTCAGGCAGTAGCTGTGGAGAGAGAATCAAGAGTTATTGTTTCAGATCTAAAGGCTTTCATCTGATTTTCCATCTGAGGTGCTCCCTCTGCTTCTCCCTCCACAGATAATTCCTGACCACTGAGTGTCCCCAGCGCTCTCTGTTTTCGCTGGAAGGATGGAACCATCGAAACGAACATCAGGGCTTCAGCTGCAGGTGAGGTGATACAGAATATAGACCAGTGTCAGCAGAGGTCTTAGTGGTAGCAGGTGAGGTGATAACATGCCAGCTCTGAGACCATCTGCAGTGCGACCCTCACACCACTATCCAGGGCAGACAGCCACAATCTGAGGGCTGATCTTAATCAATCCAATTCCTTCAAGAATACAATAGGTTCAAATGAACTCACCTTGAAGGGTCTTCATCAACAGAAAACGCTCCCTTCATCTCAATGATATTTCTCTTGTTCTCAAAGGTTCCATAACTTAAAGTTACCTAGAAGTAAAAATCACAATTTCAATTTTATTTCAGTCTGCCTTCCTTTAGTTTGCTCTGTGCTCAGCTCTACGAGATGGTTGAACAATACCATGATCCAGCACCTTTCACTGACTACCTAAGCAGGCTCACTCATGTCTCTAATCAGCCTCAACCTCAGGTTAACCTCAACCCATCTCCAATGTCATCCAGCCCAACCCTCAACCCTTCCCCAACCTCAATCCATCCCACTATTCACAAGCCCCATTTATCTACCCTCTACAACTGCCACGCTGCATTTACAGAGTGCCTGCTCCCGTCGACATGACCCAGCTGGAGGAGACAAGGGCTACCCACCTGGTTTTGAACCTGGGCTTCTGAAACCAGCTGCAAGTTCTCCAGGTGAGAGTGGAACAGTGGGCTTCGGATCAGCTTCACACCCAGGACAGCCTCAATGATGTAACCGATGGTGCAGTCATCAGGGAGACTGATTCTCTCTGCCGTGTTCATAAAATGCCCATTGCTGGTCGCAAAAGGAAATCACAGTTCACTATTCAAATGTGCACATTTGACCATATTTCCTTCAACGTACCTCTTGGTTCAAAAATCACAAGGTTATGGACCAAATGAGATTAGTAAAGGTGGTTGGCATGGACATGGTGGGCCGAAGGGCCTGTTTGATTCTGTCTCTAGTTAGTGGTTATTCCACATGGGACAGGCCCGTTTCCTGCCCCCTCTCAGGCTTGGCCAACCTCCTGCGTACTCGGATGGCATTTCTGACACCAACTCTGCCACAGGTGGTGGTTGAGGCAGGTACGATAATAGCATTTCAAAGACATTTGGACACGGACGTGGATAGGAAAGGTTTAGAGGGATATGGGCCAAATGCAGGCGAATGGGACTAGCTTAAGCATCTTGGTCAGCATGGTCTAGTTGGGCTGACGGGCCTGTTTCCGTGTTATATCATGAGAACATCAGAAATAGGAGCAGGAGGAGGCCATCTGGCCCATCGAGCCTGCTCTGCCATTCAACAAGACCATGGCTGATCTGGCCACGGACTCAGATCTACCTACCTGCCTATTCCCCAGAACCCTTAATTCCCCTACTGTGTAAAAATCTATTTAACTGTGTCGTAAATATATTTAATGGGGTAGCCTCTAGTTCTTCCCTGGGCAGAGAATTCCACAGCTTCACTCCTCTCTGGGAAAAGAGTCCTTCCAGGTGAGGCAGCACTTCACCTGTGAATCCAAGGGTGTCATTTATTGCATCTGGTGCTCCTGGTGCGGCCTCCTGTACATCAGTGAGACGCGACGCAGATTGGGTGACCACTTCGTCGAGCACCTTCGCTCCGTCCGCCACAAAAGCCAGGATCTCCTGGTGGCCACCCACTTCAATTCCACATCCCACTCCCATACTGACATGTCTATCCACGGCCTCCTCTACTGCCACGTTGAGGCCAGTCGCAGGTTGGAGGAACAACACCTTGTATTCCGCCTTGGGAGTCTCCAACCTGACAGCCTCAACATCGATTTCTCTAACTTCTGGTAACCCCTCCCCTCTTCTCCCCCTCCCCTTTTTTTCACCTTTGTCTTCCCTCATTCCTGTGGCCCCCCTCCCCCTTTTCTTTCCCCTCCCCCACCCACATGACCTGCCTAGCTATTCACCACCTCCTTCCCTTTATTCCACGGTCCACTACCCTCTCCTACCAGATTCCTTCTTCTTCAGCCCTTTGCCTCTTCTACCTAACACCTCTCAGCTTCTTGCATCACCCCCCTCCCCCACCCACCTACCTTCCCCCTCTCACCTGGACTCACCTCTCACCTGGACTCACCTATCACCTGCCTGCGTGTGCTCCCCTCCCTCTCCCCACCTTCTTATTCTGGCTTCTGCCCTCTTCCTTTCCAGTCCTGCTGAAGGGTCTCGACCCAAAACATCGACAGTTTATTTCTCTCCACAGATGCTGCCTGACCTGTTGAGTTCCTCGGGCATTTTGTGTGTGTTGCTCCAGATTCCAACATCTACAGAATCTCTTGTGTCTCTATCCTAAATCTACTCCCTCGATCTTGAAGCTATGTCCCCTAGTTCCAGTGGAAACAATTCTTCTGCCTCTGTCCTATCTATCCCTTTCATATTTTTATATTTTTCTAAAAGATCCCCTCTCATTCTTCTGAATTCCAGTGAGTATAGTGCCAGGCGACTCAATCTCTCCTCATAGGCTAACCCCCTCATCTCTGGAATCAACCCGCTGACCCTCCTCTGCACTGCCTCCAAAGCCAGTATATCTTTCCTCAAGTAAGGAGACCAGAAGTGCACGCAGTACTCCAGGTGTGGCCTCACCAGTATCCTGTACAGTTGCAGTATAACCTCCCTGCTCTTAAATTCAATCCCTCCAGCGATGAAGGCCAACATTCCATTTGCCTTCTGATAACCTGTTGCACCTACAAACCAACCTTTTGCGATTCTCTCTCTCTCTCTCTCTCTCTCTCTCTCTCTCTGCAGGCTCTCCGCATCTTCTGCACAATTTGCTTTTCCACTCAACTTGGAGTTATCAGCAAACTTAGATACATTACGCTTGGTCCCCTCTTCCAAATCGATAATGTATATCGTGAACAGTTGTGGGCCCAGCACTGACCCCTGCGGCACCCCGCTCACCACTGATTGCCAATCAGAGAAACACCCATTTATCCCAACTCTCGGCCTTCTATTGAGTAACCAATCCCCTATCCATGCCAATACGTTAACTCCCAACTCCATGCATCCCTATCGCTCTATGACTCAATTTTACCCAGCATTCACAGACCCTGAGTCTCCGCCATTCCCTTGGAAAGTTACTTCCTCCTGTGGTCGATATCCTTTTGAGATTCAGTCTCAGTGTTGGCTGAAGATGGCTCACCAACTCTTAGTTGAAGTAATCCTGGAAATCTTGTTGCATGACCTCACAAGATCACAAGACAAAGGAGCAGAAGTAGGCCATTCGGCCCATCGAGTCTTCTCCACCACTTCACCATGAGATAACTATTCTCCCATCTAGCCCCAATTCCCGGCCTGTTCCCCCATATCCCTTGATACCCTGACTAATTATATACCTATCAATCTCCTCCTTAAACACCCCCAATGATCAGGCCGCCACAGCTGTATCTGGCAACGAATTCCATAAATCCACAACCCTCTGGCTAAAGAAATTTCTCCTCATCTCTGTTCTAAATGGGTACCCTCTATTTCTAAGACTGCGCCCTCTAGTCCTGGACTCACCCACCGAGGGAAACAACTTAGCCACATCTACTCTGTCCAGTCCATTCAACATTCGAAATGTTTCTATGAGGTCCCCTCTCATTCTTCTGTACTCCAATGAATACAGTCCAAGAGCCGACAAACACTCCTCGTATGTAAGCCCTTTCATTCTGGGAATCTTCCTTGTAAATCTTCTTTGAATCCTCTCCAACATCAGTACATCCTTCCTAAGATAAGGGGCCCAAAATTGCACACAGTACTCCAAATGAGGTCTCACCAGTGCCCCATAGAGCCTCATCAACACATTGTTACTTTTATACACTATTCCTCTTGAAATGAATGCCAACGTAGCATTCACTTTCCTAACTGCCGAACCAACCTGGTGGTTAACCTTTAGGGTAACCTGCACGAGGACCGCCAAGACTTCCCTAGTGTCCATCCTTAACGGTCACTGCCTTCCTGACTGATCCCCAATTCTTGACAGTTAACCGGTCACCCTTTATTGCTGATGACCGATATGTTTGAAATGTCCAAACACAATGTGCAGAAATACATAAATGGTCCCCAGGATTCCGATTCCAAATATTCCTGCCAATGGCATCCTGGAGATAGGCAGTTCCTGGAGGACCCACAACAGTGGAACACAGCCGAAATTGGTGGAACTATTCAGCAGGCACAGCGAGAGCAGCTGGTTGAGTGGGAGGTGGTTGGGAGGTGGGTGATGGGCAGGGAGTTGGGGAGAGAGATGGGTGGGACGCTCAGGGAGGGAGATGGGTAGGGGCTTGGCTGGTATACTGGTGGTTGGGGCAGGTGATGTAATGGGGGATCAGCCAGGGTGGGAGATGTGTGAGGAGGGGATAACTAGAGACTTTTTTTACCCCATATCCCTTTATCAGGAAGGCGAACACACACCAGTCCTCACTGAAGGGTCTCCGGTGGAGAAGGTGAGCAGCTTCAAGTTCCTGGGTGTCAACATCTCAGAGGACCTATCCTGGGGCCAGCACATAGATACAACCATGAAGAAGGCACGCAAGCATCTCGACTTTTTTTTAGAAATTTAAGGAGATTCGGCATGTCATCGAAGACTCCAACAAACTTCTACAGATGTACAGTAGAAAGCGTTCTGACTGGTTACATCATGGCCTGGTATGGAAGCTCCAATGCGCAGGAACGCAAGAGGCTCCAGAGAGTGGTGGACTCAGCCAGTTCCATCACAGGTACAGCTCTCCCCACCACCGAGGACATCTACAAGGGGCGATGTCTCAGGAAGGCGACATTCGTCATCAGGGACCCCCACCATCTGGGCCGTGCGATCTTCTCGATGCTGCCATCAGGCAGGAGGTACAGGAGCCTGAAGGCCCACACCTCAAGGTTCAACAACAGCTTCTTTCCCACTGCCGTCAGAACCGATGGAAAAACCTTAATTCTACCTCAGAGTATATTTCCTTGCACTAATGTTGTTGTGTTATTTTTGTTTATTTTGTCATGTAATTATGTATAATTTATTTTAATTTATGTAATTTATGTTTGTAATGTACTGTGCTGCTGCTGCATAAAGCTCATTTTCATGGCATTTATATCCGTGACAATAAACTTGAACATCACCGCACTGGAGTGTGACCCTCAGACAATCAAACTCAATCAGTTTGATGAAATGTGACCTAATGACTGCAAAGGTTTGTTGTTATCCAATGGTGGGCAAGGATGGTGTAGAGTTCACACCAGGGGTCAACCGGAGGCTGATGTGAAGGCCCCAGTCAACAGAATTTAGTGCAGGTGCATTGCTGGATGAATGTTACATCAAATCCTCCAGCAATGGCTGACACCTACCTGGCCCAAGGCTTCATCTTCAGTGCCAAGCTGCGGCTGATACACAACCCAGCACCTCCCGTGGCAAACCAAAAGAACACCGATTTCTGTAAAAACAAACCAAACATTCTCAACCTCCTCGCTCCAGGAAAAATAGACCCAGCTTCTCTCGTCCTTCCTAATAACTCTTGGCCTCACTATCTACCTCGTCATGGCCCTTGCGTCTTATTGTCTGCCTGCACTGCACCTTCTCTGTAGCTGTAACACTTTCTGTTATTGCTTTTCCCCTGTACTACCTCAACTGGAGCAATATGGTGAAATGATCTGCCTGGATGACATGCAAAACAAACTTTTTCACTGTACCTCGGTACATGTGACAATAATAAACTGATTGCCAATAAAAAGCACTCCATCCCAGGCAACATCGTGGTGAATCTCCTCTGTACCCTCTCCACCATCTTTCCTTTGCTGTGGTGACTAGAACTACCCTGGTCTTACTGCTCTTACTTTCTATCTTTCTAATCATTTGTGGACCTCTAGCCTTTATTTCCCACCCTCATGGACTACAGCTGAAGTATCCCCATTGTTCAATTGCAGTTTTACCTGCCAAGCTTCTACTCCATTTTACCTGCCAAGCTTCTACTCCATTTTACCTGCCAAGCTTCTACTCCATTTTACCTGGGCCAGGTATGTTCTCATCCCATTGAAATTGGCTCTTATCCAAATGTCTATTTTAACCTTGGAATGGTCTACATCTTTATGCTCTAAACCCAATTATGTTGTGATTGCTGTTTTCTGGATGCTTCCCCGCTCATACTTGCTCTGCCTGGCCAAGTTCATTTCCAGAACCAAGTCCAGAAGTTCCTTGTTGGGACAGAAATGTACCGATCAAGAAAGTTCTCCTGGATAGACTTCAGGGACTCCTCTGCTCTTTGCCCTGTGTGTTAGTGCCTCATCTGTATTTGGGTATTTGAATTCCCACTATCACTGCTCTATGACTTTTGCACATCTCGGAACTTCACTGAAAATTTGCTTCTCAATGACCTTCCCACCTGCTGTTGGGCCATAGGATGGACCCCACAGTGCTCCAGTGTTTCCTGACTTTAAAACAGATATAGGATAGAGAGAGAGAGTGTCCTGGAATGATCCTCATGGGATGATCATTCCAGGACACCCTCTCTCTAGTCCTGCAACATTCTCCTTGATCAACCCTGCACCTCCCCTTCCTTCTTTCCTCTCCCTTCCTCCCTCACCACCTTGAATCCTATAAAATCTATGGGAATAGAAGATCCCTCAGGATCAAGGATGGCTTGCTTCCACTCAGGTCCTGTGGGCCCTGATGAGGCCAATGTAGACTGAGAGCTGTGGGGGGGGCAGATGTCTGATGGAGCAGGCGGGTGGGTAGTTTGGGAGATGGTGCACTCCTCTCCCCACTTGTGCTGGGCCCCTATGTGCTCCCGACAAAAAGGTTTGCCATTCTCAATCCTATCCCCACTGCTCCTCCACAAGCAGTCGTGGGCCAGAAGTTTATAGGAGTCAATGAGGATGCTGCATTTCTTCATGGAGGCTTTGAGAACATCCTTGAATCTTCCTGTGACACTCCTGGTGTTTACATAGACACACAGTAAACTGAACAGTGCCCTCTTTATGTCTGAAAACCTCCTGCTATTTATCCAGGAACTTATTTATCTCTCCCACTTTTTCCTCCTCTTTAATGCTACCATCCTGTGTCTAACCCCTGGCCAAATTAGTTTAAGCCTCCGCCTACAGACTCAAGAAGAGGGTGGTCCTAGTCAGTCTGTTGAGGTACAATCTGTCCAGTCTCTACAGCACCCTCCTCCCCCAGATCTGGTGCCAATTCTCCAGGGATCTAAAACCCTCCCTATGCACCATGTCTCCAGACACACGTTCATCTGCCCTCTCCTCCTGTTTCTATACCCACTGGTGCCTGGAACTGGGAATAATCTGAATAATTCAACCTTTGATGTCCTCATATTTAATCTCTTTCCTAATTCCTTAAACTCTACCTGCAGGACCCATCCCTACTCCCCCTATCATTGGTATCAACATGGACCCCAACTTCTGACTGTTCACCTTCCCTCTAGAACGTCTGCAGTCACTCAGTGATATCCTTGATGCTGGCACCAGAGAGACAACATACCAACCTGTAATCACTCTACAACCACAGAAATGCCTGCCTGCTCTCCTGGCTACAGAGCTCCCATTATTATCCGATGCTATGTGCCTGTGATGCTGCTGCAAGTAAGTTTTTCATTGCACCTGTGCACACATGGACTTGTGCATTTGACATTAAACTTGACTTTCGACTTTGACTTTGACAAGCGTTCTGATCTTCATCCTCTGTCATATGGTGTTACCTTAAAACAGATTTCCTACCATCGTCACATTGCTATTGTGGGAGCTTGCTGTGCACAACATTCCTGCATTATAACAGTGACTACAGAAGTATTTCATTGGCTCCCTGTGACATAGGCGGAGTGCAAATATATATATATCTAACTTCTAAGGGTCTCACTCCCCCACTCACTCTAGTGGAGCCGATTGATGACTTCAAGGGGCTGTAGGGAGAGAGCAAGAGAATGGGGCTGACTGGGTGCCCTACAGAGCGCTGGCTTGATCTCGATGGGCCGCATGACCTCCTTTGGTGTTGTAATGACTGGAAGGTAACTTGAGGGGCCTGTTCAATCACAGAGAGGGTTCGACGGGTCGGAAGGTTTCAGATGCAACGTTCTCTCTCCCTTTGGTCATCGCTTCTATTCTTCACCCCCTAGTTCCTTAATCTGAACACCCTCCCTCACCTAGTCCCATGTGCCCATCACCCCTCCCTTATCTAGTTCCACCTATCACCTACCGCCCGTTTCTCACCCCTCCTTCTCCCCTCTACACTCTCAGTCCTGATGCAGGGTCCCGACCCGAAACATCAGCCTCTCCTTTACCTCCACAGATGCTGCTCGAGTTCCTCCAGCCATCTGTTTCTTAGCTCAAAGTTCCAGCACCTCTTGCGTCTCCCTTCCAAAGTCTTGCCACCTGCACCTATACCCTTCAACCACTGGGTGGGGCTTCACCCAACCATGGCAACATCTCTGGATCACAAACTTACACACACAACAGCACAAGAAAATAGGAGCAAGAACAGGCCATTTGACCCCTCAATCTTGTCCTATCATTCTATAAGATGATGGTTGATTGGCCCCAGGCCTCCTCCCCTTAGCCCTCAATTCCCTGACCCTTCAAGGATGTATCTACCTCACTTTAGGTAACTCTAATAATCCAGTCTCCACAACACTACAGGGCAGAAAATTCCAGACATTCAGACTCCAGAAATTTCTACACAGCTCGGTTTTAAATGCCTGGACTCTCATCTTGGAAGTCTGTCCCCTCATTCAAGATTCTCCAATTAATGAAAACATCTCAACATCGACCCTGCCACATGATACAAAAATTGATGGAACATAGAACCCTACAGCACAGTACAGACCCTTCGGCCCATGATGTTGTGCCGACATTGTACCCTGCTCTAAGATCTATCTAACCCTTCCCCCCCACATAGCCCTCCATTTCTCTATCAGTCATGTGTCTATCTAAGAGTCTCTTATATGTCCCTAACGTATCTGCCCCCACAATCTCTGCAGGCAGTGCGTTCCACGCACCCACCACTCTCTGTGTAAAAAACTTACCCCTGACATCCCCCTTATACCTTCCTCGAAATACCTTAAAATTATGCCCTCTCGTGTTAGCCATTGTCGCCCTGGAAAAAGTCTCTGACTGTCCACTCAATCTATGCCTCTTATCATCTTGTACACCTCTATCAAGTCACCTCTCATCCTCCTCTCCAAAGAGAGCTGAAGGGCCTGTTTCTGTGTTGTACGTGACACGTAGCAGCAGCAGCATCGGTTGGAATGCAGAGGCCTCTATCAATGAGTCAAGTCACTGCCAGAGACGGAAGCCAAGTGCTGAATGGACTCTGACTGACCGTGGGTCGGTCCCAGTGAGAGAACTGCAGGCCAGTGTTGGCTAGACAGAGAGAGCAACGTTAGCCATAATGCTGGAAGAAATTTCCACAATAAGCAGGGCTGTGGAATCCTTAAAGTGTGTCTGGACGGTGCCGCTGACAGTCTAGCACTCCCACAGCACTGTCTGGGAGCGGCAGCTGGGATCATGGTGTGGTGGCCCTCTCACTCAAGGTCAAGACTGCAGCCAGTTTTACTTGTCCATTAGTACAACGGATGTGGACGTCAATGGCAGTGCCAGCATTTATTGTCCATCCCTGCCGTCCATTGAGAACCAATGACATTGGTAGGTGTGAAGTCACGTATAGTGAGCAGGCTGGGAAAGGGTGGCTGATTTCCTGCCCTGAGGAACGTTAGTTTTTACAACAATCTGGCAGCTTCATGGTTAACACGGCTTTTTTTTAAATGTCCTCATTTATTTGACTATTTAAGTTCCTCAGCTGCCCCAGTGGGTTTCGAACCCATGTCATGCCAGTCTGACACTGTACGCCTGAACCAGACCAAGGGTGGCTGTAAACTAGGCACACTTTCCACCAACGTCACCACCTGCAGGCTTCACAAGCACGGGGCAATGAGAGCCCAGACAAGACCAGGTACCCTGCCCATTCACACACTCTCCCTGCCCACCAGTCAAGCAACAGTTCCTCACCCGGTGCACTGCCAAGGCATGAACCGCCGGCGTGAATGCCAAGTTACAAAAACATCCCACTTCGGCATGTTGCCGATGACACACCAATTTTCACAGACGCACCACAGAAAGCATCCTATCCGGATGCACCGCAACTTAGCATAGCAACTGCTCTGCCCAAGACCACAAGAAATTGCAGAGAGTTGTGGACACAGCTCAGCACTTCATGAAAACCATCCTCCCCTCTATTGACTCCATCTACACTTCCCGCTCTCTCGGGAAAGCAGCCAGCATAATCAATGACCCCTTCCACCCCAGTCATTCTCTCTTCTCCCCCCTCCCATCGGCCAGACGATACAAAAGCCTGAGAGCACGTACCACCAGGCTCAAGGATAGCTTCTATCCCGCTGTTATAAGACTACTGAACAGACTTCTCATACACTGAAAGATGAACTCTTGATCTCCCAATCTACCACGTCGTGACCCTTGCACCTTATCTGTCTGCCCGCACTGCACTTTCTCTGTAACTGCAACACTGCATTCTGCATTCTGTTTTCTTTTAACTACCACATTGCAATTATATACAACATGATCTATCTGGATGACAACCAGAACAAAGTTTTTCACTATATCTTGGTACACATGACAATAATAAACCCACTACGTTTCCTCCATTACAACAGTGACAAATCTTCCAATTCACTTCACTCTCTGTCAACGCTTTAGGATGTCCTGAGGAGCAAAAATGTACTTTAGAAATTCATGCCCATTTTACCATCCCCAAGGCACTCCTTGTGAGGAAGAGCAGGAACTCTTGCACATATTTATCTCCCAAACCACATCACTAAAGTGGGTTATCTGATCATTCTTACATTCCTACTGTGGGACCTCACTGTACATGAACCAACTTCTGCAGTGACCACACTGTCACTTCTCTGGCTGTGAATTTCTTTGGGTTGCCTGCAAGGGAAGTGAGAGGTGCTGTATAACGCTATATTCTGTTTTTCTTTTAACTGCTTGTGTACGGCATGATTGGCCTGGACGGTACGCAAACAAAAGCTTTTCACTGTACTGCAGTGTCATCCCACTGTTATAAGACTATTGAACGGTTCCCTCATACGATGAGATGGACTCTTGACTTCACAACCTATCTTGTTTGACCTTGCACCTTATTGTCTACCTGTACTGCACTTTCTCTGTAGCTGTGACACTTTACCCTGTATTCTGTTATTGTTTTTACCCTGTACTACCTCAATGCACTCTATACTACCTCAATGCACTGTGTAATGAATTGATCTGTACGAACGGTATGCAAGACAAGTTTTTCACTGCACCTCGGTACAAGTGACAATAATAAACCAATACCAATAAAAATTGATTCGATGGAAACTGTTGAAAGGAAGTTGGAATAAAACTGGCCCGGGTTCTGGGAATGAGACGAGTCAGAGAGCTGGAAAAGCATCCCAGGTCATCTCCTTCCCCGATTCTATTCCTTGTGCAATTCCTGAGTAAAATTTAAATTCCAGAGGGCTTCCTCTCTCTCGGGAATCTGGAGCCACTCACCGTTTTGTTGTTGGCCAGTTTCACGGATGCCTCGATTGGACGGTCCAGACTAGGTTTTCCCACGTAGACATCCTGTGTTGGGGGGAAGCTGGACAGGAGCTGGAGCAGAGCGCGCACATTGACGTAGTTGTCATCATCGACGTGGCAGAACCACCTGGGGCGGGGGGCAGAGAGAAGGAGACAGGGGTGAGAGGGGGCTGTCAACATTGGTGACCAATCAGACCTGGCGATGGCCACCAGGATGCACCGGAGGGTGTCGAGGATTTCGGTTGGGGTCAGGCCCAGGGAGCCGGGGTGGTGGGGGGGGGATTTGACCCCCTCCAGATCGATGGGTCCACCAAGCCGCTCGGGAACAAAGGTCCCCGTGTGAGGCCAGGGCTGGATGACCGAGGCCTAGACACCAGCTTCGACATGGAAGGGGAACAGTGTGCAGCTGGGTAGGTTGTGGGGGGCGAGGGGTAAGGAGTGTGCAATGAGTGTGCAAGGAGGTAGTGGAGTGTGCAAGGGGTAAGGAGTATGCAAGGAGTGTGTGGGGGGTAGTGAAGTTTGCAAGGGGTAAGGAGCATGCAAGGAGTGTGCGAGGGGTGAATGAATGTGCAAGGAGTGTTCGGGCAGTGTTGGAGTGTGCTAGGGGTAAAGGAGTGTGCACAGAATGTGCAAGGGTGTAGTGCATGTGTGAGGGGTAGAGGAGTGAGCAAGGAGCGTGCAAGGGGGTAGTGGAGTGTGTGAGGGTTAGAGGAGTGTGCAAAGGGGTAGTGGGTGTGCAAGGAGATAAAGAAGTGTGCCAGGGGGTAGTGGAATGTGCAAGGGGTAGAGAAGCGTGCAAGGAGTGTGCAAGGGAGTGTGTGAGGGGATAGAGGAGTGTGCGAGTAGTGGAGTGTGCAGAAGTGAGCAAGAGGTAGTGGATTGTGCAGGCATAATGGAGTGTGCAAGGAGTGTGTGAGGCATGGCGGAGTGTGTGAGGAGTGTGTGGGGGGCGGTGGGGTGTGCAAGATGTGCAAGAGGGTTGTGGACTTTGAGGAGTGAGCAAAGGGGCAGTGAAGCATGCGAGGAGTGTGCGAGGGAGTGGTGGAGTGTGCAAAAAGTGTGCGAGAGGGCAGTTCAGTGTGCCCGGCGCATGTGAGGGACTGGGGCAGTATGCAAGGGTTGTGCATGGAGAGACTGCCACCCTGTCCCTGGGCTCGTGTCTTCCTTGGGCGGACATCGCCCTGTTCCAGGAGTGCTGATGGAGGAAACGGCCTCTCCGCCCCTCCAGCCCGTACTGCCCCATCACTGACCCCGTGACTCTGTTACCTGTCCTTCCCAATATCCCCCAGTACCACTGATTCACAAAATTCGATCAGTCTCAGGTTTACAAATGACCCAGCACCAATCCCAATTTCCAGAAAAGATATCCCAAATTTGTCCCATCCTCTCCGTGCAGTACCCCTTCTTAAATCCACTCCCTACACCCGCCCCCCTTCCATTGTGTCCCACAACCCCCACCCCCAGGATTCACCAGAATGTTGCCTGGAATTGGAGGGCTGCAATTATAAAGAGGGATTGGATGGGCTAGGTTTAATCCAACTGGAACATCGGAGGTTGAGGAGTGACCTTATGGAGCATTATAAAAGTATGAGGGGCATAGATAAGATAGAGAGTCAGAGCGTTTTACTGGAGCAGGGGAGTCCAGAACGAGAGGGCACAGGTTTAAGGTGAGAGGGGAGAAATTGAAAAGAGATCTAAAGGCTAAGTTTTTCACACAGATGGTGGCGAATATCTGGAACAAGCTGCCAGAGGTGGTGGTAGAGGCAGATACAATGACAGTGTTGAAGAGACATTCGGACAGGTCCCTTGCACTTTATTTGTCTATCCGCACTGTACTTTATCCGTAAGTGTAACACTATTCTGTATTCTGTTGGGTTTTTTCCCTTTTGTACTACCTCGATGTACACGTATGGAATGATCTGTCTGGATGACAATGCAAACAAAAACTTTTCACTAATAATAATAAACCAATTTACCAGTTTAACCAGTAGTCCAGCTGTGGCAGAACCAAAAGTTTTATGAAGTTATATCATGACCTCCATGTTCCTATATTCTGTGCCCTGGCTAACGAAGGCAAGTACCCTGTCTGCCTTCTTTACCACCTTATATACCTGTGCTGTCACCTTTAGGGATTTATGGACTTGTAAATACCACTGATTCATAAAATTCTATCAGTGTCAGGTTTACAAATGACCCAGCACCAATCCCAATTTCCAGAAAAGGTGTTCCAAGTTTGTCCCATCCTCTTTGTGTAGTACCAATGTCCCTCTGTCCCTCAGTAGTCCCAGGGCCCTTGGACAGGAAAGGAGTAAAAGGGATACGGGACTTATGCAGACAGTCCGGATTAGTACAGAAAGACATCACGTTTGGCATGGTGGGATGAAAGGGCCCGTTTATGTGCTCTACAACTCTACGTGGGCCAATTGTCCGCCATCTTGTGCTGTTGCAACCCCGATGCTCCCTGCTCACTGACACGGTCTCGCTGCTCCTTCCACATACCATCCCGGAAACTTACTTCAGGCGCGACGCCACGAACACGTCGAACTCCGCCGCCATCTTGCATGACAAGGCTTGGTGGCTGTGGGCGGACGAGCAGTTGGTATTGATGACCCGGTGGCCTGAGATGAGATGGGAGAGAGAGAGAGAGAGAGAGAGAGAGAGAGAGAGAGAGAAAGAGGATGCAACAAGAGCTCAAGTACAGAGTCACAGAGTCATACAGCATGGAAGCAGGCCCTTCGGCCCAACGCATCCATGTTGACCGTGATGCCCAGCGAGCTGGTCCCATCTGCCCGCGTTTGGCCCATAGCCCTCTAAACCTCTCCTATCCATGTACTTATCGAGATGGCTTTTAAATGTTGCTAATGTGCCCGCCTCAACTACTATTTCTGGCAGCTCAAATACACACCACCCTTTGCGTGAAGAACCTGCCCCGATGTCCCTTTTAAATCTCTCACCTCTGATCTTAAACCTATGCCCTCTTGTTTTTAGCACCCCGTCCCTGGAAAAAAGACTATGTGCTTTCACCCTGTCTCTGCCCCTCATGAACTTATACACCTCTATCCGGTCACCCCTCAGTCTCCTACATTCCAGGGAATAAATTCCTAGTCTACACAACCTCTCCGTATAACTCAGGCCCCCAAGTCCAGGCAACATCCTGGTAAATCTTTTCCACACTCATTCTAGTTTCTATCTTTCCTCTAACAGGGTGACCAAAACTGTACTCAACACCCCCATTGCAGCCTCACCAATGTCTCGTACAACTGCAACATAACTTCCCAACTCCTATACTCAGTGCCCTGACTGATGAAAGCCAGTGTGCCAAATGCCTTCTTCACCAACCTATCAACCTGTGACGCCACTTTCAGTGAACTATGCACTTGCACTCCTAGGTCGCTGTGTCAAGCACGGAATGCACACCCAGTAAAGTAGCCAGCCAGAACCAACCAGAGAATGCCAATCCACTTACCATGCAGGCAAAGTGTGACAGAAGGCCATTCAGTCCAAACCCAGCTATTTTTGGTCCTGCCCAGACACAAACCCACCCTCCCCACCGAAGTAGACAGGGCGATGAAGAAGGCGTTTGGCACAATTGCCTTGGTAGAGCATTGAGTACAAGAGCTGGGACGTCATGTTGCAACTGTACCAGTCATGGGTGAGTCCGCAGCTGGAATATTGTGTGCTGTTCTGGTTGTCTAGCGACAGGAAGGATGTCACTAAGCTGGAAAGGGCGCAGAAAAGATTCTCAAGGATGTTGCCGGGACTGGAGAGCTTGAGTTATAAGGAGAGACTGGATAGACTGGGATTGTTTTCCCCGGAGCGAAGGAGGCTGATAGAGGTGTATAAAATCATGTATATAAAATATAGATAAGGTGGACGGTTGCAGTCTTTATCCCAGGGTGGGGGGGGGTCTAAAACCAGGGTGGGGGAGGGGTTTAAGGTGAGAAGGGAAAGATTTAAAGGGGACCTGGGGGGCAAGATTATCACACAGAGGTGGTGGGTAGGAAAGGTTTAGATGGGCCAAATATGGCAAAATGGGATGATCTAAGAGTCCCTTAAAGGCCTGTATTGTATCTGCCTCCACCACCACCCCAGACAGCACATTCCAGGCACCCACCACTCTCTGTAAAAACCTCACCCCACACATCTCCTTTGAACTTTCCTCCTGTCACCTTAAATGTCTTCTAGTATTAGACATTTCAACCCTGGGAAAAAGATACCGACTGTATCTATGCCTCTCATCATTTTATAAACTTCTATCAGGTCTCCCCTCAGCCTCCACCGCTCCAGAGAAAACAACCCAAGTTTGTCCAACTTCTCCTTATAGCATATGCCCTCTAATCCAGGCAGCATCCTGGTAAACCTCTTCTGCACCTTCTCCCAAGCCTCCACATCCTTCCTATAATGGGGTGACCAGAATTGAATGCAATATTCCAGATGCAGCCTAACCAGAGTTTTATAAAGCTGCAACGTAACTTCCTGACCCTTGACCTCAATGCCTCGACTAATAAAGACAAGCAAGTAAGAAAAGGCCTTTCAGCCCCTCGAACTTGCTTTAGCTTTCATAAGATCACTGCTGATCCTATTTCCCACCCAGTCATCATATCCCCTGGTTCCCTTACAGTCCAGAACTACCACTTTCAGGAAGCAGTTTCTATAGTATAGTGGTTATCACATTTGCCTCCCATGGGAAAGATTCCCAGTTCGATCCTGGGCAGGAACATTATTTTTCCTACACTGTATTCTACATTCTGTTTTCTTTTTATTACCTCAATATACTTATGTATAGTATGACCTGTCTGGATGATGCACAAACAAAAGCTTTTCACTGTATCTCAGTACACGTGACAATAATAATAAACCAATACCAATTTAGCAGCTCAGACACGGACTCACCTGGACTCGCCTATCACCTGCCTGCATGTGCTTCTCCCCCTCCCCCCACCTTCTTATTCTGGCTTCTGCCCTCTTCCTTTCCGGTCCTGATGAAGGGTCTCGGCCCAAAACATCGATTGCTTATTTCCCTCCTCTGATGCTGCCTGACCTGCTGAGTTCCTCCAGCACTTTTTGTGTACAGCTCAGACACTGATTGTCCATGAAATGAAAAGCAAATCTCACCTGTCCTGATCTTCAGCTCCTCATCATCATCATCAGTGAAGATGTACGTCTGGCAGGGAAGGAAAGAGGAACCGTTAGGAGGGAACCAACACTCACTCAGGTGTGCCGGCCAAACATAATCTACTGGAACGGCCGTCCCATCATCACCTCCCCATCTGGCTCCACCTATCACCTACCAGCCCGTCCCACCAAACCCTGAACAACCCTTCTGGAACTGTTGAGCTCCGGTGTGGCCGAGTTGCCAAGGCTGTGTGATTGGGCTGTGACAGGGCGTATGGGCATCCCACTTGTGCCAGACTCTATCCAAGCCTCTCCTTAAAGGGGAGACATCGATAGCAACTACGAACAGAACGCAGGAAGAACTCAGCGGGTCAAGCAGCATCTGCGAAGGCAAAAGGTGTAGGCCGACGTCTTGGGTCGAAACCCTGCATCAGGACTGAGAGGGAAGAGAGAAAAGAATATAGCGGTGTGTGGAGGGGAAGGTGGGATGGAGGTCGGTAGGTGATAGGTCGAGCCAGATGGGGAGGGGATGAGAGGCAGATGGAACCAGGTGGGGGAAGGAGATGGAAGAGGCAGACAAAGGGAGAAGAAAAACTAGGTGGGCGGGTGTGGGAGGGGGGCGTTGGGGGTGTCGGTTACATAGAACATAGAACAGTACAGCACATTACAGGCCCTTCGGCCCACAATGTTGTGCCAACCTTTATAAACAACCATTCCCTGATCAATCTAACCCTTCCCTCCTACACAGCCCATAACCCTCCCTTTTACTTACTTCCATGTGCCTGTCTAAGAGTCTTTTAAATGTCCCTCTTGTATCAGCCTCTACCACCACCCCTGGCAGTGTGTTCCAGGCACCCACCACCTCTGACATCCCCCCTGAACTTTCCTCCTCTGACCTTAAACTGACGTCATCTGGTATTGGGCTTTGCCGCCCTGGGGACATGGTGCTGTCTGTCCACTCTGTCTATGCCCCTCATAATCTTATACACTTCTACCAAATCGCCTCTCATCCTGCATTGCTCTAAAGAGAAAAGCCCCGGCTCGCTCAACATATCCTCATGAGACATGTTCTCTAATCCAGGCAGCATCCTGGCGAATCTCCTCCGCACCTCCTTCCACGTCCTTCCTATAATGAAGTGACCAGAACCGGCTGCCAGGGGTGAAACAAATACGATCGGGCATCTAAGAGGCTGTTAGACAGGCACATGAATATACAGGGAATGGAGGGATGTGGATCATGTGCAGGCAGAAGGGATTTAGTTTAATTTGGCCTCGTGTTTGGCACAGACATCGTGGGCCGAGGGGCCTGTTCCTGTGCTGTACTGTTCTATGTTCTCTGTTCTACCACATCAGTTCTCCATTAAGAGGCTTGGGGGTGGTCGCAGTTGCAATGGAAATGATCAACTATGGACGGTGTTGGGCACAGATCCTGTCCGTCAGCACCAGAAGACCACTTCCAGTGGCTAGGCCGCAGTTCTCTACTTTGCTTTACTAGGCCCTGGCAGTGCAACAGGAGTTTCCCCTTGCTCCGAACCTTTCCCTTTCTTTGGTAGGGGGTCCACACACATGGCTTACAGCCCCAGTTCACCACCTCTGACCCTGACCTCGGAACCTCCGCCTGCTGAGACAGCGACCCAGCGCTGTGGTTGAAGGCAGCCGTCTGCTCGGTTAACACAGCGGCCTACCCTCTGCCCACTTCCCTCACCATTAGCGCACACAGCTGGATTAATGGGACCAGATGTGTGGGCGGACCAGCTGCTCAGCACGTTCCACGGGGAGGCGGTGAGCGGAACAAGCTTTCTGACTCCGGTCACTGACCCACACTCAATCCCTCCACAGATCTCCATAGCAACAGGGTCTAAATCTCAAGAACCGTCCATGGTGAGGCAGACAGTGGGAGGGAGAGAGAGAGAGAGGGAGAGAGGGGGGAGAGAGAGAGAAGGAGAGAGGGAGAGAGAGAGAGGGAGACATACAGAGAGACAATAGAGAGAGGAGAGGGAGAGAGAAAGGGAGAAAGAGGAAAAGAGAGAGAGGGGTGAGAGGTAGAGAGATACAGAGAGACAATAGAGGGAGGAGAGGGAGAGAGATACATAGAGAGAGACTGACAGCTGACAGAGAGAGGGGAGAAAGGGGGAGGGGGAAAGGGGAGAGAGAGAGAGAGATAGAGAGAGAAACAGAGAGACAGAGACAATAGAGAGAGACGGGGAAAGGGTGAACAAGAGAGACAGAAAAGCAGACAGCAAACACAGCAGAGAGAGTGGAAGCAGACAGCGGGGGAAGTGAGAGGAGCAGACAGAGAGGGAGAGAGTGAGAGAAAGAGCAGAGAGGGGAGAGGAAGAGGTAGAGAGAAAAAACAAGAGAAAGGAAGAGAAATCTGCTGAGAGCCAGAATGAACCTGATGGAATGAATGGACTCCTCGTGTTTTACAATAAGTACGACTGCAGGAGCCTTGGGTGTGCTAAACACACCACTGTAGCAAACCACGAGTGTGCTTCAAAGCTCGGCCACCAAACACTCCATGTTTTTTCTGGGAAATGGATTCTGTCAAGTTCCTGAGCTTCAAGTTCCTGGACGTCAACATCTCAGAGGCCCAACACATGAAGAAGGCATGCCAGCAGCTCTACTTCATTAGGAGTTTGAGGAGATTTGGTATGTCACCAAAGACTCTTGAAAATTTCTACAGATGCACGGTGGAGAGCATTCTGACTGGTTACTTCACCACTTGGTATGGAGGCTCCAATGCACAGGATCGAAGGAGGCTGCAGAGGGGTGTAGACTCAGCCAGCTCCATCACAGGCACAAATCTCCCCACCATCAATGACATCTTCAAGATGCAGTGCCTGAAGAAGGTGGCACCCATCACTAAGATCCCTCATCATCCGGGACATGCCCTCGTTACGTATTACCATCAGGGAGGGGGTACAGGAGCCTGAAGACCCACACTCAACATTACAGCAACAGCTTCTTCCCCTCCACAATCAGATTTCTGAACGGTCCATGAACCCATGAACATTACCTCATTATTCCTCTTTTGCACTATTTATTTATTTTTGGTAATTTATCGTAATTTTTATGTCTCGCACTGTACTGCTGCCAAAAACAACAATTTTCACAACATACGTCAGTGATAATAAACCTGATTCTCTGTCGTCACTCTGACAGACAACAAGGTGAATTGAAACCCGAACAGAGGGTGGAAACTTTTGGAGAGGCTTTGTGTTCAGACTGAAGCCCAACTGTCCTGAACTGACAGACCTCCTCTGCGGGCTGGTGCCTCGACTAACAGGACGGGCTCAGCCAGCCGAACCTTCCCTCCGGGAAAGTGGAGAGGGGCCAAGAATAACTCATTGCCCCCTGAGGAAGGTGGAAGTGAAGACGATCGATGATTTCGGAAGGAAACTGGATCAGCACTTGGGAGAGAGCGGGAGAATGGGACTGACTGGGTCGATCTACAGAGTTCTAGCCTAGCCTTGATGGACTGCATGGCCTCCTTTGGTCTGGCAGTGACTGGAAGGTAACTTGAGGGGCCTGTTCAATCACAGAGAGGGTTCAATGGGTTGGAAGGTTTCAGATGCAACGCTCTAGGTTCTCTCTTCCTTTGTTCACCTTTTTCTTTCGTTCCTCAGTCTCAACACCCTCCCCCAGCTGTCCATCCCCCACTCAACAATCCATCTGGCTTTCTCCTCCCTTGGCCCACCTTTCTGATTGCCTACCCCATCTGCCCATCATCCTTCCCTTGCCTGGTTCCACCTATCACCTACCGGCTTCACTCTCTCTACCTGCCCCTCCTCTCCCTCCTCTCCCTCCCCTGGCCCCACCCATCACCTGCCAGCCCCCTTCCCTCTCACTGATTTATACAGGATATCGTCCCTCTGCCCTCTCACTCCTGATGCTCTCGACCCAAAACATCGACCGCCACGTTGCCTCCACAGATGCCGCCTGACCCGCTGAGCTCTTCTAGCAGTTTATTTTTTGCCAAACCACATCAGTCTGCTTCAGGTGGATGTGAATGACCCGACTGTCTCCAGGGAAGGGTAGGGAGGGGTTTCTTTGGTACCTTGGCCAGCACTAATTGCACAACCAACACCTCCTCAACTGATAATCAATCTCCCCACAGCTTCCCCCTTGCTCCAACCCCATTGTTTGTAACTTCTTCCAACGATATCAACCCATCCACCTCTCTCATCCATCTCCACAGTGACGTTTTCAGCCGCTGAGGGAAATTTCAGTCGGCAGTTGGAGGGAGGTGAGAAGAGGAGGGGTGGGGAGGGAGGAGGACGATAAACGAAGAGGAGGTGGGGGACAAGGAGCGAAGTGGAGGGAGGAGGAGGGCAAGAGGGAGGTGAAGGGGTGGAGGGGAGAGAGAAGTGTAGGAGGAAGGTGGAAGGAGGTGGAGGGAGGAGGGGTGGAGGAAGGAAGAGGGAGGAGGAGGGGGAAATGGAGGGGAGGGAGTAGGAGGGCGGGAGGGAGGTGGAAGGAAGTGGAGGGAGGGGAAGGGGGAGGGAGGAGGAAGGGTGGAAAGTGGAGGGAATTGGAGGGAGGAGGGATGGAGGGAAGTGCAGGGAAGTGGAGGGAGGAGGAGGGTGGGAGGAAGAAAGTGGAGGGAGGAGGGGGGGTGGAGGGAGCAATCTGCAAATCCAGCAAGATTTAGGAAGTGTCCTGAACCAACACCTCCCTGAAGTTAAACCCTCCTTGAGTCCATATTTAAAAATTCTTTCCCTGCAAAGTTACAAGAGCCACATTTACATATCGCCCCTTCACCCGTGTTCCAGTCTCACCCCAGAGGCAGGAGAGTGACCGCTTTGACTGACGCCATGTTGGCGAGAGGGGGCTGCGAATGGGACGGTTCAATGGGACACTCGAGGCTGAGCACCTGCTTCCCCACTCAGCAGGGGCTCCCCTGTGGTGGCCCGTACTCGCTCCGCATTGAAGACCATCCACCCGTCGCTTCGCCCGCCTCCTCTCTCACGCCCATTGTTGGACCGTCAGATGGTTTAACTTCACCCCTCTCCACACTTAATGAGCTGAAACCCTCCCCTGATAGAAGCAGCATTCAGCAGCGTGAAATGTCCTTTGTGACTCAGGCTGCCGAGTACAAAGGCGGCTGCCGCCATTGACTGGTTAATACCCAGCCTCAACTAATTGTCCGGCGCGTTTCCCTTCCTTCTGCCTCACTTTGTATTCCCCTCGCTCTCCTTTCAGATCCACACACACCGTCATTTGACAGACAAAATGAAGTCACCATCCAGATGTCCAGGAACCTCCCTGAGCCCTTTGATCAGTGACTGGTAGAACACCCTTGACACAATGCTTGGCTCTGTATGAGCGCTCCGACATCAAGTGACATTAAGTTGGTAAATTGGTTTATTATTGTCACATGTACCGAGGTACAGTGAAAAACTTTATTTTGCATGCCATCCATACAGACATTTCATCACATCAGTGCATTGAGGTAGTACAACAGAAAACAGTGTTACAGTTACAGAGAAAGTACAGTGCAGGTAGACAATAAGGTGCAAGGGCCATGACAAGATAGATTGTGAGGTCAAGAGTCAATCTTATCATACTAGGGAACTGTTCAAAAGTCTTATATCAGAGGGATAGAAGCTGTCCTTGAGCCTGGTGGTATGTACTTTCAGGCTTTTGTACCTTCTGCCGGATGGGAGGGAGAAAAGACAACGTCTGAGGTGGGTGGGGTCTTTGATTCTGTTGGCTGCTTTACAGAGGCAGTGAGAAGTGTAGACAGAGTCCATGGAGGGGAGGCTGGTTTCCGTGATGTGCTGAGCTGTGCCTACAACTCTCTGCAGTTTCTTGCTGTCTCGGGCAGAGCAGTTGCCATACCAAGCCATGATGCATCCAGATAGGATGCTTTCTGCATCGATAAAAGTTGGTGAGTATCAAAGGGGACATGCCAAATTTCCTTAGTAGAGGAAATAGAGTTGCTGGTGAGCTTTCTTGGCCGTGGCATCTACATGGTTGGACCAGGACAGGCTATTGGTGATGTTCACTCCTAGGAACTTGAAGCTCTCAACCCTCTCGACCTCAGCACCATTGATGTAGACAGCTGCACGCACACCGCTCCCTTTCCTGGTCAATGACCAGCTCTTTTGTTTTGCTGACATTGAGAGAAAGGTTGTTGTCATGACACTATGTCACTAGCCTCTCTGCCTCCTTCCTGTACCCCGACTTATTGTTATTTAAGATATGGCCTACTACAGTGGTATCATCTGTAAACTTGTAGATGGAGTTAGAGCAGAATTTGGCCACACAGTCATGACTATATAGGGAATCTCCAGCGCCAGACGCAAACCCTGGCCAGAAATGCACTACGCGACACCCCCAACTAAAGAACAGGTTCCATTTTTACCATGTCGATTTTGTCCATAAGTTAGAAAATACACAAAAATCACTTGATGAAGCAAACATACCTGCACAGTTATTTAATGAACAGCATCAAAAGCACATGACTGATGAGAAATAACACTTACTAAAAGTGGAGAGAGAGAGGAAACTATTCTGCTGTTCGTAGGAACCAACATATGTACATATGTCGGACTTTGGAATTAAATAACATTATGAGAGCTCGTTCATATGTTGAGGTGTCCGAGTTGCAAAGGACCAGAAATCCATTTGTAACCCAGAGATAGCCTGTATAGTTGGACATGTTGCAGGGAGTCCCACCAAGTCACGATCAGAAAGGTGGGTATGGGAGAGGCTATTGAAGACCTGGTGAGGATGTAACATTGAAGATCAGCATGATTAAATCCTCACAGATCGAAAGGTCGAGAGGGTTGAGAGCTTCAAGTTCCTAGGAGTGAACATCACCAATAGACTGTCCTGGTCCAACCACGCAGACGCCATAGCCAAGAAAGCTCACCAGCACCTCTGTTTCCTCAAGAGGCTAAAAAAATTTGGCATGTCCCCTTTGACACTCACCAACTTTTACTGATGCACCACAGAAAGCATCCCATCTGGATGTACCATGGCTTGGTATGGCAACTGCTCTGCCCGGGACTGCAAGAAACTGCAGAGAGTTGTGGACGCAGTCCAGCACAGCACAGAAACTAGCCTCCCCTCCATGGACTCTTGTCTATACCTCTCGCTGCCTTGGAGAAGCAGCCAGCATAATCAAAGACCCCACTCACCCAGGTCATTCTCTCTTCTCCCCTCTCCGATCAGGCAGAAGATACAGGAGCCTGAGGGCACATACCACCAGGCTTAAGGTCAGCTTCTATCCCATGGTGATATGACTATTGAACGGCATCGATCTTATACGATGAGATGGACTCTTGACCTCACAATCTACCTTGTTATGACCTTGCACCTTATTATCTACCTGCAATGCACTTCCCTGTAGCTGTAACACTCTACTCTGTATTCTGTTACTGTTTTTACCATATACTACCTCAATGCACTGTGTAATGAATTGATCTGTACGATCGGTATGCAAGACAAGTTTTTCACTGTACCTCAGCACAAGTGACAATAATAAACCAATACCAATACCAGATCACAAATCAGAGTCTGTGTTCAGCCAAGCCCAGGGTCGCCCTGAGCACAGCCCAGCCTCCCCTCGCAGTGTGAACATGTCCCCCTGTTTGGGGGATCAAGACTTAATCACAGAACATTCATCCAATCATCCCCTGAGTATTCGAAAGTCAATCAAAAGAAGCCCACAATTTATTTTGTGGCTCCATGGGCTGCTCAGAGCAGTAGCTTGGAGAATGTTTGACTTAATTCTGGAAACCCCAGTTGAACTGCAAAAGTCCGACTACCTCGTCACTACACCCAGCTCTCTGCAGAATTAAACTACATCGAGGCTTGGTAGGGAGGGAGGGAGTGATAATATACATGGGGACTTTCCCTTGGGAAGGTGGCTAGTTAATCTTACCGAGCCTTTCTGACTAGTGACTGGATAAATCAATCATCAGCATTTCTAGTTTTGTTTCCAAACTAAACATATTAAAAGAAAAACAATTTAATGAGGAAGAAGTCAAAAGCGTTGATTTTTGAATGTTTTTGGGGGCGTAGGCAGTGACGAAAGAGACGTTCTCCGGATGCCAAAATGACCGCATTGAACAACTTCCCTCTTTTGACTTGAATAAAGTCTGTAGGAAGTGCAGACGTGGGGAACTAACAAGTCCGCTTCCTCTTTTTCTGCACGCCTCATACCGAACCATGGGCGTGGGTCTGGGTGGGGCTTTTAGTGATGTGGTCTCAGACAGAACAGACAGTGAGATGGAACTGAAAGTGGGCCGCAAAAATGGTCCCCAAGATGAGACTCAGGGTAGGGAGGGGATATTTTCAACCACCATCTCACAATCATTCCGGCAGAATAGTCTCCACGTGCCTGGATGAGTGCAACTTCAACACCACTGGTCATTGACCCACTGAGTTCCTCCACTAGTTTGTTTTCGAACATCGAACAGCACAGCGCAGGAACAGGCCCTTCAGCCCACAATGTTGTGCTGAACTAATTAAATTAGTAATCAAATGTCCAACCTAACTAATCCCTTCTGCCTACATTCATGTGCCTATCTAAGAGCCTCTTGAACGCCTATGTCGTATCTGCCACCACCACCACCCCTGGCAGCACATTCCAGGCACTCACCACTCTCTGTGTAAAAAACTTGCCCCGCACATCTCCTTTGAACTTACCCCCTCTCGCCTTAAATGCACGCCCTCTGGTATTAGACATCTCAACGCCGGGGAAAAGATACCAGCTGTCTACTCAACACTCCAGATTCTCCAATGCTCCAGTGTTTTGCTCCCGATTCCGGCATCTGCAATCTCTTATGTCACTCAAGGACTGCGGTGGTTCAGGAAGGCAGCTCACCATCACCTTCTCCAGGCTAATTAGGCTTGGGTAATAAATGCTGGACTTGCCAGCAACACCTGACAAGGAATATTTAAAAAGTCGACACAATCCAGGGACAAAGTGGCCTGATTAACTGGAACACCATCCAACACCCTGAGCACTCCCTCCCTCCCTCCACTACCAGTACACAGTGGCTGTAATGGGTACCGTCTACAAAATGCACTGCAGTTACTCACCCAGGTTACTCTGACAGCACCTCCCAAACTCTCCCACCAAGAAGGTCCATGAAGGAATGCTGCTGACTGGCATGTTCCGGGCTGCAGGAATACGTGCTGCGGGATGCCCTGAAGGTGCAGCCAATGCAAAGGCTCTGTGGAGAAGGACTGCAGTCTCGGCTCCTTCCACCATTGGACATTGAGGGGCCGCAGCTGGTGGAGAAGCCCCTCAAACAACGGAAGGGTGTATCACCCCAGGGGCCACATGAGTGGCAATGGTGCAATGTAAAAAAAGATGTGCTAATGCCATTGAACGTATCGGCCAAATAGAACCATAGAATACTACAACACCGAAAACAGGCCATTTGGCCCTTCTAGTCTGTGCCAAAACTTTATTCCGCTAGTCCCATTGACCTGCACTCGGTCCATAACCCTCCAGACCTCTCCCCTCCATATATCTATCCAATTTATTCTTAAAACTTAAGAGTGAGCCCACATTTACCACGTCAGATAGCAGCTCGTTCCACACTCCCACCACTCTCTGAGTGAAGAAGTTCCCTCTAATGTTCCCCCTAAACCTTTCCCCTTTCACCCTAAAGCCATGTCCTCTCATACTTATCTCTCCTAATCTAGGTGGAAAGAGCCTACTCGCATTTACTCTGTCTATACCCCTCATAATGACACGAAGAATGTAAAGAGTTTTGTACTGTGTTTGTTATGTTATTTATTATAAATAAAGTTTATTTTTGAAATTAAAAAAAGGACAGCAGGTACACAGGAGCCCCACCACCTGCAGGTTCCCCAAGTCACACACCATCCCAAGTTGGAAATATATCCCTGTTCCTTCACTGTCGCTGGGAATAAATCCTGGAACTCCCTCCCCAGTGAACACAGTGGGACCATCTTCACCAGAAGGACTGTCGTGGTTCAAGAAGGTGGCTCATCACCACCTTGTCCACCTGATGGTGCAGGGTGTATGTACCTGAGCTCTAATGAGCACCTTATGGTGAAGAGGGGGAGGTGGAGGGAGGTGTCTTACGGAGGGAATTCCAGAGCCCCAGATCCAGACCTCTGAAGGCAAGGCTCCAGTGGGCAAGGTGCTTGTAGCCCACTGCTTGAGATATATAGGAACTAGCTGGCCAGTTATGCTGAGGAGCTTGGAGGGGGAGGGGGACAGTGGGAGGGTGGGATGTATATGTGCAGCTGGGGGAGGGTTGTTGTTGGGGAACAGTGTGGGGATGGGTGGTGAGAGCTGATGGGAGGGTGGGAGTAGAGGCTGGGGGGGGTGGGCCATAGGGTTGGGTATGTGGAGGGAGTTTGGGGGACGGAGGGGTTGGAATGGGTTGTGGGGTGGGCAGTGGGGTTGGGGTGGTGGAGGAGGTATGGGGAGTGAATGGGTGGGGCTGGTGTGGTGGGGGAACAGTGTGGGAGGTTGGTGGGAGTGTGGGTGGGTTGGGCGATGGGTGTGGGGGGGTGGGTACTGGGAGAGTGTGGGCGATGGGTGTGGGAGTGTGGGGGTGGGTACTGGGAGAGTGTGGGCGATGGGTGCTGGGAGAGTGTGAGGGATGGGTGCTGGGGAGTGTGGGGGTGGGTGATGGGGAGTGTGGGGGATGGGAGTGTGGGGGTGGGGGTATGGCTGTGGGGGTGGGGTAGGGTAGGGTAAGGGCGCCGGGTATGTTGGGGGATGAGAGTGTGGCTGCGTTGGGAAATGGACAGTTAGCGTGGAAACCAAATGCAGGAACTGAAAATGCCCGAACAGTTTTCTGATTCTCGATGGCTGAGCAATGGTTTGAGGTAGCTACACAGCAGCTGCCATCCTCTGCAACAGGATATCGCAAGCACTCGCTGACACGAGGCCTATCAGCGACGAGCTCATGTCTGAGATACCGATCAGTTTGCAAGAAACCCCAGTGATAAGAGAAACTGAACATTTTCCATCCTGTGATCTGGTGTGTGTCTCTCCTCCATTACTCATACACAGCTCACAGGACTTCCCCTCCACACACGCAGAAAATAAACACACATAATTGTCACGCAGTTGGGGCTCAAGTCATTCACAACCCCACTGTAACTGAGCTTATTATTTAGAGCAATCTTTACAGCACAAAACAGGCTCTTCAGCCCTTCCAGTATGTACCTGTCTCTGGAAACACAGGAAAATAGAAGCAGGAGTAGGCCACTTGGCTGCTTGATCCTGTTCCACACAATCATGACATACTCTGTTTCCTCAGAGAGGCAAGCACATCGTGGCAACATCCACTGTCCAAAAATTGGCACCCATTCTTTTATCCCATTGACTGAAATCAGCAAAGATGTCCACAACACCTGTGTCATGGCAGGCACGGATGACTGTTGGACTGCCCACTGCCAAAAGCATTCCATCATCTCTGTCAACCCTAGCCCCAACACCACTGACAGGAGCATTTCAGGGAGATCGATGTCAGTGCTCTCGAGGTCCCCACAAAGGCAGATCTTCTCAGGCAGCCGGTAAACTCCCAGCTGACAGGAGCCGCAAAGCATCCATAATTCGTGTCTTGTTCTGTGGTCGTCCGTATTTGGCGCCTGTGGAGAGGCTCTTGGCCAAGAAGGAGCAGGACTGGTTTGATGAAAATGACCAGGAGATCACAAACTTCAGACATTCCTGGATTGGAACTCTCCACCTTTCCTCATGGATTAAAGAAGCAGCTCTATAAGGCTCCTGAAGACAAGAAGTCCAACAGAAAACCAGGGACCGAAGGACAGATGGTGGATGGCGAGTGTGCACGAGGCTCAGCAACTCACTGACGTTCTTGGGTTCTTCAGCACTGTTCAACCCACCTACGGCCCTAACACCCAAGGCCCCACTTCACTGAGAGCCAAGAACGGAGGTGAACTCATCAGGCAGTAAAGGCCCACTGGAAGGAACACCACAACTACCTTCTCAACCACCACCCTGTCCTTGATGTGAGTGTGCTTGACCCAATCTCACAACAACCTGTTCAGTCCAAACTTACTTCCACTGCTGACTGACAAGGTCACATCCCAACTCAAAAATAACAAGGCCTCGGAAGGAGACGGTATCCCCAATGAAATCCTAAAACTCAGCAGTGTAGTGCTTTGGTCATAAATCCACAATCTCATCGTCCAAATCGGAGAAGAGGAGGATATCACTGGGAATCAGAGTTGCCATAATCATCAAGAAAGAAGACGAGTCCAGCTCTGGTCATGGCAGGGGAGTCTTCCTGCTCTGCTATAGGGAAAGTCATCCTGGCCACGGACCTGCTCCCTGAATCACAGTGTGGGTTCCGTCCATCCCGAGGTACAATGGACGTGATCTTCACCACACAACAACTCCAAGAGAAATGCAGGGAGCATCATACAGGGAAGTCTTCAACCCAGCTAAAGCCTTTGACCGTCACTCTGGTGGAATTGTGCAACACCTCCCTCAAATTCAGCTGCCCAAAAAATTCACGCTCCACAAGCCATGATACAGCAGGCACGGTAGTGTAGCGGTTAGTGTAACGCTATAACAGCACCAGTGACCCGGGTTCAATTCCGGCCACTGTCTGTAAGTAGTTTGTACGTTCTCCCCTTGTGTCTGCATGGGTTTCCTCCTGGTGCTCCGGTTTCCTCCCACATTCCAAAGAGGGACGGGTTGGGAGGTTGTGGACATGTTATGTTGGTGCCGGAAGCGTGGCGACACTTGTGGGCTGCCCCCAGAACACTCTACGCAAAAGATGCATTTCACTGTGTGTTTCGATGTACACGTGACTAATAAAGATATCTTATCTACTAGCTAATCTCAGTGAAAAATCATGTTAAATAAGACCGTCCCAACATGTTTCTTAATCTTTCTTGTTGCAATATTTCACCTCCAATCTAACAAACACTCCAAGCAATTGAGGTTAATCTTCAGAACCAATAGAATCTGACCAATCAGTGGCAACTACACCCCAGGACCCAGGTCACCCAAACCTCAGTCACTGAGCTGCCAATTGTGTTCATGCATTCTCGGAAGCTGAGCTCCTAGATATCGTCGACTCGTTCGCCGAAGCATATGAGAGGATGTGCCTTGTGCTCAACAACCACAAGACCAAGGTCCTCTGCCAATGTGTCTTCACTGTTTCATGCCGAGATATGGAAAACCATGGACCACTTCCCGTATCTCGGGAAGCACCCCTCATGCATCGCTGACAAAACTCTATGCATCATTGGACTGAGGAGACACCTTTTGGAAGACCATGACCTGACACAAAACCATGGTCTATGAGACAGCAGTGTCCTCATATATGTGCTCCTGAACCCTGGACTAACTACAGCAGTCACCTCAGGGCACCAAAATACCACGCCGATGTCACTGCAAAATCCGCCAAATTCACTGGAAGCTTGAGTGAATCAATGTCATTGTTCTCTCCCAGGTTAACATCCCCAGTACTGAGGTCCTGGTTACACACAGTCATAGAACGTAGAACACTACAGCACAGGAACAGGCCCTTCGGCCCACGATGCTGTGCCAAGCTAATTAATTTAGCATCATGGTCAGCACAGACATCATGGGCCGAAGGGCCTGTTCCTGTACTGTTCTATGTTACAGGGAAGACAAGGGCAGTCTCTGAATTCCTGCACACTGGTGAGTCTGTAGTGCAGGGAAATGTCCAAGCCCACTCTGCCTGCTCCTGTGGGCTGGAGAGAGAGTAGATGAAGTCTCCTCTGCTTCAGTCTGTGGATCCTCCCTAATGCAGCAAACCATGCGATGTGGCAGACAGCAGCCAAGAATGGTCCTTGGGCTGGCAAGCTGAGAGTAACCCTGACCTCTGACCTCCACAGGCAATGCACATGTATGTCAGTGGAGTTTGCATGTTCTCCCTGTGACTGTGTGGGATTCCCCTGTGCTCCGGTTTCCTCCCACATCCCAAAGATGTGCAGGTCGGTAGGTTGAACGGCTACTGTAAGTTGCACCTAGTGGGTAGGTGAGTGGTGGACTCTGGAGGGGGTAGTTGATGGGAAACAGGGGGGGGGAAGAATGAAAATGTGATTAGTGTAGGGTTAGTGTGAATAGTGGTTGATAGTCGGTGCGGACTCACTGGGAAGGAGGGACAGTTTTCCTTGCTGCTTCTCCCTATGACTCTATGACAGGTCAGTAAGGGCAAAGAATGTAGTTTGTGTGTTGACCCTTTGTACAGCACAGTTTCTGAGGAAACAGGTTTAGTAAAGCAATGAAGCATCATCAACCCAAAATGTTAACCCCGTCTCTCTCTCTTTCCCTCTCTCCCTCCCCACAGGTGCTGCCTGACCTGCTGAGTATTTCAGGCATTCATTACAACATTAATAAAACTTGGCATTCTGTGAGTAAATAATCTGACCACTGAGATCAAAAATTTCTCAGCTGATGATTTTTGCGTGCTTCGCCACAGCAGACATCACCTGGGGGTGTTTCATACCTGCGGAGCAGTGCTAGGGGAAGAAAAGCCCTGTCGCAAGATGAGGAGGTGAATTTCCTAGCGGCAAACAATCTGCTGGAGGAACTCTGCGGTTCGAGCAGCAGCTGTGGGAGGAAAGGAACTGAGGACATTTGGGGTCAAGACCCTGCATCAGGACTGAGACAACCCTCCCCAGTCCTGACGCAGGGTTTCAACCCAAAACAGCAACAGTTCCTTTCCACCCCACAGGTGCTGCCTGACCCATTGAGTTCCTCCAGCAGATAGTTTGTTGCTCCAGATTCTAGCATCTGCAGTCTCTTGTGCCTCCAAGGTGAATTTCCCAACCTGCACTCAGATAGGCACAGGAATTGTTCCAATGCTGGTTTATCTGGTTTTCAAAAGCACAATATTGTATTTTTTGGAGTTGTGAAAATTAATTTATAACCCGTATGCTTTTTACCCGCCCTCTGCAACATTAAGGTTTGCAAGTCATCGAGTCACAGAAATGTACAGCACAGAAATAGGCCCTTCAGCCCAACTCATCAATGCTAACCGCAATGTGGGTAAATCCATCCATTTCACTTCTCCGATCACCAGCTTCCAGTTAACTGAAGCATCGGAAACAAACATCACACCTCCCACTCCACTGCCCAACTTCAGTGCAGAGAAGACGGACTAACCTAACCTTTCTCCTCCAACGCCTCCACTTCCAAGCCCCGTCATAACGATCCTGTCTCCCTTATCCAATCAGTGAGTTGCTGCTGAGGTGGGGTGCAAGTTATCCGCCAACAACAGGACTGGTACTGTCCAAACATCCACCTCACTGCAAAATCTCAAGCCAGAACATCTTGCCATTGTTTGACGAGGAGTTACAACATCAAGCAGCTTCAAACTGCTTTCATTGATATCTGTGCTTCTTCAAATGGAATGTGACACAATGCCTTTTTGTTTCGGAAAACAGTTGAATTCTCCAATAATTTAATTCAACAATGTAGACTGCAATGTGTATAAGTGCAATGCCTTTAATGAACAAAACATCCCAAGGCACTTCATAGGAGACAGAATTTGACTTCAAGCTGCGGGGAATACTAGCTGGTAAATCTCAGCTGTGGCTTGGTGGCCAGCCCTCTCTCTTCTGAACCAAGCATTGGGTGAAAGACCCCTGGACAAGCTTGACCACAAAATTCGAACCAGACATTGTAGTGTCAGGGATGCTGTGTTTCAGGTTACATTGAAGCTCTATCTGCATTCTCAGTGGAATGTGGAAGATCAGCTGGCAATACCTGCAGGTAGCGACCCTCTGAGAAGATACGTCTGGTGACCTGTTCAATCAATAACTATGGATTATCATGTTGTTGCCACTTTGCTATTGTGGGAGCTTGCTGTGAACTCATTTAGGCTACTAATAACACACATGGTGGGTCAGGCTGGAGAAACTGAGCAACCCCTTGTCCTGTCACTACAGACTCAGGGCCCTGAGGACATGTCTACATGTTAAATTGGCAAATTGGTTAATTGGGTTATTAATGTCACATGTGCCAGGGTACAGTGAAAAACTTTGTTTTCCATGCCATCCATACAGATCATTCCATTACAACAGTGCAGTGAGGTAGTACAAGGGAAAACAATAACAGAATGCAGAATAAAGTGTTACAGTTACAGAGAAAATGCAGCGCAGGTAGACAATAAGGCGCAAGGGGCATAACACGGTAGATTGTGAGGTCAAGAGTCCACCTTATGGTACAAGGGGACTGTTCAATAGTCTTATTACAGTGGAATAGAAGCTGCCCTTGAGCCTGGTGGTACGGGCTTTCAGGCTTTTGTATCTTCTGCCCAATGGGAGGGGGGAGAAGAGAGAACATCCAGGGTGAGAGGAGTCTTTGATTACATTGGCTGATTTACCGAGGCAGTGAGAGGTATAGACAAGAGTCCATGGAGGGGAGGCTGGTTTCCGTGATGTGCTGAGCTGTGTCCACAACTCTCTGCAGTCTCTTGCGGTCCTGGGCAGAGCAGTTGCCACACCAAGCTGTGATACATCCAGATAAGATGCTTTCTGTGGTGCATTGATAAAAATTGGTAAGGGTTAAAGGGGACATGCCAAATTTCTTTAGCCTCCTGAGGAAGTAGAGGCGCTGCTGTGGGAGGTAAAATGTATTCAGCATTTCAAGAAAGCCTGCGTGATACAGCAAACTCTCATCACACCCACTCCTGGTTCCCTAGAACAGTAAATGGAAGTCCAATAAAAATAAACCTGCAGATGCTAGAAATCCAAAATAAAAACAATCTCTGCAGCTGTATAAAACGCTGGTTAGGCCACACCGAGTATTGCACGCAGTCCTGGTCGCCCCATTACAGGAAGGATGTTGAGGCTTTGGAAAGGGTGCAGAAGAAGTTTACCAGGATGCTGCCTGGATTAGAGGGTTTTACCTATAAAGACAAACTTTCTCTGGAGTGTTAGAGGCTGCGGGGAGACTTGACCATTTATAAAATTGTGAGAGGCATAGGGAGAGTAGACAATTGGTATCTTTTTCCCCAGGGTTGAAATGTCTAATACTAGAGGGCATAGCTTTAAGGTGAGAGGGGGAAAGTTCAAAGGAAATGTGCAGGGCAAGTTTTTTTTACACGGCAAGTGGTGGGTGCCTGGAGTGGGCTGCCAGGTGTGGAGGTGGAGACAGATATGACAGAGGAGGCATTTAGACAGCCTTGTGAATAAACAAGGATGATGGATATGGATCACGCGCATGCAGAAGGGATTTGTTTAATTTGGCATTGTGTTCAGCACAGGCCACATAGAACACTACAGCACAGTACAGGCCCTTCGGCCCACAATGTTGTGCCAACATTTTATCCTGCTCTAAGATCTATCTAACCCTTCCCTCCCATATAGCCCCCTACTTTTCTATCATTCATGTGTCTATCTAACAGTCTCTTGAATGTCCCTTATGTATCTGCCCCCACAACCTCTGCCGGCAGTGCGTTCCACGCACCCACCACTCTCTGTGTAAGAAACTTACCCCTGACATCCCCCTTATACCTTCCTCCAATCACCTTAAAATTATGTCCCCTCGTGTTAGCCATTGTTGCCCTGGGAAAAAGTCTCTGACTGTCCACTCGATCTATGCCTCTTATCATCTTGTACACCTCTGTCAAGTTACCTCTCATCCTTCTTCTCTCCAAAGAGAGCCGAAGGGCCTGTTTATGGGCCGAAGGACCTGCTCCTGCGCTGTCCCCACAGATGCTGCCTGACCCGCTGTTTGTACCCAGGCTTCAGACACAGATACGTAAATAAAATACACACACCTGCTTCCAAGCTCTTGAGATCCAAGTCTGCAGAAGCAGTTCCAGTCTGGATTTGTGGAATTTGTGGGTGGTCTTGATGGCGATGAAAATATCCTTCAGTTCCACCTTCCACTGCCAAGGTACTCGCTCCGAGAGGTTGGTACCTCGAGCCGTCAGCCCGGGCTTGACCGCCGCAGGCGGCGAGTCCCCTCCCACGCCCTGGCCGCTCGGAGCGGCCGAGAGCCGGCTAGCTTTCACCTTGACCCCGCCGCTGCCTTCTCGCCTCTGGTAATCCACCAACGCCAGCAGGAGGAAACTGACGGTGGCCCCAGATATTGTCAGAAAAACCTTCTTGAAGCAAAGGCGCATTTTGCTTCCAGTTCTAAAATGATGCGAGTGGACTACCCATCGCTGGGTGCAATCCCATTAAAATTGTTTGGAGATTTTTTTGCAGAAATAGATTTAAAACGAAATGCCATTGACAAGCTTCGTTTTGCATTGTAATCTTCACAGATTTCCACTTCTTGGTAAATATATTTTTACCAGTAATTCAGGATCAGAATAACTTTACATATTTAATAAAATCATAAAGGTCACTCAATATTTTATTTTTTTTTAGTTTTAAGGTAATAATTTCATGCAACGGGAACTAAATAGCTCCCAACCACCCGGCTGTTCTGGCCCGAACTCACAGTAACCACCTGCCGTCTGCCCGACTCTCAATTTGTCACAACTTTGGAGCAGTTTTGTTCTGTGTCAATTTCGGGGAACCAGGGAGGGGGCGCGGCTAAACCAATGACTGGCACCTGAGATTCGCCAATCGCATTGGAGGTCAGGAAGGAAAGGGGTGGGCTATAGCCTATGTTACTGAGCGGGACACTGTCGTTAACCCTTTAGGGGCTGCAGGTACTAAGATACCTTTATTAGTCACATGTACATCGACACACATAGTGAAATACATCTTTTGCGTAGAGTGTTCTGGGGGCAGCCCGCAAGTGTTGCCGTGCTTCCAGTGCCAACATAGCGTGCCCACAACTTCATAACCTGTACGTTTTTTTGGAATGTGGGAGGAAACCGGAGCACCCGGAGGAAACCCGCGCAGACATGGGGAGAACGTACTAATTCCTTACAGAGAGCAGCCGGAATTGAACCCGGGTCGCTGGCGCTGTAAAGCGTTACGCTAACCGCTACACTAGACTGTCCCGCTTTGCACTCCAATGGACTTTCTTTTGTTCCAGTTGTGTTCTTTCTTGTATAATTTTGTATAATGTATGTTTAATTTATTTTATTTGTGAATGTTGTGTCTCTGATGCCATGCACCTGTGATGTTACTGCAAGTTTTTCATTGCACCTGTGCATACATGTACTTGTGCAGATGACAATAAACTCGACTTTGACTTTGACATAGTGGACAGGATTGGCAGTGGTACTCTCTGAATTAGGATCTGAGAAAGTATTAATTCATTATCTGTCGACTGTCTATTTCCCTCCACAGATGCTGCCTGTTCCGCTGTTCCTCCAGCATCTTGTGTGTTGCTCCAGATTCCAGCATTAGCTGTCTCTTGTGTCTCCTCCATCTTAGTTCATCGTCTCAGATTGAAGGATCCTCAGGGAAAGAGTGACCATGGAATACAGAGGATGCAGAGGAGACCCACTGGGATGTTGCCTGGAATGGAACATTCCAGTAATGAGGAGAAACTGGAGAGGCTGGATATGTTTTCCTTGGAGCGGAGGAGGCTGAGGTGGGAACAACAGAGGTACACAAAATTATGAGGGAGATAGATAGATAGAACAGGTGGTAAGAATCATTTGCCTATAACAGAGGTGTCTAAAACAAGAAGTATTTAAAACCAGTGGGCATAGGTTTAACTCCCACAATAGACTTTGCCCCACCTCATCAGTGATATGTTGCAGGGATCTTCCTTTGTCCTATCTGTCCCTCCCCTACCTCCTCTTCTACTTCAAACCAACTTGATTTTTTCCTCTTTCCAAAAGAGAGGCATAGGTAGAGTGGACTGCCAGCATCTTTTCCCCAGGGCGGTAATGGCCAGTACTAGAGGTCACCCGTTTAAGGTGAGTGGAGGAAAGTTCAGGGGAGATGTCAGAGGTAGGTTTTTTACACAGAGAGTGGTGGGTGTCTGGAATGCACTGTTGGGGGGGGAGGGTGGTAGGGGCCAATACAACAGGGTAATTTAAGAGACTCTTAGATAGGCATTTGGATGAAAGAAAAATAGAGGGTTGTGGGAGGTGGAGAGGGGAATAGATTGAATGTGGATAAGATTTATATAGGTTGGCACAACATCGTGGGCCAAAGGGCCCATACTGTGCTGTACTGTTCTGTGTTCTGTGTTCTACGTTCAAGGGGCCTTTGAGCTGAAATGTTGACTGTTTCTCTCTCCACAGATGCTGACTGACCTGCTGAGTGATTCCAGCATTCTCAGATATTTTTTCCCCAAATGGACCATGAATCCTGTTTGCAATTCCACTTATCCAAGTAACGTAATATGAACATTTTGACTCACATTCAGGATATTGTACTCCTAAAGCAGATATCTCAGACACATTTAAGAGGGCATAGTTTTAGGATAAGGGGTCAGAGATTTCAAGAAGATCTGTATAAGAATCATCCAGGGGTTGCTGGAGTTTGGAACACTTGGGTGATGGAGGCAGAGGTTCTCACAACATTTAAGAAACTCGAATCACCAAGGCATATGGTAATGGACCAACTGCTGGTGTGGGACTAGTATAGACAGATACGTGATGGTTAGCATGACATGGTGAGCTGAAGGTCCTGCTTCTATGCAGTATGATTTCACCACTCCATCTTCACATTTAGTTTAAGTGTGAGAAACCTGGGTCTGAAGCTAGCTTCACAAATTTAAATCAGGGCAACTACAATGGTGTAAGGAGAGAGACGAGGAGTAAAGCAGCTGCCATTGAAGAAGATACTTCATAAATCTTAGCTGGTGAGGAAGGCACCTCAGGAAGGATACGATGTCTGTGGCTAACCAAGGAGGTTAAGGATGGCACCAAGTAGAAAGGAAAGGCATCCAGTGTTGTGAAAATTGGCCGTAGGCCAGAAGATTGGGGAATTTTTAGAAATCAGCAGGAGAAGGTCGAGATTAAACTAACAAATAATGTAGGAATAGACAGTGAGAGCTTCTGCAGGTCTATAGAGAAGAGAGTAGCTTAAGTCTCTTGGAGAGACTGGGAATTAATAATGGGATATTCTACATAATTATTTTGGATCAACCTTCACAGTAGAAGACGCTAAAAGCATCTCAATAATTATAGATAATCAAGAAGCTATAGAGCAGGATGTATTTAAAACAATCACTTTGGGGTATATATATTGATCTGGACACTGGAGAGAACAGCCTGATCTTTACATACAATTTATACCACAGGTAAGGCCATTCAACCTCTCTGCTCTTTGCTAGAATTTCAGCTCCACATGAACCTCCTGTCAGCCACCTTCACCTAACTGTGTCAGTCTTGTGTGATAATCCAGCTTCCCCCGTAAATGCATCACTGCTGTTCGGCACAACCGCTCCCCGTGGGAGTGAGCCCATCTCTCCCTCTGAGGAAGGAAGTTTCTCCTGAATTCCTGACTAGCTTTATCAGTGGTTCATTTTTATGACCTGTGGTGTTAGTCTCTTCTACAAGGGAAAGTATCCTCTCATGACTTACCATGTCAAACACCATTTACCAAACACAATTAACTTACTTCTCAGGGAACTCCTGCTTTTCCCATTTTTCCCTGTAATTTAAACCCCTCAGCAACTTCTCGACTTGCGGTAAGATGGCTTCACTTCTTCACGCAGAGGGTGGTGGTTGTATGGAACGAGCTGCCAGTGGAAGTGGTTGAGGCAGGTACAATAACAACATTTAAAAGACATTTGGGCAGGTACATCAACAGAGGGATATGGGCCAAATGCGGGCAAGTGGGACTAGCTTAGATGGGCATCTTGGTTGGCATGAATGAGTTGGGCCGAAGGGCCTGTTTCTGTGCTGTAAGACTCTATGTACAATGCACCGTGGTGCAGTTAGTAGAGCTGCTTCTGTCCAGCTGCAGCGACTCGGGGTTTGATCCTGACCTTGAAAGCTACCTGTGTGGAGTTTGCAGGTTCTCCCTGTGACTGCGTGGGTTTCCTCCAGGTGCTCCCACATCCCAAAGGTTAGTTAATTGCCACTGTAAATTACTCCTCGTGCTGGTATGTGGCAGGACAACAGGGGCGTTGATGGGCTTCTGAGAGAGGTTGCGGGTTACGGGTAATGTGGGGCGATGGGATTGCTCTGATAACTGGCATAGGCACGATGGGCCGAATGGCCTCCTTCTGTGTCATACCATCAGCTGCGTGCAAATGGAGCCTTGGCGAGAAGGCATTGCCTTCGGAAGTGCAATGCTGCCTCTGCAGTGTCAGGCTAGGCACCAGCTGAGCTGCAGATGATTGTTGAGCTACCTCAACATCCTGCGCACGTCTGTAAGCACCAAAACCCAAGGCTGAAGTTTGTCAGCGGAAGAACGTAAGGATTTATGTTTAAAACAGGAAAACAACTTGACCGAGCTGATCCCATTTTGAAAGATCACTGCGCAGACCTGACCACCATCTCTCTCTGATTGTGAGTCTGTCAACAGCAAAGGCCACACCTTGTAACTCAGGAGTCAGAGACTTCTAACTACATTACATTCCTTATTTGGAACTTTCAAAATTCAGTCCCCAGGCATTTGACGCTTGTCGGGTCATTGGAACAATTCTCTGTCGAGCACCGAAACTTTCAGCTGAATCTCCCTGACTACTTCCTCTTATATAAAGATTGCAAATGCAACTTCCCCAATCCTTCCTCAGAACTTTAACCACACAGAGCCTAAAAGCTGCTTCTCTCTCTCTCTCCCTCTCCAACTCCCACCTTTTCCCTCTCACCCTCTATCTCTCCCTCTTTCTCTGTCTCTTTCTATCTTTCCCTCCCATTTCATCCTCTGTTTATCTTCCTCTCTCTCCCTCTACCTCCCTCTCTCTTTCTCTCCTTCTCTTCCTCTCCCACTCATTCTATTCCCCCTTGTTCTATCCCTCTCCCTCTCTTCCTATCACCTCCCTCCCTCTCTCTCTCTCTCTCTCTCTCTCTCTACCCCCCACCCCACTTTCTCTCCCTCTATTTGATGGATCGATGACAATTGTAGAACAGAAAATAAATTACAAAAAGCAGGCCAAATGAGGAATTGCCTTTCACCGCTGTGATTACAGCCCTGCTGGGGGATAATGTACTCAACGGCAGAGCATTGTGACAACAGGAACAGATGTCCTAAACTAATTACACTCACTAGAGTCAGTGGAAACGTCCACATACTCCCCTACACCACAACTCATGGAATACCCCTCACCTCTGTGACATTAATACCTTTCCTCAAGCATCCTCATTAATGGACATGCTCAGCCATGTGCACCTGAGAGCTCAGCTGATGGGCTGTACAGATCCAGAGCCTAAACAATGCAGGACCCTGGCAATGTGGGACTCGGGCAACGTGGGACTTGGGCAACGCGGGACCAGGGCAACACGGGACCTGGGTAACAAGGGATTTGGGCAACGCAGGACTTAGACAACACGGGACCTGGGCAACGCAGGACCCTAAGGCAACACAAAACCTGGGTAACATGGGACCTGGGCAATGCAGGATCCAGGAAATGCAGGACCTGGGCTACGCAGGACCTGGGCAACGTAGGACCTGGGCAATGCAGGACACAGCTAATGCAGGAAGCCAGAGCCCGGGTAATTCAGAGGCCAAGTAACCTAAAACCCAGTTAAACCAGAGCCTGGGAAAGCCAAAGACATTTGAATCCACACAACCTAGTCTCCAGGCCCCCTGAGTGGGTTGCCCAAAATGGGAGCTCATCTCTTTTGCCAAAACACCCGACTGCTCCAACTGAGATTCTCCCAGCACCTCCCCAGTATTGCTGTACTTACCCCAACAGTGCAAGGGACAACTTCAAGGGCAGCTAACCATGAACCCATCACTAGAGCATCAACATCCATGAAACTTATGTCCAGATTACCAACATCCATGAACTCATGACCAGAACACTAACATCCATGAGCCCATCACCAGAGCACCATCCATAAACCCATCACCAGGGCATCAACATCCATGAACCCATGACCAGAGTACCAATATCCATGAGCCCATCGCTAGCATACCAACATCCATGGACCCCATGACCAGATCAGAAGCTGATATTTCTACTGCTTCCCTCACCATTGACAACTTTTCACATGTTTGCAAGTTTGACCTCAGAGTTTCCATGTTAGTTGACCAGACAACACTCACTGTCATGTATCAAAAACCTCTCAGCGGATACTTCATTGACTCTGGTACAATGGTCCTCTTCTCAAAAGCATAGGTCAGCAACTTCCCGGGTGACTCAGAGTTAACCAAAGTAGGGTGACTGCTGGTTCAATCCTTGGTGTCACCACAACTGGCTGCTCTATTCTGAGGCACCAGTGTAGTTAAGTTCATATCAAGAAAGAAACAGGAACAACATTCTTCAGTATTAGTCATGGAGTCATAGTATCAGACAGCAGGGAAACAGGCCCTTCGGCCTATCGAGTCCATGCTGACAGTTTACACTAATCCTACACTAATCACATTTTTTATTCTTCCCACATTTTCATCAAATCCCCCCAGGTTCTACCACTCGTCTACACACAGAATCATAGGATCGTTCAGCACAGAAACAGGCCCTTTCGACCCTCCTCATCCATGCCGACCGTGATGCTGATCTACGCTAATCCCATTTGCCCACAGAGGACCTCTTTCTCTGAATAGAGATGTCAATGGAGGCATGAATTGCAGACCCAAAAGGAGTCGGGATCTGGAACTCATTGTCTGAAAGGGCGTGAGAGAGCCTGAAACACTTCCTTTATAAAGTACTTAGACAAACATTAAATGTGCTATAACACATCGGGGTACTAACCAAAAACTCTTTGTCAGCTAGAGTGGACACGATGTTCCCTGCTAAACCTCTTACCACGTAGCATAAACCTGAAGTCCCACGCCACCAAGTTCAAGAACAGCTACTTCCCTTCAACCATTCAACCTGCACAACCTTAATCACTACCTCAGGATAACACTATGGCCACTTTGTACTACAACAAACTTTGCTTTTTTGTGTTCTAATTGTGTTCTTCCTTGTATAATTTTGTATAATTTACATTTAATTAATGTTTCTCTTGTGAATGTTGTGTCTCTAATGCTATGTGCCTGTGATGTTGCTGCAAGTGAGTTTTTCATTGCAACCTGTGTAACATGTATTTACATGACAATAAATCGGCTCAACTTGATTTGTCCTCTAAATGCATCTAGAATATCAGTTTTAGGAATATAATATCCTGATTGCGAGTCACAATGCTTGTGTTACATTGCTTGGGGAATTGCAAACAGGGCTAATGATCCATTTGGAATAACAACATAATACTGGAAACACTCAGCAGGTCAGCCAGCATCTGTGGAGAGAGAGAAACAGAGTTAACATTTCAAGTCAAAGACTCTTCTGTCAGATCTCGCGAAAGAGAGAAAACAAGTTGGTTTGAGGTTGCGGAAGGAGTGGGGGAGGGATAGGCGGGACAAAGGAAAGATCCCTGCACCTCTGATAAAGTGGGGCAAAGTCTGTCATGAGGATAAGGCTGCAAGCAAGTATCAAATGGGCTGAATGGCCTCCTTCTGTATCCCGGTACATTCCAGAGAGCTACATGTCTCAGTACTTTACCCTGGTAACACTGAAACAGGATATTATTGGCCAAACATTCAGCTACAAGGTCCTGCCTCTGGAACTCATTCCACAAACCAGTTTGCCTCTCTATTTCTCTAACCCCAATCACCCTCACCTCCTCTCTTTCAGGTATTCCTTCACCCCGAACATCTGGCCAAGTTTTGGAACCTCTGATAGCTACCGTTTCTTGGCACCAGAGTATTCGCATAGCGGTTAGCGTAATGTTATTACAGCGCCAGCGACCCGGGTTCAATTCTGGTCACTGTCTGTAAGGAGTTTGTACGTTCTCACTGTGTCTGCATGGCTTTCCTCCGGGTGCTCCAGTTTCCTCCCACATTCCAATGACATGCGAATTAGGAAGTTGTGGGCATGTTATGTTGGTGCCAGAAGCATGGTGACATTTGCAGGCTGGCCCCCAGAACACTCTACACAAAAGGTGCATTTCACTGCGTGTTTCAATGTACCTGTGACTAATAAAGATATCTTCTCTTACCTTGTCTTATCTCATCTTAACATCTTAACACACAGAGTAAGAGGGGATTGAGATCCAGAATGGGGTCATCTAACTTTTCCCAAGATATACACCTGTCCCACTCAGCAGATATTGTAAAAGAATAGGTGTATCCATTAAACTCCTTTCACAACCTTGAGTTGACAAACTTCTACAGCCACCTGGTGAAATTAAGAAATGCAACAGTTAATTAGTGTTTGTTTCTTTTCAATACTTCTTCCACTTCAGTTTAGTTGGTGGGTAACCTCCACTGATACAAGTTTATCACACCTTTCTCCAGATGCGAGACACCATTCATTTCCAGGGTGTAAGAGGTGGCACAGGAAAAGGACAAGGGCAACAAGGGTACATTTGCCAGAGGGAGAGAAATGGCTCACAAGGAGACAGTTAGTGCGCTCACTTGTCGATGGGAGGTTCCAGTGGTCAATGAGAAGCTCCAATGGTCAGTGAGAGGTTCCAGTGGTTGGCAATGGGTTCCAACAGTCACTCAAATGTTGAAATGGTCAGTGAGAGGTTTAATGGTCGCTGAGAGGTTCCAAAAGGCAGCGGGAGGTTCCAATGATCAGTGAGAGGTTTCAATAGTCAGCGAGAAGTTCGAATGATGAGCGCAAAGCTTCAATGGCCAGTGAGAAGTTCCAGTGGTCAGCGAGAGGTTTCAATTCTCAGTGAGAAGTTCCAGTGGTCAGTGAGAAGTTCCAATGGTCAGTGAGAGGTTCCAGTGATCAGTGAGAGGTTGCAATGGTCAGTGAGAGGTCCCAGGGGTCAGTGAGAAGTCCCAGTGGTCAGTGAGAGGTTCCAGTCGTCAGTGAGAGGTTGCAATTCTCAGTGAGAGGTTCCAGTGGTCAGTGAGAGGTCCCAGTGGTCAGTGGGAGGCTCCAGTGGTGTGAGAGGCTCCAGTGATCTGCAGGAAGTCCCAGTGGTCAGTGAGAGGTCCCAGTGGTCAGTGGGAGGCTCCAGTGGTGTGAGAGGCTCCAGTGATCTGCAGGAAGTCCCAGTGGTCAGTGAGGGGTCCCAGTGGTCAGTGGGAGGCTCCAGTGGTGTGAGAGGCTCCAGTGATCTGCAGGAAGTCCCAGTGGTCAGTGAGAGGTTCCAGTGGTCAGTGACAGACTCCAGTGTTAACCGAGGGATTCCAATAGTCAGCGTGGCTCCAGGGCCTCTGGAATATTATAACTCCTCATGTATTGCTGCTGCTATTGGTGAACTGCCCTACTCTGTCTAGCCTGGCTTACTTGGATTTCAGTGGGCCAGGGGTGATGGTGGGGAACTAGTTATCCCGTTCCCACTGCTGACTCCGCACAGAAGGGATGTGTGTGTGGCCAAGCAAGAGGCACGGCGTTCCTTGTTTAAAGTCAGCTTCACACAGCGAGGGCCCGTAACACACACTGGGAAATGTATTCCCCACCCGCACCCCCCATCCCCACCCCCCGTCTCCATGTGAGAAGCAGAGGCAGGCAACTCATTTTACCAGCAAAGTTAATTAAATCTGCACCAAATGGGAACACCGAAATCTGTTTTTGTTTGGTTTAAAATCTAAATCCACCTGTCCTTCCGAGGAAGGCAACAGCTTGCTTTTGTTGAGTGCACCTCATTGTCCGTTCTGCAGGCAGGACAAAGCGAGCGGGGGCCAGTATTCCCAGGCTGTGTCAGCCACCCCTCCACTGGGACTTAGCCTGGCGGTGGGAGAGGGCTCCAGTTTCAGCTGCACATTGTCTGAGCTCCGTGGCTGCTCTCCCCGCCACTGAATGGGGCTCTGTGTGAAGCTGAAAGCGATCAGAGCCTCGGAGAGGGCGTGCCCTCCTCCTCAACTGAGCCGCCCTCCTCGTTGTTCTCCCAGCCACAGATGGCAGGCAGGAAGGGGGCTGGAATCGGGAGAGGGTGGGGGGTGGTGTCAGGACAGAGACCCACTCAGAGGGAGACAGATAAAGAGAGTGATGGAGAGGAAGAGATAGAGAGAGCAGGTAAAGAGATAAAGAGACAGGAAACTGCGGCACATATTTCATATTCGCATGTGACCATTTGGCCCATTGAGTCAATGCTAGCTCTCAGAGCAATCAGCCCCATTGCCCCTCTCATTTCATAGAACCTAGAACACAGAACAGTACAATACAATACAGGCCCTTCGGCCCACAATGTTGTGCCAACCTTTAAACCTCGCCTAAGACTATCTAACCCCTTCCTCCCATATATCCCTCTATTTTAAATTCCTCCATATGCTTAACTAGTAATCTCTTGAATTTGACCAACGTACCTGCCTCCACCACCACCCCAGGCAGCACATTCCATGCCCCAACCACTCTCTGGGTACAAAACCTTCCTCTGATATCTCCCTTGAACTTCCCACCCACTACTTTAAAGCCATGCCCTCTTGTATTAAGCATTGGTGCCCTGGGGAAGAGGCACTGGCTGTCCACTCTATCTATTCCTCTTAATATTTTGTACACCTCTATCATGTCTCCTCTCATCCTCCTTCTCTCCAAGGAGTAAAGTCCAAAGATGAGATATCTTTATTAGTCACAAGTACATTGAAACACACAGTGAAATACACTTTTTTGCGTGGCGTTCTGGGGGCAGCCCGCAAGAGAGAGCAGGTAAAGAGATAAAGAGACAGGAAACTGCGGCACATATTTCATATTTTCACCTGACCATTTGGCCCATCGAGTCAATGCTAGCTCTCAGAGCAATCAGCCCCATTGCCCCTCTCATTTCCCTGCAACCTATTCTCTCTCACATTTCCCCCCGATTCTCCTGCCTACACTGGAGGCAAATCACAGCGTCCGATTAATTCACCAACCAGCACAACTTTGGGACATGGAGACAGGGATTGACAGCTCGGGAGAGGGGTAAATAGACAGACAGAGAATATGAACAAAGCAACATCAGTTCATAGAGTTGTACAGCACAGACACAGACCCTTTGGCCCAACTCATCCATACTGACCATGATACCTACCTACACCAATTCAATTTGTCAGCATTAGGCCTATGTCTCTCTATACCCTTCCTATCCATGTACCTGTCCAAATGCCTTTTAAACATTGTGATTGTATCTGCCCCATAGCTTCCTTTGGCAGCTTGTTCCAGATAACTACCACCCTCTGTGTGAAAAATCTGCCACACTAGATCTTTAAATTTCTCCTCTGCCTCTGACTATCTACCCTATCTATGCCCTTTATATAATGTCACCCCTCGGCCTCCTTCTCTCCAGTGAGAACAAACCCGGCCTATCCAATCTCTCCTTGTAGCTAAAGCCCTCCATTCCAAGCAACTCCCTCGTGAATCCCTTCTGGACTCTCTCTAATGCCACCACATCCTTCCTGTAGTGTGGTGACCAGGACTGTACGCAATACTCCAAATCCAATGCACAGGACTGCAAGAGACTGCAGAGGGTCGTAGACTCAGCCAGTTCCATCACGGGCACAACCCTCCCCACCATCAAGGACATCTTCAAGAGGCGATACCTCAAGAAGGCGGCATCCATCACTAAGGACCCTCATCATCCGGGACATGCCCTCTTCTCATTACTGCCATCAGGGAGGAGGTACAGGAGCCTGAAGACCCCCACTCAGTGATTCAGGAACAGCCTCTTCCCCTCTGCCATCAGATTTCTGAATGGTCGATGAACCCATGAACACTACCTCATTGTTCCTCTTTTTTGTACTATTTATTTATTTTGTAATTTATAGTAATTTTATGTCTTTGCACTGTACTGCTGCCACAAAACAACGCATTTCACGACACCTAAGTCAGTGATGGTAAATCTAATTCTGATTAATTAGCATTATGTATGTCTGTAAAGTGCAGGGCCATGGGATGAGCCCAGCAGGTCAGGACATGCTAATGAGGAGAAAAAACCTGAACCAGTATCACGGATAGATGACTAGTCTGTTCTGGTGCAGACAAGGTGAGTTACCCGAATTCGATATTGAGTCAGGAAGGCTGCAATGTGTCCAGGCAGAAGATGGGGTGCTGTTCCTCAAGTTTCTGTTGTGCCTCATTGTAACAGAGCAGGATGCAACAGATGGATAACGTAGAGCGGGAGTGCGGTGGAGAGTTAAGTCTACAGAAAACAGAGAGCTCTGAATCACATGTGGACTGAACTCTGGGGCTCCTCAAACCAGTCTCCCAATCTGCACTTGGTTTCTCCAGTGTAGAGAACACCACATTGTCAGAAGAACAGAGAACACTGGAAACACTCACATAGTCATAGAGTCATAGTCATAGAGAACAACAGCACAGAAACAGGCCCTTCAGCCTATCTAGTCCATGCTGACTTGGTCATCTGCCTAGTCCCTTCTACCTGCACCAGGACCATATCCCTCCAATCCCCTCCCATCCATGTACCTATCCAAACTTATCTTAAATGTTACCTCTGCAACTTCTGCTCAACGGGTCAGGTAGCATCTGCGGAGAGAGGAACAGTTTCAGATCGAAGATCCTACATCAGGAAAGACAGAAAACTGAAGCTTCCCGAGTTGCAGAGTTGGACAGAGTGCAACTGGATATCCACTTCATCTGGAAGGAGTGTTTTGGACCCCGGATAGTGGCAGGGAAAGTGACAAAGGAACAGGCGCTGCATGTCCTCCGATTGGATGGGAAAATTCCCTGAACAGGGAGTGGTTGGTGTGGGTTGAAGAGGGGACCAGGGAGTCATGAAGGGACGGAACCCTTCGAAATGCTCCTCTGTCCCCTCCCACCTCCTCGGCAACTTAAAACTACCTTCAGTTCTGACAAAGGGACGTTGACCCGAAACATTAACTCTGTTTCACTCTTCACAGCTGCTTCCCGACCTGCTGAGTGTTTTCTGTTTTGATCTCAGCTTTCCAGCATCTGCAGTGTTTTTGATTTTCATTGGCTGCCTGAATATTTACGTATAAGTTATATTCTGTGTTGTTGTCTGTACCTGGGTGCCTGTGGTGCTGCTGCAAGCAAGCTTTTCACTACAGACGTACCTCTCCGTACTTGTGCACATGACAATAAACTTGACTTGAAAGTGCAGTGGAAGATTGTTACACAAGAGACTGCAGATGCTGGAAATCTCGAGCAACACACAAGATGCTGGAGGAACTCAGCAGGTCAGGCAGCATCTGTGGAGGGAAATGGACAGTTATGTTTCGGGTTGAGACCCTTCTTCAGGACTCAGAAGAACCTGAAACACCAACCATCCATTTCCCTCCATAGATGCTGCCTGACCCGTTGAGTTCCTCCAGCATTTTGTGTGTTGCTGTAGTTAAAGATGGTTCATGAGTTCATTACATAAAAGAATTAGAGGAGGAAACTTAACATTGCTATGGACAAAGAGTGGAAAATGAGATCGATTGATGTCTGTCTCATTGTGTGTGTGTGTCTGGGAACAGCCCATAGATCAGAGAGTCCTCTGTTACGCAGCTGCTGGGGATGAACTGGAACATGGACCCTTGCATCCGTCTCCGCACCCTCTTACCAAATCCACAGTCTGCAAAGAGATGAGTGACCGATTCCTCCCAGCCGCAGCCGTCCCAAGGGCAGGGTGCATTGGGGATGGTATTTTCCCTGTTCAGGAAGGATCTGTGAGGGCCCCCATCACCGCCAGCCAAGTGAGGTCCCAGTGCTTGTTGGCGAGTCCTGGCGATGAGGCATTCCACCAGATGACTTGGACAGTTTGCTCAGGGGAACCACCCCGCAGTATCCATAGTCCCTGTCTTGTAGTGTCTGCAGGACATTCAATGCTGACCCCTGCCTGATGGACTTGCGGTCAAAGGTGCTCGCTTGGAAGAACTCTTCCACAATGGACAGGTAGTGAGACAACTTCCAGCTGGTTTGGGCACAGTGAGACGACGGCCTCTGTTGCCACAGCAGCCATTTTATGGTTCTTACCTTCGCACTACTGGTGAGATCATTAAATTCCTTCCTACACTGCAATGAGGACCCGGAAGAAGAGCCACCCTGCCCTGTCCTTTTACTCAAGTTGTTTCAGCGCTCTTCACCCACCCCACCCCAGGGGTGGGGGAGGAGGGTGGGTGTTGGAGTAGGAAGCCAGCAGGTTTGATTGGAAGGTAGGGTACTGGGATCTGCTGTGAACATGTGTACTGAGGTCACCAGGAGATGAAACCTCTGCCATTGACAAGTCTGACACCGATCACAAACACATTTCAATCCTTAGAGCTGAGCTTTATTATCTTAGGGAGAATACAGATCGAAATGGATTACACTTTTATACACACCCAGAGCTCTGCAGAGCCAATCCTCACCCCAGATGTCTGCTTAACATCTGGAAGTTGTCAGAGTTCCTGGGGTTCCAGGAGAGGGCAGGCCTGAATTCCAACACAGCTGCAAAGGCTGACCAGATGTTGCAGCTGCTGGGCCTGCCAGATGTTGCTACTACACCTGCATCCCCTTTGCTACAGCTGCGTAGACCGGCAAAATCTTACAGTTTCCTGGGCCTGCCACAAGTTTCACCCGTGTCAGCTGGCCAGATGTTGCCCCTGCACAGATGTGCCAGATGTTGCAGCTGCACAGACCCGATAGGTGTTTCCACTGCGACTTGCCAGATCTTGCCGCTGTGCAGACCCGACAGATGTTGCCACTGCCATACTTGCCAGATGTTGTTGCTGTGCAGATCCAACAGATGTTGCCGCTGCAAAACTTGCCAGATGTTGCCACTGCACAGACCAACATCACACATCACCTGTGTGATGTGGCCAGATGTTGCTACTGCACACGAGCCACACTGAAGTCTGTGGCCTCGAGCACCTCAGAGACATCCAACGTCTGAGGCTCACGGTTGTAAATACTGTAGGCTAACGTTCGGGACAAGACCCTGAATCCATTTGCTGGTGAGGCCTAGCAACTAAAAGGCCTCCCAGTGCAGATGTTAAATATCCAAAAGAAATGTAGACTCTGCCATTCCTAAAGTAATTATCCCTTGAAGATTTATTTTTGAATTATTTCAAGCAGTAACTGAGGTACCACGTGGCTGTGAGAGAGATTCCCGATAAACAGGCCGCAGCCAGACTTTAGTGCTGTCAAGGTTCAGTGATCCTTACAGCCAGTGCCGAGGACCTGGATTTTTTCTTCATGCCTGTCCCAGGAATTGTGCAACAAATCATCTTTGTTGTTTCATAATTCAACTTTACATCATTCAACACTTTCAGCAGATGAGGAACATTGAATCTTCAGCCCACGATGTCTGTGCCGACCATGATTCCAAATTAAACTAATCCCATTTGCCTGCACACGATCCCAATCCCTCCACTCCCTGCCTGTTCGTGTGCCTGTCTAAATGTCTCTTAAACGTTGCTATTGTATCTGCTTCTACTACCTCCCCTGGCAGATCACTCCAGGCACCCACCACTCTCTGCGTAAAACACTTACCGCGTAAATCTCCTCTGAACTTTACCCTTCTCGCCTTAAAGCTATGCCCTCTAGTACTTGACATTTCCACCCTGAGAGAAAGACTCTGATTATCTACCCTATCTGTACTTCTCGTAATTTTGTATACTGTACCTTTTTCGATATTTTGGGGTTCAATTCTCCCTGAATCACTTGCCTGGAGAAGTGATACAATAGTGGCGCTTAAGAGGCTGTTCGACACAGGGAATGGAGGGATATGGATCATATAGAACATATAACACAGAACACTACAGCACTGTACAGGCCCTTCGGCCCACAATGTTGTGCCGACATTTTATCCTGCTCTATCTAACCCTTCCCTCCCACATAGCCCCCTATTTTTCTATCATTCATGTGTCTATCTAAGAGTCTCTTAAATGTCCCTAATGTATCTGCCCCCCACAACCTCTGCTGGCAGTGTGTTCCACGCACCCACCACTCTCTGTGTAAAAAACTTACCCCTGACATCCCCCTTATACCTTCCTCCAATCACCTTAAAATTATGTCCCCTCGTGTTAGCCATTGTCGTCCTGGGAAAAAATCTCTGACTGTCCACTCGATCTATGCCTCTTGTCATCTTGTACACCTACGCCATCATGTGCAGGCAGAAGAGATTAAGTGTAATTTGGCATTGTGTACAGTGCAGACATCGTGGGCCGAAGGGCCTGTTCCTGCACTGTGTTGTTCTACATTCTAAGCATTGCTATTGTGTCTGCTTCCACCATTTCCCCTGCCAGAGCGTTCCAGGCACCTAATGCTCTCTGTGTAAAAAAATCTCCTTTTAAACTTTCCGCTCTCTTCTTGAAAGCTACGTCCTTTAGTATTTGACATTTCCTCCCTGGGAAAAAGATTTTGGCCTTCTACCCTATCTATGCCTCTCACAATTTGATATACATAGATATTTTCTCCCTGAATACACTTAGCTGGGGAATTGAAAAAAGCCTTTCAAATAACCACGAGTAGTCAACGGAAGCCTCCGCCAACTCCCTCGGATGACTTGGCCCAGCTGAAGGTTCAGCCGAGACCACGGGTGTCAGAAGGCAGCCGCTCACGAGACATTCACGAGCTCTTCACTTCCTGAGTATAAAATGAACCAGGGTTTAATATTAGGAAACTGCAGCTTAAGTCTGACCGTGGTGTGTGGGTGGGGGTTGATTTCCCTGCTCACTTTTTACTGCTGTGGTCTGTGACAGCACCTTTCTCAATCACTCCCTCTTTCTGTGGCCTGACCCCGAGCTTAGCTTCAGACCTACACCCACAGTGACCCGCGCCTCTGTAACGTCACCCATCCGCACCTCTGCTCAGCACACCCACTGCCGTAACCCTCAGCAGTACCTCTCACCTCCACACCTCGCTATCTCCATCCACTCTTACTTACTGCGACACAGAAGGAGGCTATTCAGCCCATAGTCTCTGTGCTGGCTCCCAGCAAAGCAATCCTATCAGTCAGTCCCCTTGCCCTTCTTCCCCTTATTTCCCAGCACCCCCACTGCGTACTCTCTCTCACACGCACCTTCATCTCCTCTTCATTTGCAGCCATTAATCACCCCCCCCCTCCCTTGTGGGAGGAAACCGGGAGCATCCCTGAGACACCCACGCGGTCACAGGGAGAACGTGCAAACTCCACACGGACGGCACCGGAGGTCAGGATTGAACCCGGGTCTCTGGAGCTGTGAGGTAGCAGCACTACCTTTGCAGCCACCCTCCTCCCATCCTCCATAAACTGGGAGTTACCGAGATGTCGGGAGCCCCCGAGTCCTCACTCACACAGGAACCCATTCACCCTGTGCTCGGTCACGTACACCGCCCGGGTTTGGAAACTCACCCCTCTGTGTTTTCTGCCTACGTTGTCCCTGTAATCACCCGCAGCCCAAGTCCTCTGCGCTCATTGAGTTCCAGCCTCTTGCACACCCTCGATTTACTTCCTCTGACATTGGTGTCTATCCCTTCAGCTGCCCAGGCCCCGAGCTCTGGAATTCTCTCTCGCACCTTCCCCATCTCTCCCCATGTCTAAGGTGCACTTTAAAATCTTCCTGACAAAGATTCCGGACATCCGAACTAATGTCTCCTTGTGGCTCAGGTCAAATATTGTACAATAAGCTTCCTCTGAAATGTTTGGGGTATTTTTGCTCTGTTTATGGGATTTGTTGTGATCTCTGCATTCTCAGCATGGGCCGGCCAGTTTGCTTCTCTCTCTCTCTCTCTCTCTCACATTGCCTATTGCTCTTTCTATCTCTCTACCTTCTACCTCTACCTTCTATCTCTCTCTTTCATTCTCTGGATAAAATCTGCACCCTCTCCCCCCAGTGCCAGCACAAACATACTCACGCACACATATACACATTCATGAATGAACACATGTGTGCACAGACATACAGGCACACACACATATGAACACACACACATGCACAAACATGCACGCACACACCACACACACACGCATACACACACACACACACACACACACACACACATACACACCATGCACACGCGCACACACACACAGATGCACGCACACACCACACATATTTGGTTTTGGACACCCCCACCGTGGGAAACAGACTCTGGAGATTTACCCTATCTATGCCTCTCATAATTTTAGATACCTCTTAACATGTCACCTCTCAGCCTCCTTCACTCCAGGGAAAACAGACACAGTCTATCTCTGATCTCTCCTGCTAAGCCCTCCAGTCCAGGCAACATCCTTTTCTGCACCCTCTCTAGCTTCCTATAAGCTTTCTCACATCCTTCCCATAATGCGGTGACCAGAACTGCCCACAATACTCCAAGTGCGACCCAACAAACATTTTATACAACTGTAACTTGACTTCCAACTCTTACGCTCAATGCTTCAGCCGATGAAGGCCAGCATGCCATACTCCTTCTTCGTCACCCTGTCTACTTGTATTTCCATTTTCAGGGAATTATGTACTTGTAGCCCAAGTTCTCTCTGTTAAACAACACTCCCCCAGAGTCCTGCCATTCAGTTTAAGTGTCCTGCCCTGGTTTAACTTCCCAAGTTTCTTACTTGTCTGAGTTAAATTCCATCTGCCGTTCCCTTGCTCACTTTCCCAATCGATCTAGATCCTGTTGTAACCTCAGACAACCTTCTTATTCTTCACTGCTTATTGTGAGGTTGCTCATTGGTGTATCTGACGACAGAAATTCCAGTGACAATCTTGGGAATAGGTTGTGGTGTCAGGACAATGAAAGGGAAAGTCAATCTCCTCACTGATCGGGATGAGAGCCTAAATACCTTTCATGCCTCAGCCACAGTACTGAGAGAAACCCCAGCGAGTTCTCCGTAAACCAGCCAAACTCTGTTCCCAATCCCAGCCTGCGATAACTGACAGTCCCAGACCTGAGCAGCACAGCTGCATCTGCTGGGCAGATGTTTCAGCCTGGGACACAACATCTGCCAAACACGGTCTCGGGGACTCTGTCCTCACAACTGGGCAAGACCCCCAGCCTCGCCAGCACACACTTCCAACTCGATGTCTGCCTGCCACTCTCAGACACAGAGAGAGACAGACAGACAGACAGACAAACACACACAAGGCTGCTGATCGTTCCTGACTGAGCCACGAGGTGGCAGTGCTGCCCAAGAACCGGAGGTGGTCCCATCAAATGGAGCCTGGTCCTGACAGTGGACCACGAGCAGATGATTTTTCAGGCTGGACAGGCTCAGCACCTCAGGGCAAAGGGGAAGAGAAATCTGTTCACTCAGAGATTGGGAATCTTAGGAATCTCGCTCCCAGATGCTCAGTTGGGACATTCAGGTCTGAGGTTAATAGATTTTTGGGTTTAAGGTAAATGAAAGGGGATGGAGAGAGATGGAGAGAGAGAGAGAGAGAGAGAGAGAGATGGAGAGAGAGAGAGAGAGAGAGAGAGAGAGAGAGAGAGAGGTGGGGGGGGGGTCGGAGACAGGGGTGTCATTGAACAATGGAGGGGTCTGTTCCAGCCACTAATCCCCATCTCCCAAGGATCAATGTGATGGAAGCTGACCTTTGATCAGTAGTGTGGGAGTGGGTGGACATCAGACTCGAACGGACCTCTCAAGTGTGAAAGATGAACTCTAGATCTCAATCTACCTCATCATTCTCTCTTCTCCCCCTCCCCCTCCTATCGGGCAGAAGATACAAAAGCCTGAGAACACGCACCACCAGGCTCAAGGACAGCCTCTATCCCGCTGTTATCAGATTCTTGAATGGACATCTCACACGATAAGGAGGAACTCTCGATCTCCCAATCTACCTCGGCGTGGCCCTTGCACTTTATTTGTCTACCTGCACTGCACTTTCTCTGTAACACTATGTTCTGCATTCTGTTTCCTTTTGCACTACCTCAATGTATTTACGTACAGAATGATCTGTCTGGATGGCACGCAAAACAGAAGCTTTTCACTGTCTCTCGGTACATGTGGCAATAATAAACCAGAGAGAGAGAGTATCTAACAGAAGAGGTAAGTCTGCAGATTCCTTACGGAGCTCACCCTCGATACACTCTGCTCCTGTAAACATTTTCCTTCAAGCAGTAAAAGTCAATGGTTTGAGACTCGGGGCTCCCCTTGGCTGTCTCCGACATCAGCAATGACCTCTCGATTAAAAGCACTCAAAGACGTCAACAGACGCAAAACCAGCATCAGTGACTCCACAGAACAACCAGAAGAGTCACTGGTCAGTGGGCAGTTGGTCAGACGGATTGGTTCCCACTGCTGTCCTGGGACTCCCTCTCTCCAAGGGGTCTGAGTCGGCTTGTGTTGGGGGAAGGACAGAGGTTTGGCTGTGATGAGCCCCCCCCCCCCACCCCCCCTCCGTTCAATACTCCACTGACACTCCCTGTCCAGGTTTGTACACTGATGAAGTTCACCTC